>NC_137605.1:33480568-33568068 GCF_963280865.1 Gymnoscopelus braueri | reverse complement strand
ATTCAGGGTCTGGTGACGCTTTCGAAGGCGGGTGTTGCTCGGTTGAAAATCTGACCGACGAATCGGGATCGGGACAATCCAGTATGAACCAATCGCGTTGGCTCATAGTGGAGTCCCACTTTGGCCACGCCCCCATCTCAGAACTCCGCTGCATTGAGAGGGCTTTCAGACTGAATAATGGAGTGAAACGAAATGAAAATTCAGGCTGAGTGTCAGGCTACCATAAATCATAATCAAAGGAAAAGTTTCAAAAAAAGGATTAGATGTCATATCGCCCAGCCCTAAGTGCCAGTGTTGCACATGGAAAAAAAGCTAATCTTCAAGCTCACAGCGTGTCACACTGCGAACGAGGACCGAACAAGGAAGTGAAGCTCCTCTGACCAGTTAGACTGCATGGAAAGTGGTGGAGGAACAACCCCGTGTAATCAGAGACCAAGAACCTGACGTCCTCACCTCAGTGCCAACCGCACGCACACACAAACACCCACACACATACCCATGCACGCAGACGTGCACGTGGAACGTGGCGTATGAGCTGACGCAGGTTCTGGGCTTCCGCATCTCAGGCCAGAGATGATGATGTCACAGGGGATTCCCTGGTGTGGGGAATCCACGCACAGAGAGGAGGGGGATGCCCCCAGGCAGGCCAGGGTAGTGGAGAGAGGAAGGAAGTGGTAGTGTCAGCAACAATGTGTGTGACCCAGAGTGTTTGTTGGCTAGATAATATGACAACACTGCAGCATGGTCGTTTATCTCTTACCTCTATCTCTCTGTCTGTGTCTGTCTGTCGTCTCACACAAATAGACATGCATAGCATATATACATACTGTACGTACATTTATATATACAGTCTGTCTATGAATCTGTCTATGTATCTCTCTCTCTCTCTCTCTCTCTCTGTCTATATATATATACACACAGTGTATATATATATATATATATATATATATATATACACACACACACACACACACACACACACACACACACACACACACACACACACACACACACACAGTATACACATACATACACATGCCATTGTCAGACCCCTAGCCTAGGCGTATTGGACCCCTTATCTCCATGGCGATAGCCCCTGTGGCCTGCCAGGCTAGTCATTGTTAATGCATGCATAAAATGTACTGGTTCAGACATGCTAATGACTTGGTGTGAAGGGCAGTGAAGCTTACGGGTGCCTGGGATCACTTCCATGCACTTGATTCTAACCCCCCCCCCCCCCCCCCCCCCCGTATGGGATGTGGGGAGGGTTAGCCGTGAGGAGGCTTCACTGGATGGCTCCTCATTGAAGGACTCTGTATTATGTTTAACCCTCCATTGACCAGGGTTCATGAGGGATAACCAACAACAACCACTGGCAGAGCAGGCGGCATACATAGGTTGTGATGAGGGTCCAATTAGACCTTGGCTTAGACGTTACATTTAGTTGCTGTCGGGTGGAAACCTTGTATGACCAAAACCGCTCTTTTCATTAGTATAAAAAGAAAACGTTTTTACAAAATACTGAAAATAGCCAATTTACAAGCTCACAACGCCTCGCTATGCAAGCCGTTGTGAGCTTGTAGATCTGCTATTTTCATGACTTTTGTCGGACCCTCTTGTATGATGGAAAAAATATGGGCCTGGACCGCTGGCGTAGCGGTCCAGGCACCTAGGCTCAGTGTAGCCTGACAGCGCGTTGCGGGTTCGAGTCCCGTTCCCGACGGCCTTTGCTGCATGTCAGGTGAAATATGGAGATACGAGGTTTCTGCCTGACAGCAACGATTTGTAATTTAGATTAGAGGGCATTTAGCTGGACCTCTTTGCGGTGACATGAAATGAGGCTTTAACCAAGTTAACAACAAGTGGAACAGTCGACTTCAGCTTCCCATTCGTGGAGGTCCAACACAACAAGCAGCCAATAGGTTAGGAGTATAAAGGGTGTAAAGATGATATTTGTGTTGTTCCGCGGATGATGACACTTCTGGCAAGGTTATTGATGGTGCAATCTACTTGTGTTTGTCTTCGGCAGCTTAGGACATGTCCATAGGTTGGCCGTAAGAGGCTTCCAACAACTTATAACAAATATGGCGTAAATAAGTATATGGTGTAAATATTTGTATCTCTTATGTGGACATAAATTATTAAAATGTGTGTGTGTGTGTGTGTGTGTGTGTGTGTGCGTGTGTGTGTGTTCAGCGCTGCATGCCGCCTCCCTCTCAGGTCATGTGAGCACGGTGAAGCTGCTGTTGGAGAGAGGAGCCATGGTGGACTCTCTGGACGTCATGAAACACACGCCGCTCTTCCGCGCCTGTGAGATGGGCCACCGAGACGTCATCCTCACCCTCATCAAAGGTGGGGCGCACGAGGAGGCCAAAAGGCCATGTTCTGTGCCATGTTCTTTTGAGTGCTTTTAATTGTTGAAGAGGTGAATGTCCTCGCTGTGGCTGTGTGTCCTGCGATTGACTCTAATGCTGCGTTCACACTGGCAGCTACAAAAGATACAAAGATACAAAGATACAAAGCGCCATAGCATATCTGTCGCTGCATCGCTGCTGAAGTGTTGATCAACACGCTCGTTGATGTCAGCATGCATCCGACGAGCGAGAAAAAATGACTGTAAAGCAGGATGTCCTCTGTGTTTGTGTGTCTCTGTGTTTGACTGTAAAGCAGGATGTCCTCTGTGTTTGTGTGTCTCTGTGTTTGACTGTAGGCTCAACCCGTGTGGACCTGGTGGATGTGGACGGTCACACCGCTCTGCACTGGGCGGCTCTGGGTGGGAACGCTGAGGTGTGCCAGGTACTGATGGAGAATGGGATCAGTCCCAATGTACAGGTATGACCGCATGCACACACACACACACAGACGATTTAACATTTGCATGTGATGAACTGCACTTATAACCCATTAACTCATTCACTGCCTGAATTATTTCTGGCCGCGTTTGCCCACTGCCAGAGATTTTTAATTGAAAAAAAAAAAGTACTCAGGAGCCGAGATACAGAATTTTTAAGTTAACAAGGAAGTGGATGGGAGTCTAGATCTTCGAAAAATCATATCTCCTTGGTCTTTGGGTCAAATTGGAAGATTTTTTTTTTTTTTTTTAAGAATAAAGTTTTTTACGTCCTAGGCAGGGAATGAGTTAAGACCGGGAACGCATCTGTGTCATTTTAAGATTTCTTTGGCTATTCAAAAATAGCAGATATAGAAGCTCATAGCGTGTGCCGCGCACTCATTTTTAACTCCGATCTGTGCTTAGGACCAGGCTGGACGGACTCCTCTTCAGTGCGCTGCCTATGGAGGCTACATCACCTGCATGGCTGTCCTCATGGAGAACCATGCTGACCCAAACATACAGGACAAAGAGGTGAAGGACTTGTATATTGTATACTGCATAGCGTTGCTGTCGGGCAGAAACCTCTTATCTCCATATTTTAACTTTTTGTGTTTTTTCGTAAATGGATGCCTTACTTGATCATACTACAGCGTCACACAAAAGCATCAAAAGTAGCAGATCCACAAGCTCAAAGCGTGACGCGAAGCAACGTATTTTGAGCTTGTAGACAGTTTTGAACAGAACGACATATAAGTATAAGTTACACCTAATGAACATACTGCAGTATGTTGTACATACAGTAATTGCGAACGCAGCGGAAGTGGAGCTTACTATGAAACCGTGCTCGGCTTGTGTGTGTCTCTGTGTCTCTGTGTCTCTGTGTCTCTGTGTGCAGTATGTGTGCAGCCTGCCCCTGGGTGAAATATAGCAGCTACAGTCACGTACCATACATCAAATGAAAGCTCTTAGAAAACTGAACACACCTGTCAAGGTTGCGTTTAAGCCCGCCCCTTCCCCCGGAAGCCACGCCCCGGAGAAGGCTCCTAAAAACTCCCCATTGAAACCCCATGTTAAATGAAAAGTGCCCGAATCGCTCCGAAAAATTTTTTGGTAACATTTTTTTGGTTACTTTTTTTTCATTATTATTTCACTTTTTTGCGTTCGCGCGTCTTACTTGTATATAATATTTACACAGTTAAATGAACACTTTGCTGTCTGTGTGTGTGTTCAGGGGAGGACTGCTCTCCATTGGTCTTGTAACAATGGCTACCTGGATGCTGTGAAACTCCTGCTGAGCTACTCTGCCTTTCCCAATCAAATGGAGCACAATGGCGAGAGGTGAGAGAGAAAAGAAAGGACGGGTTTCTTTCCGAAACAATTGAGATCGATTTTTCACTGTCGATAAAAGCATGAACCTGTAAATATTCACCGAAACATGTGTATGTGTGTGAGGTTATTTAGACAAGGTTCTTTTTGTTTATATATATATCGATTACCATTATATTGTACATGAACACTTTGCACATTTTGTGTGAAGGTACACGCCTCTGGACTACGCTCTGGTCGGGGAGCACAGTGAGGTGACTCAGTACATGCTGGAGCATGGAGCTCTGTCCATAGCAGCCATCCAGGACATTGCCGCCGCTTCCATCCAGGCGGTTTACAAGGGCTACACCGTCCGCAAGGCCTTCCGGGAGAGGAAACAACTCCTGATGAGGCACGATCAGCTCCGCAAGGATGTAGCCAAGTGAGGACCGGAGCACGCACACGATCACAAACACTTAAAGCTAGCTCAAAGTTCAGATCACACAGATTAAAATAAATACCAGTTTCACGTTCATAGTTCACAATTTTGAATTTTTAAGTATTGATTTAAAAAAAAAATACTACTGTAGTTGACATTCATTTCTTCTTCTGCATCGAGCTATTCTTTAACAATAGAATCTCCTCCTTCACATCCATCCCCGGCCCCAAATCATTGCCATTGCACACTTCCCAAACTAAACAAATTACTGCATTCATTGAATCATAGACAGAGATTATTTTTAAAAGCCAAGAAAAAACAGTATGAGTGTATGTTGTAACAATTAAACAATGTGTCATATTATGCAGAAAGTGGAAAATAGAGGTAGATGCAATGAACATTGTATTTTGCCCTTTTCCATGTTTTTATCAAGTCCATCTCAAACTAGAAAGCTGCGATAAGGGTGATTTATACTTGGCTGCTCGCAGGCGTCACACACTGAAAATGGGCGGTATACAAGCTCATGACCTGTTGCTACGTGACGCGTTGTGAGCTTGTAGACCCTGGACCCCACTTTGGGAACCACTGGCTTAGATATTAGAGGAGAAAGGAGGGGTTCCGAGCAGAGAGCAGGTCATTTGTCACTGAGGTTGTCGAGTGGCCACGTCCAATCACAGATGTTTCATACTAATGCACACTGACCACCACCCCGTGTAAGTATTGGTATTGTGTTCATCTCTCATTGTCTTCCCCTCCTCACCCATATAGGAACAGTCACACTCCCTCCGTATCCATCTTTCTCCCTGTCGTCTCTGCACACACATACATCTTCCCCCTGTCTCCCTCCTGTGGATTCCTCTCCTTTTTTTGGTGTCATTTGCACACAGTCACACCTTTATTCCTTCTTTCTCAGTGTTATGGATAGGGTGGGTTTATATTTTAAAGTTTGTATGACTGTAGTTTTGCTCTTTGTTATCCTTATTTCAAGAGTGCAAACTCACTGAGATAAAAGCATATAATTAGAATTGTTCAGGAAAGCCTAGTTTGGCTGATACAGCCATCTATAAGAAAGGTAAACCTATGAGTTAGCTCTTATTTGTGATGCAATCTGTGTTCTGTACTGATGACAGGACTGACAAAATGGAACAATGACGCGATCATTGTTTCAAAAGTCAATCAAATCATGGTTATGGGAATGCGTTTAGCTTGCCAACTATGAACTAACGAAGGAATTTTCTGTTCAACTTAACGTCTCTGTCTGTGTAATTATCTACACAGCTGGACATGTGTCTGTATACTGGAACAGAACAGGGAAGTGTGGTATCAGCACATCAATGGGTGTGTGTGCACTGTATGATCGTTGCACGTGTGTTTCCACTACAATCCAGTCCAGGGATGATGTATTTTTGTAGGCGGAAGGAGGAAGTCTTCCTGGTTCCCTTGACAAAAACACAGGGGATTTTTGCATTGGAAAATAAATGTGTTTAAAATAAGCTCTTGTGGTGAATAAACGTTTATGATACTTACACTTCACAAATGAACACCAGTCGCATTATTTTCTAAGCATAAATGAAAACACAATCATCATGAAAGTTTTTACATGGCATACATGCAGCTGTATGCCTATTATATACCGGTAAGTGAACTTTTGGCGGTTGGAGAGCTGATCATTGTGGGTGACGCTAATCTCTGAATACCGATAAAAGTAGAGTCTTTTTTTTAAAAGAGTCTTTTATGTGTACTAGGCATTAGAAGTGTCATCGCTAGTAAAAAAAGATCCTGTCAAATTGTAAGGTTGATGGTGTCTGCAAAACAAACAATTTCTGACATGTGCATTTCAAGGCCGGAAAATCAGCATGATCTCTAAATCCTTTTTCCTGCAGACTGACGCTGTCTTCTAACAAAGCAGCCCTTATGGACAAAACTAACAGATAACACAGAGACACTTTAGAATTTCAAACATCAGTTTGAGCACTTAACCCACATACCCTTTCAAAACATGTGTAAGCATGGCATGAAGTATGTGTAGAGACATGCATATTCATGCATGTGGGGTGAAGGTTGGGGTCATTATTAACATGTATCTTTTGCATGCATTTTCCAATCATAATCAAGCACAGGAACTGTTATATCTGAATCTGTTATATGAAGTTTAACGCTCAGAATTTTACTGTGTAGTATTCTTTTTAATACATGAGAGAAAAGAGAATGCCCGCGACGCTTATAATTAAATGAAAGTCTCAACAATATCATGAGAAGAACACTCAATAAATGTCCTTTTCACATACAGTAGACCCCTGGTTGTTATGGGGACGACAGTCAGATGAACGTTCCTCAATGTTTATGTAAGAATTCTTTACCGGGATACCTAGTTAATGTCTTGTTTTGTTCAATTCAGGAAACGTGAAGAGGAGCGGAGGCGGGAAGCGGAGCAGCAAAGCCCGCTGGCCAGCGTTACCCGAGCAGAGCCACAGAAGCTCTCCTTGACTCATATTATGAAGGACTTATCAGTGAACGAGGCGCTGACGGAAACAAGGAAATCTTCTAAAACGGACCGCACCAAGAGCAAGGAGGAGGGACAGAAACACAGAGGTACAGTGCATTGTAATGACATTCAAATCAATATGCTATATAATACACTATATAACTATATCACTGAGTCTGTTATGATATTGACGCACCGTGCAAAGCGTAGTTCAAATAAAGCGATCTGCCATCCTTACAGGCCACAGAAGCAGACCCACCAGGAGAAGCAAAGAGACGGACCCCCCTGAGCCTCTAGACACTCTGTCCCCTCCGCAGGAGCACGTGAGCTCTCACCCCACGCCCTCCGCCCTGCACTCCTGCAGGTTAAAGGATCGCCTGTCACCCGCCGGGTGCAGCCGGCCGGCCAGCCCCAAACACCGAGCCCCCGTCGTCACCGTCACGGTCACCGCGCCCAAAGCCAAGGCCCAGCCTTCGTCCAGCGCACGCTCTCCCTCCCCGAGCTGCCCCTCCGCTGCGAAAGCTGATCCCGTCACTAAGGAACGCGTCCTTCCCAACAAGAGGATCAGTCATCATTCCAGCGCACAGACCGCCATCAGCAAGACTGACGCACGCGTCTCTCCGCAAAAACACAGAAACAAGGAGCGCAATTCAGAGAGCGCCGCCGCCACAAGCCAAACACGCGCGCCCTCGTCGAGATGTCGTTCCGCCTCCGGCCACAAAACGCCCTACAGCCAAATGCAGATCTCCGCTGCCCCACATATAGCAACCAATACACACACGCAAAGGGAACATGACAAGGAGCAGCGCAGTAGGAAGAACGAGGCTGCGCGTACTATCCAACAAGCCTGGAGGAGGTATGTTTCTGTGTGTGTGTTTGTTTATAGTATCTGCAAGGGGGATCCAATAGCCAGGTTCTCTAGGTTGGTTGTGCCATGTGGTGCCCACATGTGCCCCCCCCCCCCCTTTTTACTGAATCCCCCTACCTTCTTCTCATCTCTACTACAACCTGGCTCACTCCCCCCCCCCCCCCCCCACCTCCAACCCAGGTCTGGTTGCCATCAACACTTAAGCAGAGGGCCAATGGGGGAGAGAGCGTGGGAGACAGGGGTGAGAGAAGGAGGTAGGGGGCAAACAGGGGGTATAATCTCAAGCTTTCATGCCATTTTAACAAGAGGCTAAAAGTTCAGGCGTGCCGTCCTAATGGCTACCACCAGCGCCTCTTTATCTTCGTTCACCCTCGCACACGCACTCCGTCTCTCTTAGTGCCTGCCAGCCCACACCAGGAGGCCCTCTGTTTCCATTCAGCTTCACAATTACACTCTCTGTGCGCTCACTATTAACTGCCTCGAACAAACTGTTATTACTTTCTGTTTAGCGAGTGTTTGTCATCGATGTTGGCAGCTTTTGGACCTTTGAACAATCCCCCTAGTTTTTTATTGAACAATCCCCCTAGTTTTTTATTGAACTGTGTGTGCGTGTGTGTGTGTGTCTGTAGGTTCCGTGTTAGAAGCAGGCTGAGGGAGGCCAAGACCTCTGTAGGAGTGCAGTCAACTGATCCAAACCAGTCTCCAAACAGGAAGAAGAGTGATGTCCGATCTCCGCCCACAAAATCAACAGCGAGTAAGAGCTCGGTTCTACAAAGCATCTACGGTAAGATTATTTTCCGGTTATTTTAAGCAGCTCCTGCCTGGCTCATATTCAAGACTGAAAGCAGCCTGCACACTGCAAAATAATGTCAATCATTTAGAGAGCGAATTGGGAATGAAAAAGAATCGGTACAACTTTACTTTCTCTTATCTACGACTCTACGATATATTCTGTTGATACAGTGCTAATATGATATCAATATGAATTTTTTTCACTGTTTATTTTTGCTGCGTTCCAAAAATTGCAAATGGAAGAAAGAAATAGACGAGGCACATATTTGTAGAGCTGGCCACGCGCGAGACGCTTCCGCGTCAGGTGGAATCATAAGCATTGTCTGAACGTGAGTGTAAAATAGAAGCAGCTACCGCATCGCTTACATTCCACGATGCTTCCACGCCCAGTGAAATTGAGGCATAACTCATATCCATAGTGGGACAGTATCAGCCTGGCTGTGGGTAATAACCTGTACATATGTAAGTGTCTCCATAGCGGGACAGTATCAGCCGGGCTGTGGGTAATAACCTGTGCTTGGGTTTCACCCAACAGACAGCACTGACCTTCATCACACATCACCAGGTGATGACGGGAGAATGGGCAGAAACCTAGCAGTGTCAAAACACATGCCTGCGCACGCACCCTCGCAGACACACACACACACACACACACACGCATACACACACACACACACACACACACACACACACACACACACACACACACACACACACACACACACACACACACACACACACAGTGTTATCCAACAGAAAGACAGACCCCCCCACCCATCACCACCAACCTTGTGACGCTTTAGCCCCCTCCCCACTCCGAACCTCCTTATGTTGTGCTTTTGCTCCCTCTCTCTCTATGTCAAACAATTTCTCTCTCCCCTCCCTCTCTCTCTCTCTCTCTCTCTGACAATCCCAGCACTGTGAAAAGTTCAGAGCTGTCAAAGGGAATGTCAGACTACAACGTAGAGCTGTCTGCTCAACACACACACACACACACGCACACGAACAGACACACACACACACACACACACACACACACACACACACACACACACACACACACACACACACACACACACACACACACACACACACACACACACAGTTCTCGTTCTTTTTTTTCTGGGCGGGGAAACAGACATTGGACACAGTTTCAAACTGCTGGTTCACAAGTCTGTTAATCACTTTAGATTGACCATTGCATTAAATATTCTAGATTTATCTTACTTATACACACACACCTAGACTATTCTGAACATGTAACTAATAGGAGGGAATAAGAGAACTGTATATTATGTCAAGTGTAGTGAATGTATTGGTAACTCCAAAATACAGGGTAGAGTGGGTCCCAAGAATTGACTCATGACCCCTTGAAATCATAAGGCCTCATCTGTGAACCTATGCAGACTATGCCCAAGTATACATACTAGCCTAAAGATATTCTGGTATAGCACCCATCTAGAGGTTTCTGCAGGGTTGGTTTCAGGGTCCAGCATTCACTGCCATATAGGAGAACAGACTACCATTGCATAGAAGAAGCTGAGTTTGATTTGTCGGGGGAGGTTGGAGTTCCATACACTGGCCATGCCGTTCAGGGCCCTCCATGCAAGTGACTTATAGATCTTGCTCAGTTGAGTTGACCCATGAGCCCAGGTACTCGAAGTCCTTGACTTCCATCAGAGCAGTGCCACCTGTTGTTGTCAAGAGCACCTATGCTGCTACCAACACTTATGAATTCTATCGCTCCTTTTGCATTGGATTGATGCCACCAAGAAAATTCTGTTATACACTTGTGTTCAATGACAAAATAAAATCATCCATCTATCCATCCAGCTTGTGCAAAATCCTACTAGATCAAGCAAAATGCATCACGTCACTCCTATATTACCATTTTACACTGACTGCCAGTTTGTTTTAGAATTGATTTTATTGATCACTTTTCATACTCAATTGGGGCTGGCCCCCAAAAGTGCATTACTGACTATTTAATTCCCTATGAGACCAAACGCAGCTTGAAATGCTGAGATATGTCTCTTATGGCTGTTCCCAAGTCCAGATTAAAGATCAGGGTGACTTGTCTTTTTTCACTGAAATTATCTCCCAGTGGGGGTCATACTAGCGATCTTGGTGGTGTTTAAGTCTCTCTTAAAAACACACTTTTATAGAATTGTTTTTACCCCGCGAATCTATATTTTGCTATGTTATTTATAATTATCTTTTCAAATGTGTTGCTTGTCGTTTGCATGTAATTCCTCTTGTGTTTGTAAAGCACTTAGTAATCCTTTTGTATTGTAAAGCACTTTGTAATTTGTCTTTTGAAAAGCACTATATAAATAATAAAGTTTAGTTGTATTATTATTATTACTACTACTAAGTAGCCATGGGGACCAACATTAGCCTCAGTGTCCATTCTGATTCCTTTAATTGTCTGTGTTGTAGGCAACTCAATGGTCAGGCGAGGACATACTCTTCGGGGTTCCCACTCTCAGCTGCTTCTAGATCTGTCACTTCGCACCCAAAGCCAATGTAAGTATGCATTGGTTTATCCAACAACACACACACACACACACGACTGACACACTTCTTTTGTCCAGTAGCAGCAGTACCTAGGCCTGTCACACAATTATTACATAATCGCAATTATTTTGCATGATCGTTTCTACTGTATGTTGAAAAATGTTCATACATTTTCCAAAAATAGCACTTTTTTTTTAGTATAAAATTATTAAATATGTCCGTAATTTCTTTGTATATTTAAGTTATTTGTCATATCTGTCCTGTGCAACTTTTGATTACAATGCCTAAAAGGCTAAATTCATAAGTTCCAATGTTCAATGCCAAAAACACAATTAAATCGTTAATCAGAATTATTTGTATGACAATTAATAAGTCAAGTAAAATGTTGTAATCGTGACAGCTCTAGCAGCGCGAAGAGCTAATTGAATGCGTTTGTGTTACAGTGAGCGGTATAGACTGTGTGCACCTGTCTGAAACGTTGAGTCAAGCCAAGCAGTTCTCGTACCACCTCAGACCCCACAGTGCTGGACAAGGGACACGAGGCCGGGGCAAGAATTAAGGCTGGACACACACACACACACACACCTCATATTCCTTGATGTTCTCGGCTGCCAGGCAGCCTTACCTCTTTAAAAAAAAGAGAAAATCATTACTAGATACATTGTTCCCTCGGAATGCCATGTTTTCTAAAATTAAGCCATATGACATCACAATCATGACCTCACAGGGTGGGTTCAAGTATACAGTAATACTGTGTGTTAAAGATAACCTTTCATCCATTGTACGAGAAACGCACATAAACGGCATCTCCCTCATTCTTTCTCTCTCACTTGCACACACACACACACACTCTGAGATAACCTTTCCCTCGGCTGTGGAGAATGAAATGGTCTATCAACAGCCAGTCATACAGCTAGCCCACCTGCAGCTACAGCCCCCCACACACACATATACTCTGCACACCAGTCCAGTTTTCAGTGCCTTCGCAGTAAAATCCTCAGTGTTAATTTATCCTTGAGAGTAAAAACAGACTTGTTAGGTTAAATTAACACTTAAGATTCGACTGTGTTCTTTCCCTATAGGAACATACTGAATTGCTAAACCATACCGTAATACCGTTACGTATAGTTATATATTTGCACAAACATATTCCTCTTCTCCTATTGTTGCCATTATTGTGTAATTATATACCTCAATGTTGATAATGCTTTTTTTTTATTGTATGCTAAAACAAATAAACACAGAATTACATTTAAACTGTTTTGAATCTGCTTTATTCTTGTATCAAAAGAAAGTCAGACAAATAAGCCAGGAAGACGTTGACCAACGTACAGCAATAATAAAGCTTAAATTTACAAAGACAAAAATTGACTTTGACTGAAGCAGAAAAGCGACAAAACAAAGTTAAGAGTGTGTGTGTGTGTGTTCATTCACTAGCTCTGCATTTCTGTCTATACATTTGTTATTGTACGACAGTCCATGGGTTTCGTGTGGAGATGGTGAGCTGAGGAAGGCAGTAGGTACAGGTGGACTGTGGTCAGTACATGTCTCGAAGCCCCAAGGTTCCACGGCCGTGAGTCATGGTGACGCTGTAACAGTACAGCAAGTCCGTCAGCCACTGCTCTCTGGTTTCACCACGACAGTACCTCTGAAATCCAACACAACACACACACAGTTGACCATCATAAGTTGTCTACTGTGAGCAAGTTTCAATACTCTGTTCATCATTATATGCATTAGTGTAAATGTCTTTGATGCCATCAAGTTTGTTTTCTTTTGTCTCCTACAACCTTCTTAAAATCAAGCTTTATATCACACTTTGTGCAACACTGCAGTTCAAAGTGCTTCACAAAGTGAACAAAATAACAGATTAAATAAATAAAGGGATAATATGGTATGATAAGATTTGTCTTTGGGTGTTTAAATTGTAGGTCAATGGCTGTGATGAAAACGTAATTACAGGGATCACAGCTTTTGTAAGCCAGTGCGGAAGTTACCTCCTCTATGGGTTCCTACCACTGATTTCCAATGAGAATTTTTTTAAATAAGCTCTGCAGCCAACACGTTCAACAAGATTATCTCCATGTGTGTGCAGTGTTTACCGTGAGGTCTTGTATAATGTGTTGCAGTAGAGTGGCGTTGGTCATCAGGGTGTTGCGCAGAGGCGTGTGCTGCAGTATCATGGACAGCATCTGTCCCAGCTGTGGAAGCTCCTCCTCGCACAGATCACCCACACGCACCAACTGCAGAACCGTCCGCAGCAGCCTGGGAATGGTGCTCAGGGCCGCCACACACGCGCCCCATATTGCCTCTCTGCAAAGATAGCAGTGAAGAGGTCACAACAAGACACACCACCATGCATCAAAACTTTTGCAGAATAATGTTCATTGACTTCTATCGGTGTGCACAAGGGCTTCATTTAAGATCGGTTCTCCCGACACATTATGGTCCTACTAGTAGTTCCATGTTTTGGTGGTTGTTTTTACAAGGGCTCTGCAAGAAGCTAGTTGTCTACGAGAGGGTCTGTGTGCGCGTGTGTGTGTGCATCTGGAGCCAACGTCGTAAATTGCTGGACCAATCAGCGCTAAATGTTGTAATATGCATGCTGCCATTAGTGCTGCCACACACAAGTACCTCCACTATTCTTTTATACTTTTTGAAATATTTAATTGTATAATGGAAGTCACAGGGCTCTGATCTGAATCCATCCTTTTTGGGTCCAAAATTAGACTCAGTAAGTCCACAGACTTTACGGTCAGAGTGGGGGACAATGACATCACAAGGAAAGAAGAAATTACCTACCTGGGTTGTATTTTAGAGAACAATCTTTCCAGTGAAAAAATGGGAACAAAAGTAATCAAGAAAGTCAATCAACGAACAAGATCTTTGGGCAGGATCTCCACATTGGTCAGTAGGAATGCTCCGAGGACACTACTGTAGCTGGAGCACTCATCCAATGTCATTTTGAATATGCAATGGCATTAAAGCAAAACTTCAGACCTCTCAAAACTAACTGGTCAGTTTCATTCCCTGTCTTATGCCACCAAAATGTGCGATGCCCTACCAACAGCCATCAACAAGTGCGACTCCCTACCCTCCTTGAAAACCGCCATAAAAGAGCGACTGGAACTAGACAAGTCTCCTATCTTGCCAAAATAAATTACCCCCCAATGGTTTTCTGTAAATATACTTTTATTGGTGATCTCTTGTATAGTATTGTATGTCTTTATATGTCTTGATGAATTGTATACACAGGACCACAATGGAAACAAGCTTTTTATGTTATCCTTTTAGCATTATTGTATAACTAACCTCTGTACCTTTTGCAAACTATTAATAAAGTATTCAATCAATGGGCTGAAACTTTGCCCAAATTTGGAGTCACACATATGTCATAGACCTGTGGTTCTAAAACTTGATATACATTTGTCCGCGGGCCACCATCTGAAAATGTTTTACGCCAGGGACCCCCAGAAGAAAAGATTTGTGTTAAAAAATGCAAAATGTTCAAAAATAATTTCACAATTTTTCAAAAATGTTCAAAAATAGCAGATCTACAAGCTCGCAGCCCGGCACGAAGTGACGCGCTGTGAGCATGTATATCTGCTATTTTTGAATAGCCAAATTATAAATGGATAAGGTGGTTAAAATGATTGTGATGCTACGTTAACTACTTTAGCTGGGGAACCCCTGGAACCACCCCAAGGACCCCACTTTGAGAACCAATGTCGTAGACGACCGATAGGCCGGCCACGTGAAGTCAGGACATCCTCATTGGAGCCACGACCGTGCCATGCGGATCCTGAGATCCACATGAGTCAATGATTTTGCATACACACCTCTTATGGTTTGTCTCGGAGGGAGCTTCCTGTTGCAGGGTGACCAGCAGAGCCAGCAGGCTCAGGCAGCATTGGGACAGGAAGCGTAGCACCTGCTCATTGGGGTGGAGGGACATGTCCATCAGCCTGGCCATCGCTCTCAGCAGCCCTGCTGCCATACTGTCAGGCACCACCGCAAACTGGGTCTGGAAAACACACGTGCGCACGCCAACATAATCTATGTATGAGTTCATCCAATCAAAGGAAGACAAGGAACCTAAGAATTCTGAACCAAAAAGATTTACCATTTTTGAATAGCCAAAGTAATGGTTATGGCTAAAATCTAAAATGACACAGATGTGTTCCCTGATGGAATGGATTAGGTGGCTGGATGGAGAATAGTGTAGAATAGTGAGAATAGGTGTTTTTCCTCTATGACAGTGGTTCTCAAAGTGGTGTATAGGGAGTTAGGGACCCTCAAGGTTCCTTGTGAAGTGGTTCCAAATGGACCCCTACAGGTCTGTAACTCTTTGAGAGTGTATACATTGTACACCCTCAGAGTTATGGGGTCCTTGACATAAAAAAAAACTGTTGAGAACCACTGCTCTATGAAAATGGTTTCTTACCAGGTACTTGCAAATTCCACTCTGCACGATGTCAAAGCACTGGGATTGTGAGCCGAGAGTCTCCAGGCAGTGACACACCTCCTACAAGTGAAACATAGTTACATACAGCATCAACATCAGTGTTTGCCGTATTCATACATTCATTTGGAAGACTACCTTCGAACATGTGAGTGTTATTCTCTTCCCATCACATGGATGTAAATAAGAGGCTTCTAGAGATAAGTTTATGGTGATATAGCGATTCATATTAAAATATCCCTTCACATTTATACAAGTGAGCTATCCCTTGCTTTCATTTGTTGGTCCTCTGCTTGGATGTTCTTTAAAACATCTGAACTCCTGTCTCACAGATTAGAAAGGGATGTTTTTTTTCTGTGTGCGTGTGCTTTTTTTTTACCCCTTTTTGTCCCCAGTTTAGTCGGAAGAGGCACTGTTTAGTCAGAAAGGGATGTTTCTAAACCAGCAGAGAGGAGGAATACACTATTCCTCCTCTCTAACAGGTCAGGCAATTGGGCTACTGTGGCTGTGATGATCCAAACATCGTCTACAATCCATTATTTCTGAACATTACTGCACAGACACAACAGAAGAAAAAACGTACTCCCAAGTCAAATAATAGAGTTAGTACTACTAGGGCTGCAACAATTTAGTCCCATTAACTACTTGATGTCATGCAAAAATAGCTCAATTAGACGATATACAAGCTTGTAGATCTACTATTTTGGAAAATCGATTATTCACATCGATCATTTTTTTATTAACGATAAAAATCAATTAGTTCAATTGCATCCCTAACGTCTACCTACGCCTGGCTGCTCTGAACTCCCTAAAGCCCCTCCATGTGAAGAGCTGACAGACCATCACACCCTAATGAAACTAATGAAAGCTGATACACAGGGAAAATTGGACAAAAGTTTCAAGCATTTTATGAGCAAAGACAATGAAGAATGTCTATGAGCTGTGTGTGTGTGTGTGTGTGTGTGTGTGTGTGTGTGTGTGTGTGTGTGTGTGTGTGTGTGTGTGTGTGTGTGTGTGTGTGTGTGTGTGTGTGTGTGTGTGTGTGTGTGTGTGTGTGTGTGTGTGTGTGTCAACAGCAGTAATGATATTACCGGGAGACGGAATAAAGGAGCCAATGAATGAAATACACATCCCCTGCTATGCTTGTATCAACATCAACCAGAACTCACACAAACCACATCATTACACACACACACACACACACACACAAACAACAATTACTGCCCACAAACATAAAACAAACCAATATGTCTTTAGTGCTAAAATAAAATAAGGTTACTTGGCTGATAATAGTTCCTGCTACACTGCTTGATTCCATTCCATTCTCATTTTGTTCAACTTAAAAATAGAACATAATGAAGTAGTGCTAGCTGTTACACGTGCAATTCTCCGTACGCGAGCTGCTGCTCTGGAATTTCTCTACAATTTCTCTCTGACTACAATGGAGACAAGACGCTTTTAAGGTGAGACGAGAGGCCGTCGCACCAACTTTCAAAAGGTGAAAAATGTGGCTCAACTTTTCCTCATTATTTTCAAATCAAAATCAAAATTTCTCATTAGCTTTTATCAAATTGAGAGAGAGGGGTGTGTGTGAGTGTGTGATCCAACATGTGCCAGACCTGTGCACCTGTTGGCATTCTCCGCGCCATTAAAAACAATCCCGTCTCATTAGTGAAATCAGAGTCGACACGGTCCGTCCCTTAATACCATCCCCTCCCCCCGACACTCCCCATCCCATGGTCCCCCCCGCCTCTCTCCCTCTCCTTGCCTGTGATTGACTCAGACAGGGAGATGAGAGAGGATGGATCTGAGGCCTTAATTGAGGAGCTGAATTAGTGATTATAGTCCTCCATCACCCCACCCTCCCTCTCTCCCCCACACACATACACAGACACACACACTCTTGCCCCGGGGTGCAGCTACGTTAACGGTAATTTCTGAGCAGAAATGTCAAACTCCCATCATGCCACGGGCTCTCATTAGCATTTCTGCATTTCCGCTGTGCCCGATAACCATGCATCTCCAACCTGCGCAGCGCGATAAAAGGTTCCCCTCTCGGCCGGGGTACCATGATAAAACGTCCCCCCTTCCTCAGTGCACTACGCAAGAGAGTGAGAGACCGGGGGGAACTGGAAAAGACCAGAGCTGTGTCCAGAATATCAACACAACACAATAACCCCCCTCCCTGCCTTTAAAAAAAAACTCTTCCTTCATTGCCCTTGTCCTTCATCCTCCCAAATTCATTATTTGGTGAGAGGGTTAATAACCACTTGAACCCCACAACCCTATTCAGGAGGGGGAACATTAGCCAAAAGTAACCAAGCTTGTAGATTTAGGCCATTTTTGGCAAAGAGATTTGGTTTAGAGCGAGAGATAAAAAACGCACTAAGCATAGAGCCAACTCATGTCCAGTTGACCAAGTCTACTCTAGAGGGTTTAAGTGGTTAACCCATTCAATCCGGGGACGCATCTCTGTCATTTTAGATTTCATTGGCTATTAAAAAACTTGCAGCTATACAAGCTCAAAGCGCGGCACCGAGTGCCGTGCTATGAGCTTGTAGATCTGCTATTTTTGAAAAATCTTGAGGATTTGTGCAAATGTTTGAATTCTTTTTTTTTTTTTTTATCTGCTGAATAGCCCAAAGGAATAAAAAAAAATGACAGAGATGCGTCCCCGGATTGAATGGGTTAAAGGTGTTGTGACAGGGTGATGTTGGTGAGAGCCCACCTCCACGATGTCCCAGTGGTGTGTGAACTGCTCCAGGGGGGTGGTGAAGAGGCTGAGGGGGGAGAGCGGCGACAGCGGGAGGGGGCTCTCGTCGCCGGCCTCCTGCAGCGTGGCCAGCTCGTCGCCCGAGAACCCCGCCAGGGTGGAGAACAGGAAGCTGAAGTAGTCCACGTCCCGCAGGGCCACTTCCTGGCTCCCGACCGACCAGCCGCTCAGAGATGTCCTGGAGAAAACAGTCCCCGACACGGTTAACATTTCACATTGAACCGGATGGAGGCTGAATGGTCCTGATTTGTCATAGAATGAAGGAAGTGGATATGGTCTGTGGTTGCAGGGCATTCGTGTTGACTCACTCATTCTGTAACTTGTGCTTTAGTTGGAAATTTGACTTGGAAACAGAACAAACGTTTTTGTTCTGTTTTTTGGGAAACTCACCCACCATTATTTCCTGAAAAGAGAGCCATGTTGCTACGTTCCTGTGGCTTTGCGTTCCTGATAATATCCATATGTTGTATGGTGCATAAGGGGGGAGAGATAGTGAATACGGACGCGGCAGTACAGACATTCTGATATCATTCTTCCCCCGTGCCCTCCAGGGAAGACAGTTCGTTCTGTGAATAGGAGGGTTTTGTGAAAGCCCCGGGGGCACGTGCAGACAGAACTACTTTCTCAAAGTTCCATGACGAGGCTACATTCCAGCTTCCCAATGAGCTCTTTGTCTTGTCGATATACACACACACACGTCCCTTCCCCTCCGACCCCCAACCTCTCTCCGCTATCAAGGTTTGTATAACACTGCCCCAGTGACACGAGCACGGGGTCACACAGACAAGATACACGCGCACATGGGAATGCACACACCAGTGAAGTTATGAAAAGCTGATCGAGTGTGACGGAACAGGACCCTGACTACGGTGACTGGTGTGGTCTTGGCGTGAGCAGTCTGTTGAACACTGTATGCATCCACGCCAACACAAGGAGAAGATTGAGACGATGACCATAAAGCAAGATGCAATATTGCCACCTAGTGGTTTCAAGCTGCAGCCATAACCTTCAGTCGTGTGTGTATGTACACACATGTACAACTATACTTGTGAGGCCAAATCAGTGTTGATTTTGTCGACTAAAACTATGACGAAAATTGTTCGCCGACTACCTTTATTTACTGACAAAAACTAAGCTATGATGACTAGGACTAAATATATTGACAATTACGTCAACAAATAAAAAGTACACTAGTAAATATTAGGGAGTGACTAGTGGAGAAGAGATCCAGTAGAACTAAAAGACAAGTCGTTTTATGTTTGGTTGCGGTCGGATGTGAGCTTGCAGATCGGCTATTCTCAGCATGCAACCAAGTGTAAAATCAGCCATTACGACGCCATCAAGGCACCGCTAAACATACATTTTAGTCGACTAAATCAACTGTAGGCCAAATGTTCCCACAAGTATAGAAGAATTTGGGAAATAGACATTGTGAGGACCGGAAGAGAAATGGTTGATTTATGGTTAAAAAAAGTTTTTTGGAGTAAGGCTTACAATTAGGAAATGATTCAGGTTGAGGTCAGGTTTAGGGGTTGAGTTATGGCTGATTTACACTTAGTTGTGTACCAGTGTCGTGCACCAAAAATAGCCAATCTACAAGCAAAACAAAAAATTATCATAAAATCACCATCCTAAAATGTTGACGTCCTCACAAGTATAGTAATACAAACGTGTGTGTGTGTGTGTTTCCACGACTTGATATAATGCCGTGATCTGCTGCCATCCAGATAAGTTAAATTGTTTGATTCCATTACTAGTGGCATTCCATCACAGTCTCCTCTGTAACCTGAAGGTTAGTCTCAGGCGCACCTACTTGTGCATACCCGGGCGCCCGTCAATATGTACAGTATTAAAGTGGGTTCATTGTGCTTGTGCTCCTTTTGAACATCTTTTTAAGCTCACCTAAGGTGAATGACGCGAATCAAGGAGGAGGCCAGGCCGGCAGAGATACGGCCGGCGGTGCAGCAACGGCTCAGATTGGCCAGGAGAGGCTGGGGCATCGTGGGCAGGAAGTAGAGCAGCTGCACCAAGCGCTGCTGGGACTCCGCCGGCAACAGAACCAGCACACCTTCCTGCGGATCTGCACGCACACACACACACGCACGCACACACAGAACTAATTATACAGACCTAATAACACGCTACTCCCCTGGGGATGTAAAGATGAGCTACAACTCTATTAAGTGAGATAGTGGGAGAAAAGGGGGAAGAGAGGCAGACAAACAGACACATCCACTGTAGTGAGTGATCAGATAATGCTGTGTGTGTGTGTGTGTGTGTGTGTGTGTCGTTCTGTCGACCTCTGACGCACATGCTGATGTCAGAAGCCTCTCAGACAAAAGGAGTCTTGTGATGGTGAATTGCTGGCTCTGTGGCTTCAGAACGTTGACCCCCTTTTATACCACTTAAGCCCCCCCCCCAACCCCCCCCCACCCCAAACCCTACCCTGATCTCTGCCACATAACTATCAGACCATCCTCCAAGCCCTGGAAATGGATGAATGCTTATGTCACTGGTACAAAACACTGGCATAGGAACCACACGTGTGCAAATAGGGTCACCTGCAGTCATTAGGGAGGCCAGCAACAAACACACACACACACTCTTGGTTCGCTTTCCGTTTTGTCAGGTGTTTAAGTGTGGAGTTCTACTGCCCACTTCAGGGCAATAGATGTTACTGCTATTATTATATGTCCTGTAACACTGACACATTATTTTCCATTCATTTATCATTTATATGATTGTACTTTTTGTTAGCCTATCCTTTGTAATGCCTTTGTAATGCCAACAGATACATATTGAAAACTTTTCCTAATATAATATCCGTTTCCCTAGCTAGCATGAAAAAAGCTAATTTAATAGTTAATAGATTCTAAATAATCCACCAATTTAGCATGGTAATAATGATATAAAATCTGTTAAATCTAACTTTTCATAGATATGGAAATTACTATAAGTTTAAATTTTTTAAGAGTGTGTGTTTTTAAGTGTGTGTGTGTGTGTGTGTGTGTGTGTGTGTGTGTGTGTGTGTGTGTGTGTGTGTGTGTGTGTGTGTGTGTGTGTGTGTGTGTGTGTGTGTGTGTGTGTGTGTGTACCATAAAGTTTGCAGGCAAGGGTCTGTAGACTGTTGAGCAGGTCCTTGTTACCCCGGGAGGCTGCAGCCTGGATGGAGAGGATAAGTCTTCTGGAAAGGGCAGGGTTACGGTGGCCCAGCTGGGACAACTGCTGCGGCAGAGCTGCCAGCCATCGACACAGCATCTTACTCCTGCAGGGGGAAGGAAGGACGGGCAGCAGCAGACATTTAAAAATGTAGGTGCTTATTCTTCTCAGAAATGTGTGACTTCTACCTTTCACTTGAATACATACTCCCTTATATAATTGACAACACTCAACAAATCTGACTCTGACGGCCTCTGGCTGGAGGCCTACAGTATATAGACGGTTGGATACGAAATATATATTTTCTCATCTTTCTTTTTATTCATTGCTCTCAATAATGGAACTGTCCCTAACTTGACCTGAAAGGAACAACATATTCTGACAAAAGTTAAACTGTTTGGTTTGTCTGTCCGTTTGTTTGTCTGTCTTGTGTCTTTTTCTTTACTGTCAAGTGATTATTATTATTATTTATTCATTTTTTGTCTTGTCATTTGTCTTGTTATGACCTTGGTGGGAGGGTGGGGGATTGGGGAAATAAGATGTCGTACACAATGTAATATGCTTGTATTTTCTATGCAATATATGGAAAAATAAAAACAAAGTGTTTATAAAAATTAAAAAATAAATGTGTGACTTCAGGGGCACAAAGATTTATTTTGTAGCATCCCTGATCTTCAAAATGTCCAGGTCTGCCTTCCTCCTCATGGAGACTCTATTGTCCACCTTTAAACCTCTATACAAAACCCTGATTATGTTTTACTGTGTTCTACCTGATCTGATACTGTATGATACCAAATCTTTCCCAGTTCACACACGCCTTTAGTTCCAAAGTTATACGGTAATTGAATTTATAATCTGGGGTTATTACTGAACTATGATGTCAGTATTATGAAACTACGTTCACATTTGGGAATAATCCAGAAACAGAAACATGACTTGACTGGTACAAAGGTTACCTTCCAATGTGAGTGTGTCCTTGCTCCTGTAGATAGAGCCTGCTGTAAAAGGACAGCAGCAATGACCTGATCTTCAGATCAAGGTCCCTCTTCTGGTAGTAGACATACACTGCTGCCAACAGGTCCTCTGTCACTGCTGCAAGTACACCAATTAACATAAATATAAAAAACAGATTAAGATGTCTTTAAAAAAGCCTACAAGTTAATGATGCATTCACACCGACCAATGAGCATTTGGACACCTCGCAACCAGTATAATCTTCTAGATTTGCCAAAACAGAAATACATTGCACTGAAAAAATAAATAATTAGTCTAGCATGTTCCTACTGTAATTGATAGGAGTGTCTATTTCAGCTGTTCCTACAATTCCCATGATGCATTTCACAGGCAAGCATCAGCTTGGCACAACCCTATGATCTATAGCTGCTATTACATGAATATAGCCATTTTTCCATTAACACAGTCACAGTATAAAGGACAATATCACAATCACACCCACCGACGGTAGTGGCTAGAAACCAGAGAGTAAGGCTCATAGTTATTCTACATTGTACATTTTAGTTCACAATGTGTCGCAGTGTTGTGTGATTGTTGTTTGCTATTTTTGAAGATTTGAAGATTTTTGAAAAGAAATAAAAACGGCTTAAGTGGTTATGGTTTTCCATTTGATCCAATTGTTGCTTATATATTTGAGTGTCATCTTATGAGATGGACGTAGATGTGGACAAACACACACAAACACACATAGCTTACTCTTGCTCCGCTGTGTGAGCACCATCTTCCACACAGTGTCAAGTAGCATGTGGAGCTGTCTGTAGGTGAGCTTGACTCCTTTGGACAGAGTGTCTTTCATAAAAGTCTTCAGAGGGATCAGCCAGTCAGAATCTATCTCCTGGCCACTCTCCTGGCTCTGGGAGAGGGACACCATGACTTGGCACAGTGTGATGTTCAGGGCCAGAGGATCCACTGGCTGCCCTAGGACTGCTGTGGCTGATTTAATCCTGAAGACATAATAAGAGTAGTCAGGGCAGGGCGCTGAGAAGCAGCGGAGGTACTCCACTCCATATCCTAACATTATTCTCACGCAAGTAATATAACCACCAAAGCTTGGTGTACATATAATATATAGTAACACTCAAATTTGCCTGTCCAGTCATCATCATGCGCTCACCTCAAGGATGCTACTTGATTTATGTCCCTTACCTCTTGTCGAGCTTCTTCCTATGTTTAGCTGCGTCTCGGATGCTGTAGGGGAAGCTCTTCATGAAGTGCTGTTTAAAATCTCTGAGGTATTCATCACGGAACCATGTGTCCTATACAGATAGGAAGCAGCGTTGTTATTCTTTGCAAGGAACCATTTTCGACATCATTTCTACAGCACGTGTGTGTGTGTGTGTGTGTGAGCTTACTAGTGTCTCCTGGTGCTCCTTTTCTAGTGCCAGCTTTCTCAACAGCTGCAGTATAGATAAGACTTGGTACATGAGGGACATTGAGTCTGGGCTGAGTAGGTGGGCTGTGTCGTTTGAGGGGCTGTCGTTGGCTGTGGCCTCAACCCACACCTCCAGCAGCAGGGGCACTAGTGTGGCAGCAAAGCTCTGGACCGCCTCGGCAGAGGAAAGTTCCTCACCCACTCCCGTTCCAGGGTCCACCTCCGCTCTGCAATATAAATGATAGAGATAATGTAAATAAGGAAAGCAGTGCAGTATGGGTACAGTAGACGTTTTTGATGAGGCTTTAATTATAGGACGCATACCTGAGTCTGTAGGTGGAGTGTGGAGTGGGTTTTGCCCCAGAATGCTCATACACCTTAACTCCAGCTTTGCTGTAAGTGATCTCTTCCCAGTTGAGGTCCACTGGTGTACAAACTCCCTCTCCACAGGAACCAAACCCCCCTTCTGTTGGGACAGCCACGTCTCGTTCCTCCACTGGTCTCTCCTCAACTACAGCTTGGAGAAAACGGCCCAGCCTGAAACACAATGAAGAAATTCACTGAAATCACTTAAACTTTTATCTATGCAGGGGCGTGCCAGTAGGTTTCACCTACTGTTCGATTCCGGTTGGAGACCTGTGATGAAACACCAGGAACCCAGCTAGTATCTACTATACAAAGTTCATGTTCTATAGTAGATTTTTTCAACACTATTTAAATTCACAAAATGTGTGTGTGTTTTAGTCCCGGGCATAACACATGAGAACAGGGGAGACGTGAGTAATGCGGGTAAGGCATCGGGCTAGTCTATCTGTGTCCCTTTTATACCCATATATGAGGATTCCTAATGCCACCAATTTGACATCATATTGTCATATTGGTCCATTACTGACGTCATAGACTATCTTTTAATCACTATTGTTTTTAATTTAAATGTGTCAAGGCTACAACACACTGAACAGCATGATATATTCCATTATATACAGTATTCTTTATTAAATATTCAAAAGGCTATCTTGTGTAAGAGTGCTGTATCTGCCAAACATATCTTTTCGTCCCAGTATTTGTACTGTATATCGGGCAGTACCTCAGAAGCACGGTGAGTTGCCACTGCTGACCAGTCACTTTTCTGTTAGGGTTGATGGACAGGGACCAGCTCCGCCCCTTCACATCCTGAAGCTTCTTTGCTCCTCCGCTGGTGCTTCTGTGGGAGATCAGCTCCAGGAAGTTGGTCAGAAGAAGAGCAGGCTGTGCTGCCAACAGAGCAGGGTAATGTTCAAGCAACACATCTAGGACCTTCATGGCGTCCTCCTGGATGCCCGTGTCGATGTGTGTCATGGCACAAGTCAGGTGGGCACTGAGGAGGGGGAAAAATGGAGCGCCCCGATCTGCCGGAACACACTGAGCAATGAACCTAGAAAACGTCAACACAAGTTTAAGACTTTTGAGCGTAAAAGGCTTGCAGTGCATTGTGGGTATTGGTAATACATTACCACTGATGCACACTAACCTGAGCAGACGTGTGGCTGCAGCACGGACACTGGCATCCTTGTCTGTGAACACGGCTGCCACTTCGGAAAGAAGGCGCGCGAGATGCTGCTCTAATAAAGAGGGGTTAAGTGACAGCAACTCTCTCAGGCCCACTAAGGCGCTCTCTTTCACATTGGCATTGTAATGGAGCAGCTGGGTCAGCAGATCCTAAAAAGAGAGCACAGGGTCGAGTAAACACAATTGTGCATGATCATATGCAATGAAGAATCAATCAGATGTGTGTCAGTGACGAACGAGAGCTTACAGTAATGCTAAGGTTTCTGTGCGTTGTGGGGCCACTCTTGTCTCTTTTCAGCTGTTCAGACAAATTGATTCCCTTGGTGCGGAAGTTGGTGTTGGTGGCATTAGCAGCTTTGGGCTTCGTCTTTCCAACCTTCAGCTTTACTTTCTGGAAATCATCCTGTCTCTTCTTACCTTTGGCCTTCATGTCTGTGGGTTAGGTTATGCGCCTGTCTAGAAACAGGAGAGACAGACGTAATGATGAATGGGTTGCCATGGCTACTCGAACTCGAACAAAACCATACAGACCACGGCCAAATCCATTGTTTCATTTGTACAACAAATTCAGCTGACTGAGATGCACGAACGGGTGAAAAAACGGAAAAGATCCACTTCTAACGCTTGATACACATGATGACATCTCCCCCTGGCAAAATGTAGCATAGAGCAGAATGGATCTTAACACGTTTTTGATACAACTAATACATAAATAAATAAAATACTCACGCCAGCGGTTTATCAAGCATCAACCAATGATGTGCGTTTGACTAATAATAAGCTAATTTACAAAGACATTTTCAAAACGAGCAACATTCTGCTCGTGTTGATGGATTGGGTCCTACAACTTTATGTTCGCATTTGTTTACAATCTGCGCTCGCCCGGTTGTTACACGCGTGGGTCATACATGATGACCCACGCGTGATGACTGATAAATGGCCAATGATGTAGTTTATACCTAGTAAATGTACCTTATTTGTGCTCGTATCGGTCTCGTATTTTGCTCTTATATTATAAAAAGGATCAGGAAGTTAGTGCTGAAGGTAAACGCCGGTTTACAAAACAAACGCACCACAACGTTGCCTTCTATTTAGCCTGAACACAAATCTCTTTACATTGCCTGTACGTGAAATATTGCAACGTTGATAACATCACCACAGACCTAATGTTATTCACCTTATTTGTCTTGTTTTTATGTGTGTGTGTGTGTGTGTATGCTCGAAATTTGTATTGTTTTATTGTTTTAGTTTTGAATGGCAAATGTGTCGGGCACCCAAAATGGTCCTAATTCACATTATTTTCTTTCGCTAGCGTGCAGTGTTGCCATGTCCGCTTATTATAAGCGACTTTGGGCTTCTTTTTCTGTAAAGTTGCTTGTAATAAATGGGTGAGCGCCCTCTGGCGTGATCACAGAAGCATTACTTATACACTTCCAGACAATGTATTGGCTGGATCTGATCGTCATCTGACCCGAGGACCCCGCACTTCTGTCTATGTGTGTATACTTTACTTTCTTCTCGCTGTCAGGTACAGGAGGAGCAAATTACACTCTCTCTCTCTCTCTCTCAGTCAATAACAACTAAGAGTTGTATAGCTAAGAGGGTTTCACAAGGACGAGATTGCATATATTGGGACCGGCGACCAAAGGTCTTTTGGACATTATAATTAAACACACCGTAAAGTAGTACCTACTTTACACGGTCGGTGTTACGAGATGGCAAACTTCGCAAGTTTCTCTCAATTAGCTTAGCACGCTACTATTAGCAACACGCCAACATCGCCTGCAGCCTGCTTCACAATCGTGTTCTTTCTCCCGCCCGGGATAGTGAAACTTTCAAGTTTCTAATTCTCCCGTACACCCTTGACAATAACTTCCCTGTTTTGACGGACTTTGCCACTACTAACAACGCTTCGCACGCGTGTTGTGAACAATGGCCGCTGCAGCTCCACGACGAGGGGCCAAACGTTTTCAAAGGACTGACCAGACCATGGAGGAGTACGAACCCTCCCGGCGGGTCCGGGCCCGGCACTTGAGAGACGGCCCTCCTACACTGAGCTGGGGAGAGAACATGGACCAGATCCAACCACTCCACGATACGCCAGAACTGGTAGTTGCGGGTTGCGGTTTTTTTAGGCTTGTTTCTAAAGTGTAGTTGCTTATTTGGGCTTGTTTCCTAATGTTGTTTAAGTCAGTGGTTCTCAAGCATTTTCATGTCCAGGACCCCCAAATTATTATGTATCCCCCCCATCTAAAAATATGTTGTGCCATGGGACCAGTGGTGGAAAAAGTACTCAAATTCTTTACTTAAGTAAAAGTACCAATACTGCTAAATAAAAATACTCTGTTACAAGTAAAAGTCCAGAATTCTAAATTTACTTAAGTAAAAGTACAAAAGTATTGGCATCAAAATGTACTTAAAGTACCAAAAGTAAAAGTACTAAAATGTTTGAAAATAGCCGATCTAGTGAGCTTGTAGATCTGCTATTTTCAAATAGCCTATGTATAAAACAGGGCTAAAGTGGTAAATGTATGTTTCATAATATCATAATTTATATCTGAAAAGTAACTAGTAACTAAAGTTCTCAAATAATTGTAGTGGAGTAAAAGTACAATATTTGCCTCTGAGATGTAGTGGAGTAGAAGTAAAAGTATTGGAAATTGGAAATACTCAAGTAAAGTACAAATACCTCAAAATTGTACTTAAGTACAGTACTTAAGTAAATGTACTTAGTTACTTTCCACCACTGGTCCCCATAATAGTTTATTTGAAAATAGCATATCTACAAGCTCACAACGCGTCGCGAGCTTGTAGATCTCCTATTTTCAAATAGCCGATGTATATGTTTAAAGTGCCCATGTGGCCCATAGTCGCTTCTTTTGGGCTTGTTTTCCTAGGCCTGGTTGCTTGTTTCTCTCGCAAAAACTGGCAATACTATTCGCTAGCTTCTTGTGTCTTAGCTAGGCTAGTGGCTGCAAGTGTCGACAGTTCGTTTCCCTGACGCCAGTGAGTTGTTGTCTGTGTCTGCTGTCCTACCTTCATCTTAACTCTATATCTCTCAGAGACTCAGACTGATCTGATGATCTAACTGGTCGCTGCAGTTTTTATCATTACTTGCTGGAAGACCTCGATCCACACCAGGAATTAGGCTCGAGAGAAGAAGAGGCTATGGTTTGTATTTGCAAAATGAATGTCAATGGTTGTTCATCTACAGCCTGTTTATAATGCCGCTAGCTGCTGAAGCTAACTGGGCCGCAAAGATATCGGGCTTTGATTGATTGATTGATGTACTTTATTTAGTAAGACATGAGAACAACAGTACATGGTAGTACACATTCACAATACAAGGTCTACTAAACTGGAAGACTCTTAAAGCACTAAGCTTTAAAATGAGATCTATAGTTAGAGAATATAGTTAGTGCAAGACGCTAACCGACCGGGAGCTCTTAGCTGCAAGCTACCCAGTCGCCAGTTACGATCCAGTTTATTTAATCTAATTGGCCAATCTTTTGGCCACTAAAACAGTGGGTACTTGAGAAGTCTGGGCCCTAAAATGTGGTGGGAGCCTGAGAAGTCTGGGCACTAAAACGGAGTGGGCACCTGAGAAGTCTGGGCACTAAAACAGAGTGGGCACCGGGGGGAAATGGGAATACTTTATATATGAAGTTTTTTCTTAATTTCTTTCGTGACGTGTACCATCATCTGATGTCCAACTCCAACCCTGTCTCTAGTCCCAGGCCACTTGGAAGACGCCATTCTCCGAAGATGGTCTCTATACAGTGGACAGGCCGTGATTGTGTGGTTGGCAGTCTGCTGAAGCTCCCTGCACTCTGCCAGGCCCCACTTCTTCATAGGCGCAGCCGACCCCAGTATGTAGGCAATATAAAAGGGTCCATTGCAGGCGTGGTAGATCTCCTTTCCACACCATTTCCCGGGTCCCGGATGCAATGATGGATATGTGTGGGTCTGGCCGTTTTTTGAGCTATCGAGGCCTTTTTGCCATGCATTTCTAAGATAAAGACGTGTTTGAACGTTCCTCTTCCCAGTGTCGAGCATCGTGGTTCTGCACTCTGGTGTCCAGCGCTTTTTGGCAGAAGGCACTTCCAGCAGAAAATAGTTCAACTTTTGGAGAGGAGTGCTACTCATAAATGTCACGTTTGATCCTCCTTGCTGTGTCTGACACCCCGAGTATTTACGACCTGACATTAACCATTATTTAACCTAGGCTATTTGTGCTAATAAGGCAGATGACTCTATGTTCGAGCACAGCAACGATTGATGGGTTCTAACGTTGCAGGTGACAGACGCTATGTGCAGGCGTACTAAGATATTTATTTGTCACGCAAGTCTACTGAAGATGAATGCATGGACAAGTTTTTCTAAATCCTGCAGAGACGGAAGTCCTTTAATCTTGAGAAATTGTTATGGTGATAGTAGACTGACTTTGTTATTGTTATTTGATCCCACAGTATAGGATGGAAAACATGGAAGAGGGACCTGCACGCCAGCAGCAGGGACGTCTGGGCCAAAATGCGAAGAAATTCCGAGGCCAGGTAGGCTTTCTCACAATGCAGGCGTTCTGTTTAATTATAATATCAATAATATCCATAATTAATATAATAATGATTACTATTAATCTTAAATGTGTTTCCCTAGCCCTAGAATTACTGATATTCCAGTCAGTATGTATTCCATATACAGCCATGGAGGTGCATTGTGGTTGGTGCAGGGTTATTTTAAGCACACCTGGCAATTTGTGATTCCCTATAGTATGTTTTACATGCTGCTGTGAAATACCATCCCATCATCGCGCTGCGCACAGAAAATATGGTCCATGTGAATCTCGTGGTAAAGGGGAGATATTTTACTAAACCTATTTTCTGGCAGAACTTTCAATGGGGTTTGATACTATATGACAAGAAGTGACTTCCCACACACACTTACACTCACACCAAAGTATAATGTGTGTTCTATGGCTGATAATGGAATTCATGCAATGTATGGAATATCAGTAATTCTAGGGCTAGTTTTCCCTGACACTGTTGTGCTGCCTTGGGCAGCAGTGCTAGTCGCATGAGAGCCTTTGGCCCATGATACCCTGGCCACCCTGCCGCTCAAGCGAGCCTAATGGCAGCATTTTTTATACATATAGAGGACATCATGACTGTTTTGTTTTCTTCGTTAATGCCAATTTCCCCCATGTGTATAGTTCCCCTCATTGCTGACCACTACTGTTTGGCCTTGAGGAGGGTGTAGACAGCCACATGTCTCCTCCGATACACATGAAGTCGGCAGCCGCTTTTTTTCACCCTACAGTAAGGGTTTTCACCAGGAGGGTATAATGTGTGCGGAGGAACACACTATCCTTCCACTTCTGCCCCCGCGCTATATAGGCGCCCCCAACCAACCTGTAGGAGTCTCAGACCTGCAGCGACAGAAAACAGTCTCCCCTGCAGACAATTGTGTTTGTTGGAGCGCCCAGCCAAGCATGTGGCACCGTGGAGGAATCGAAACCCAGTCTCCACGGTGGTGGGCAGGAACTTTACCCCTGCACTACTCGGGTGCCCCATACCCATAAGAGGTTTTGCCTCACAACTGCTGGCTGAAATCGATGTTCTACAATTTAATAAGGAACTACACTGGAACTGCAGGCTCTTTAAATACACATGTAGAAATCTATTCTGCCCATATAGTTGTCAGCTTGTACCACCCTCCTTCATAGGTATCAATAATGATTAATGGTTCAAAGAATCTTTATCCAACCATGGCAGGCTGCTCAGTTTTTTCTTAAGAGTGCTGCTGCTTTGGTTGTGTATTATATTTTAGTATTCAATGTTTCAGCCTACCCTTTAAAGTCTATGATTTAACAAGTTCCACTGTCATACCTCATGTAAAGAGAACTTCAACTTGATCACTAGCATTTGAGGCACATCTCATTGATGTGCCCCTGCTTCATGCCGGGGACATGGTGGATGAGCAAAAATTCCTCCATGGCTTTTAAGATGTGGAGGACGGGGATGTGAATCCACACCTCTGTTTAGCCTCCTCCTGTCACTAATGCTTGTATGTGTGTCTCTCTCCTCCATTTGGGTTAATTCTCACCATTGACAGAGAAAACAACAGCAGAAGCATTCTAGTGAGATAGGTAAGTTATGGCTCCCCACAGTGATGGTACCGCTGCCAATGATGAGGGATGAAGGCAGAGACTTGGATGTCATTGCCTCATTTGTCTGCTCTTCACGGGCTTGTTGGCATTTTCACCGTTCCTGAGATTCCTTCTCTCAGAAGTGGGGTTTGATGATGTGCCGCCCATGGCTGTAGACTGTGTGGGTCAGTGTTTTCCACTGCTTAAAAGTATGTGCAAGGTATTTTACATGGTCTTGCTAAAGTCATGTGTTGTGTATATAGCTCCAGTTCATTTTAAATGGTTCTTGGCTATAAAACTGAACAACTTTAGAAATACCAACCCTTTTGAACAGAACAATGCCACAGCATCTCTAACTTTCCTGCAACTGTTGTGCTGGGAACACGACAAAGAGCACGAACAACTTTTAATCAGCTTGGCATGATGGCAGACAACCATGCATCTGCTGTGATGATGGCTGGTGAATAGGCCTATTCTTAAACCATAATCTTCAACTGCAGTGCACCTTTCATGCTGGCTGATAGCTGCGTGAACATGTCTTGTTTTGTTTATCACAAATATTTAAAACACTGTTTACTTATTTTTCTATATTTTTTAAACAGTGTTCCATTCTCCTCACCCAGTTGCCTGTGTCAAACTGGTTTGGTTTGAGTGATTGTGTGATGATCTGCCTTGCTCCTGAATTCTACTGAACTCCTCGTTTCTTGGTTAACCAGAGTAATTTAAACAATCCAGACAGTTAACCTTATTTTTTTTACTGGACTGCCACATCAGTAACCATGCAGAGGGTTTGGTCCTGTGGATGGGCGTGATGAAGGCAGTCCATCATTGGAGCTGGAGTCCTCTGGGCATTATCTGAGGGGTTGCAGAGAACGTCTGTTCATATCCTTCCCTCTTGTCTTTGAAAGTACAAGTGAGGAAGTTGGCTTTCTAATTGTTGTTCAGTGGACAAAGAACCTAAAATACACTTAAATGTGTATACATTGTTGTTCAGTGGACAAAGAACCTAAAATACACTTAAATGTGTATACATTGTATCAGTGTGTTTAGGACCCCCTCGAAAACGAGATGCTACATCTCAAGGGGTTATTCCTAATAAAGAATCAATCATTTACAGGAGGCCTCCTGGCTCTATAGTTATACATGCTACTGCAATGTCCACTTCCATGCAAGGTTCCTCAGCCATTGGCTGTGTTGAACTTGTCCACAGGGTGCCCATGTAAAAGGGAGTTGGTGTTCTCATTGCCTCTTAGTGTTTAAATAATAAATCGGCATAGGTGATTGGATGTGAGCCTTGTGGTTTCACTCGTCCATTGCTTGTAGGCCGCTGTCGAGCTTTATTTGCATCTATGCTTTGCACTTACCTGCTGCTCTACTTTCCCAGTCTTCACTAAAGGCTCATCCATCAAGACGATTGCTTCTCTGGTCAACGCGTTGCAGGGGGTCACTGAACCGATCATTGGTAAGTTAAAACGGAGTTCCTGGTATATTGTAGTCCAACTGATCCTTGCTGAGCTACTTTTCTCATGCTCGTTGTGTCTGCACAGGCCTTCACTACGTGTGGGAGTACCGCAGCCCCAGTAAATCTGTCCCACCACACTACCAGTGTAAGCTCTGTGCTGTGTCCCGTTTACAAAATGAAATGCTGGCCCATATCAAAGGCTGGAGACATGGCTTCAAATACATGGTGAGTGTGCCGCTTCGTGTGTGTGTTTTCTTTTTTTAGGATTTTACAAACTAAAATCACACTCACACTAGGGCTGTCAGTTCTCCTCTATAATCCCATTTGAATTTCAAGGCTTTTTATTTTTTAATATTCTAATATATTCTAATATTTTATATAATGATGTAAAATAATGTATAGTTGTGCAATTATAAACACCCACGTGCACACATACAAATGCTCTAATAACAGGCTAAACAAAATGGTGAAACCAACTATTATCATTTAGTTTTTTTTTTAAGAGCAATATATATATATATATATATATATATATATATATATATATATATATATATATATATATATATATATATATATATATATATATATATATATATATATATATGGGCTCTCTCGTGACCATCACCGCTTTATGTCTGTGCGTTCCTGCCTAGTGCCTGTTTTTGCTTCGGTGTAAAACAGTGTCACGCAGGGAACACAGCTGAGCTGATCTACAAGCCCACATCGCTTGCATCAGCGACGCGTTGTGGTTTTGCAGATCGTCTGGGGCGGAGCTACAGCTCCGCTCCGTTAATAAACTGCATTGTACACGCTGCACTGTACACGCACACACACACACAGTCGGGCGCGTGCCGAGCGTGCACATCACAGACACATTGGGTGGTATGGCAGAGACTATACGTTCTTTACTTTCTGTGTGCAGTGCATGCACTCAAACTTTATTGTTGATCATGCGTGATCAACAAAGCATTTGTTTTCGCATTGGTAGGCCAGAAAATTAAAAATAAATATATAAATGAAATTTTAAAACTACATTTGAATGGCAATTTTAGCATTCAAATGTTCTTTTGAATGCTGAAATTTGTTCTGACAGCCCTAACTCACACACACGGACCCCCTCTATGCCTCCCTCCGTCCCTATAGTAAATAAGAAAAGAAAAATACAGGTCAACAATAACATTTGGTTGTGTATTAACGGTGTTGTGTTCACAGAAGCGTGTACACCCAAACAAGATCACCGGCGAAGAGGAAGATGCCAAGAAAGACCCTGCAATTAGGAAGCAAATTAGAGAGATTGCAGCAGAGGTTGAGAAGGCAGAGGGAAGGGGTCAACTCAAGGTGAGTGTCATCAGGATCAAAGATTTTTGCCTTGCTATTGCAAGTTTATTTGCAGCCACATGCGCAGCATTCAAATGTTGCTTTATATTTATAACAACGCATTATTATGATATGGTCCCCTCTCCTTTGCGGTATTTTCTGTCACAGTAAATTTGCACATGAAATCTGTCCTCTGCATTTACCCATCCTAACTATTAGGCGCAGGGACACTTGAACCACCTGATTTGGATGCTATCAATGCATTAAATGGGGGGGGGGGGCACGGTAGCGCTGTCGCCTCACAGCTAGAAGGTCCTTGGTTCGATTCCCGCAGGGGGCGCTGCGGGCGTGTTCTCTCCTCCGCGTCATCATTGCCCATACCCTAGGTGGGGTTGGCGAAAGGGCCTTTCTGTGTGGAGTTTGCATGTTCTCCCCGTGTCTCCTAGGGTAGGTACCCTCACAAAAACATGCAGTAATCCTGGTCACTATACTGCCTCCCCCTGGCCAGCCGGGGCGCCTGATGGAGGGGAAGGGAACTGGTTGGAATAACGTGTTCCTTCCACGCGCTACGTCCAACCAGGGAAACTCTCCCCTGTCAGGTGACAAGAAGGTCAGTTGGCTCTCATGCATTGAAGGAGGCATGAGCTCGGCCCTGGCCTCCCTAGGTTGGCAGAAGGAAGGTAGTGCCCAGGATTACATAGACAATTGGCACTAGGTGTAAAAAATAGGGTTACAAAATCATGGGATAAAAATGTAAGTAAAAAAAAAAAAAAATGCATTAAATGGGACATTATCACGTTTTATCAGACCATTGAATGGGCAAAGTAGGCGACATACTGACCTACACACGATTTATCAAACCATTCATTGGGTGTTATCAGGACATACTGACCTATCAACGTTGATGACTTATATAAAGTAAAGTTTTGGTTTTGGACCATGATGGAGGCGCGCAGTCTCGAGCAAACTGGAGCCATGAGAGGCACCACCGAGCGAGCTAAAGCGAGCAGGTTGCCGTGCCGAACGTTGCGACGTTCGCTTGAGCTTACTCAGCGCCGTCCGAGTTATATGCCGATAGGCACAGAATCGTAAATCATGTTGTGGGGACTGCTCTGCCTCCGGATAGGTCAGCATTTCCTGATTACGCCCAATGAATGGTCCGATAAATCGCGAGTAGGTCAGCATGTCGCGTACTTCGCCCATTCAATGGGCTGATAAAACGTGATAAGGCTTATAGTCTAAATTTGACATGATCATGTCATTGCTGCATCATGCACAATGACAAAGATATACACTATGCGTGATGTACACACACACACAAACATTGCAGTTACATGGATAGTCAACAAGGACATTCTCTTGTAAGAAATGGCACAAACTTGGTGCTTAATCAGAAAATATATTATGTTGCCTAGATTCATTACTGTGTATGTATATAAGAATGATTTCAACCAATCCTGATTCCTGCGATTTTAGGTTATCCTCAAAGAGCCCGGTGATGTACCTGCCTTTAAAGGACTCCGTAAGTTACTGTCTTTCAAAGGACCATACCAGTGTTTTTGCCCTTCGACTACAATTCACGTGTACTTAATATTACTGCTGAGTGCTGACCATTTTCCAAAGAATACCAGTATTTTAGGAATAAATGCCCCATTTTTTTACACTCAAATTTGAGACGGAGGTTTTCCAGCGGGTGGGTGCATTCTCTGTCACTGCCCTAGCTAGTAGCTACTAATTCAGCAGGGAGCGGAACTGGGAAGGATGCTGTGTTCTCTTCATGCATTGGGCCCTCCTGGTGAAAAGAAGTAGCTGGTGACTCCATGTGTATCAGAGGAGACACACGTTTGTCTACAACACCCTCTCCGGACCAAACTGTAGAAGTCGGCACAACTCAGTGACAGGGACTATACACATGGGGAGAATTTGCATAACTACTAAATGTAATTTAAATGGGTAGTCATGGATATTTGAATTCAGTTTATAAAACATTCATTGCTCCAGAGAAAATTTGTTTTAATGCATCGGTCATCTATGAATTGGATTGTTCCTGGTTTGATCTCAACTGCCCCAGGTATTGCGCACTCTAGTGTCGTGAGCAAGACACTGAACCCTTTAATGCTCCCAACAGGTTGCCACCATGTATGTCTGCCTCCATCACTGGTGTGTGTGTGTGTGTGTGTGTGTGTGTGTGTTTACAGTGTGTGTTAGTGGTGGGAAAAACTGTTCATTTCAGGGAACGAACGATTTCGTTCACGGCAATGATTCGTTCAAATGATTCGTTCATGTTCTCGTTCAGTAACGCTTCCGGTCCCGGCGGAGCGTAACTGTGTGCATCTGATCCCACTGACATGACTGCACAGTCTGCACAGAAACACAGCACTGTCATTCACAGTCTAATTGCACCATCTTCTTTGTAATATAATGTGTAGAAGTAATACATTACTACAATATATAATGTAAAGTTATTTTTATTTGTCGATAATTATTTATAATAATTATAATTTTATACAAAGCAGCCCAAGTCATTTTATACAAAGCAGCCCAAGTCAGTACTCACATGACTATCGATTTCCAACCATGTCTTTAACTTCATGAATAGTAGCATACTATTTGCATCTTCTAGGCTACTCGAACTAAAACGTGTTAATTGACCTATCTGCCCTTTGTCTAGGACCATGCATATTTATTTCTTTTGATACGTAAATGTGGTGCTAACACTATCTGTCTTTTGTCCAGGAACAACAGTAGGCTACCTTATTTCAATTCAAATAGCAATACGCATGTATGTCTATACTGAAAAACTCTACAGCACAGCGTTCTGTCCGTCGCGGGAGGAATAACAGCCCGCCCGTCGTGTGTGCGGGGGAGGGGGGGGCATGAGCGAAATTGTGAACGTATTCGTTCACCTCAAAGAACTAGTTCTTATGAACGAATCGATCATGACCGACACATCACTAGTTTGTGTGTGTGTGTGTGTGGCATATATCTTATTTTGCAAACCGGTTACGCAAAGACCCGCCCCCGCCTGCCTCTGATTGGCCTACCTGTGACGCACGCGGAACTGCTCCGCCCTTAGTCACTGTCACATTCCAGGGAAGCGGAACTGTCCGGCTTTCCTGTGGTGGAAAATAGTGCTCTGCGCTGGCACTGCCTATCGGTACATAACTCGAACGGCGCTGAGTCGGCACTAGAGAGTGCACGCCTCCGATATTCTAACAGTTTTTTCCCCAAACTACTTCCAACTTAATATTAGGGTCTGTAGTCTGTTCTCACCAAGTGGGCAGAGTGGTCCGCCTCGCTGGGTGGCGACAAAAACTAAATCTAAACCTAACCTTAATCCTAATAAAATGATATAGGACTCATTTTAGATGAGACAAATTAACACAGCGGGAGTGAGATTCGATCCCGTGGCGCTGGTATTGGGAGGCTAATGCTTAACGGTGCACACCACGGAGACCTCTGGTGCTCCACAGGTTTGGGAGTTATTTAACACGATCCGCTCATGTGAGAGCCAGTTCCGTGTGCGTCACAGAAGGGGGTGTTGCCAAGTTGTTGACAAGGCAACAAGCGGGTGGTTGTGTAACCGGTTTGCAAAATAGATATGCGCGTGTGTGTGTGTGTGATGCATACACTGTAAAGCACTTTGTAGTGCTGTCGCCTCTGTGGGCGACAGCGCTGGGGGCGTGTCCTCGCCTCCACGTCATCAGTGCCCATACCCTAGGTGGGGTTGGCGAAAGGGCCTTTCAGTGTGAAGTTTGCATGTTCTCCCCGTGTCCCCTAGGGTAGGTACCCTCACAAAAAAACATGCAGTAATCCTGGTCTCTATACTGCCTCCCCCTGGTCAGCCGGGGCACCTGATGGAGGGGAAAGGAACTGGTTGGAATAACGTGTTCCTTCCACCCGGGGAAACCCCTCTGTCAGTTGATAAGAATCGGCTTGCTAGCTCCTCATGCATTGAAGGAGGCATGAGCTCAGTTCTGGGCTCTCCCTAGGCTGGCAGAGGGAGAGCAGCGCCCAGGATTAAATGGGCAAAAAATGAATTACAAAATCGTGGGAATAAAATAAAAAAGTTAAGCACTTTGAGTAACTATAAAAACACTTATTTCCGCGTGCAACCGGAATTTCAAGGCTGCAAAATGTTCATAACACTGACCTTAATTAAAACCAATGGCTTCCTGGAATGTAGAAAAGTGCATTCAGAAGAACTGTGCTTTGGAAAATTGTTGGTGATATAATACCTGATTTGTAGTCAATGGGCTAAAACATACAAAAACACCCACATGGTCCTCTTAAAAGGACCATGTGGGTTTAAGAGTCGTGAAATGTTTCAGATACAAGATAATTCTGAGTTTCTCTCTGGTCTTTCGTTATTTTAGAGTCTGCTATTCCTAAGATGATGCCCCCAAAGGGTCAAGAAATGGGCACGCATGGACCAAGATCAGGTCTGTAATTTTTTTGTTAAGCATGTTCCTCATGTAAATTGTAAATTGAGCCTTTCTCCTCCATTGCATGAGTAAATATAATAAACATTGAAATCTTACAGGGGGCAGGTTTCCTGGAGAGTTTCCTCCTCAAGCAGGCCCCAACTTTAAAATGGGTGGGCGTCGAGACCAGGGTTTTGGTGGCTATGCAGCCAGACCAGATCGCCCAGAACTCGATATGGGTCCAAGACAGTTTCCAGATGGCATGGGCCATCACCCTGGGGGTGGAGATGGTTTTGGACGTAATGGCAGGAGAGATGACTTTGGGATGAGTGGTCGGTTGGTTGATAGCCCAGGAAGGCGTTATCCGGATGAGTTCAGAGGCAGCCAAATGGGGAGTAACTTGGATGGGCCAATGGACAGGCAAATGGATCGGCCAGGCTTGAGGGGAGCGGATCCAGAGTCGAGCACCCTCCCGTCAACCTTGCTCAATTACCTGGTGGGTGTTATAAATGCTATAAAAAAAGATGGCTTCAGTGTACATTGTGATACATGAACATAATTGTATTTGTGTTGATGTGTCCAGGATACCTTCCGCATAGAGAATGAGAGCGATGCCCAAATTGTGCTGAAGGTGACACAGAAGTTAACTGATGTGCTGATGGATTACAGGCTGAGGAGTGTATCCACGGTATGACTCTTTTCTAATGCAGGACACTTCTGCTCCAGATATACTAAGAACAAACAGAATGTCAGAACATGTTCTCTAATCATAGGCATTTTAATCATTAACCTTTTAATCAAGAACCAAAACTGAATGGACTGTGAAAATGTCTATTACATTTTATTAGATTGCCAATGCTTTTCCTTGTGTGTTGCAGGGTCCTAGTATGAGCAGCAGTCTGAACAACAGTATGAACAATACATCAGTGAGTTCCATGGGCTACTCCTCGCCTCCTTCCAGAATGCCCAGTGCTGGAGATCACTACTCAGGAGGCCGCTCAGGTATGTAAAGCATCGTCTTTGTGCAGAGGTCTCTGCAGGTTTACAATTTTACCGTAACAAAGCATATATGGTTGGAATAGTCAAGTCACATTTAACTTTTCATTATATTTTGTCTTTACAGGTCCGTCTAGGTACTCCGATGGCCCATCAAGGTTCTACAACTGAACTAGTTTGACTCATCAGATGTTTGCCTCAAGAATCAAAACAATTGTTAACGATTATAATTCAGATTTGACATGTACAGTTACAGTACCTGTGCCATGTTGTCTTTTACTTAATGTTTTTTTTTTTTACTTTTCAAAATGTGTGTACTTTGGACATACACAAAGAACATTTGTAGTTAGAGCCATCTGTTCTATTATAAAGATGTGATGCACACTTCCTCAATTGGAATAATTTGAAGTGTAAAGCCTTTTTCCCAACAATTTCTTTTATTAAAATACAAAGAAAATACAAAACAGACTCGTTTCCATACTTAACAATCTATATTTAACACGGTTGCATTAACTGTTAAGCATCTGCACACAATCTATTTGATTGCAGCATTGGTGGTTCAAACAAATGATTAAAGGTTTATTACAATAAAGATACCATCTCTGGCAAGTTTCTGAGATACCAAACACTGCAATGGAGCCTATGAAGACGCATGTATCTCAAGATGCACTGTCCTAGTAATTTAAGCATTTGTTTTGGTTTAATTGCACTTATTTGCACAAGCTGTTTGAGTAAGTAGTGTGCACTGTGCACTGCAGTCAATCACATCCTATTAAGACTGCCACAGAGTTTATTCTATTCTTGTAGCTTTGTGATGGGGTTTTTGCCCAAAATGTCTTGCATCTGCTTCAGATTTATGCTTCTCAGGAGAAGCTTTGTCCCGAGAAAGGTCCGACCATGCAGATTCTTAGCCAATGTGGCAAGCATCTCTGATCTAAACTGAATTACAGCCTCCCCAATTCCATTGCTGTTTCCATCTAGCATCACAAATATATTATCCGTCCTCAGTTTATGTCCGTGGAAAAAAGCTCTTATTTGATTCCTATCCACATGTGCTGGCATGTTTCTCACATATAAGCATGTTTGTTGCTCCGAACTTTCACTGTTCAACATGGCCTCCATGTCCTTTCTGGTGATCGCTGAGACCGCAATGGCCTGAGAAGATACATGGCAGCCACTGAGATTCAATGCGTACTCATAATCTGCAGCTTTGTCAAATAGAATAAATACTGTATCAGTCCTCTGGCCAGTTCGGTCAAGCAGATGCAGTATTTTGCTGTTTGCCAGGTTGTTACATTGAAACAACTCTTTCACATCCGTTCTTATTATGTTTGTCGGTAGTTTACTGACCATGACGCAGTACTCCATAGTTTGGGATCTGTTACTTGGGGAAGCACGGTCAGATCTAGATTTCTTTTGTGACCGTAAAGGCAAGCGGTCTGCAAAGCTTTTCTTGGGAACCACTGTATGTGCGGATCTTTGCCTCCCATGTACTGATTTTTGTAGGGGATCTCGTTTGGGGTACATACGATCACAGATTCGTTTTCTGTGGGGTTCATTTTCTGTTCCTGTGGGCACTGGCATCTCACACATTTCTTCCGAATTATTAGAGGGCTTCTCACATTCCTCTACAGCACTGATCCACATTTTCTCAGTTGCACCACGGACCTCCACACAAAAGGAGCCGAGTTGCTGTTGATTGAAGCTAAGCGCCTCATGTCCATCCTGGAACCCTGCAAACTTCACAAGGCAACCACGTCGAGGGCCCAACATCACATTTACTATTACCTCCTGAACCGGCAGCCCTATTAAGAAACTGCAGACATCTTCTTTTGTAACATATGCTGGTAATCCAAATAACCTGGCATAGCCTGGTCTTGAACTGAGAACTTCCTCTGGTGTCGTCCTGTACTCAGAGTTAAAACCGCTAAAGTTAGCTGCCTCATTGGCAGAGAGCTGTCCTTCAATGGGAGAGTGGATCTCAAATGAGGCCCCAACTTCAGCATCATAGATATGTGAATTTTGTGGTGGTGGATCTTCAGGAGGAGTAGAAGATGGCCAGGGCCTCTTAGCAGAATGCTGTGCGGGCTGAGCTTTCTTCTCCAACTTTGACTTCATCTTGTGTTCCAACTCTGCAATGCTGCTCGTGTACAGAGTGACCTTAGACCCTTTGATACACGTACCAGTGTGACGCAGGGCAAGCTGCCCATTCCGCTCAGAGGTGAACACGATGAACGCTTCTCCCAAAAGTCCTCCTACAATACATACTCTGGCGATGTTGAGTCCCTCAAAGAACGTACGTATGTCTTCACTCCTGGCCTTCTTGTCCAGACCTTGTAACCGTAGTATTATATTGCTCATTGTTGCCACATTAGTCGAACAGAAAATATCTGAAAGTAGAGGGGGGGAAAAAAACAGTGCTGCTATTAAATCAAAATATACTCAAAACAGTTGCCCGTTGTAACGTGATGGCAATGCACAACGTTTTGCTGTTACTTCGCACAAAATGGGCTCAGCATCCGATGGGAGGCCCAGAGAGGTTTAACAAAATATGACATTAATAACTCACCACAACGGAACCACAACTATTCTAAATAATGTCCTTACGATAACCACTTGTAGGTTAGTTGCACTGTTGCAACAATAGCGACTCCGAGATGTGGCGTTTTAGTTCTATGTAGTGAATATGCGCAGCAGACCACATGTGAGTCCGACTGAACAAACAAAACACTGAACTGCGACGCGCTGCTTTGCGCGGGGAAATATAGCAGCGTGTGGGGGAGGGGCGGATGTGGCGTGCGACCAGAAGGAATTATGGGTAAACAACAGGGACAGCGTTGCCATGTCGGCTTATTATAAGCGACTTAGTTGCTTATTTTGTCTTGTTTCCTAAAATTGTTTAAACCAGTGGTTCTAAAATATTTTCATGTCAAGGACCCCCAAATCAATATGTATTTGTCTGCGGACCCCCCACCTGAGTACGCCAGGGACCCCCACGATTTGCGTTGTTAAAATGTTTCTAAAATATTCCTAATTCTTTCTTAAAATGTTCAGATTCATTTGAAAATAGTAGATCTACAAGCTCACAGTTGCGAGTTGAGCTGGTAGTGCGGCTATTTTCAAATAGCCAATGTAATATGTTTAAAGGGCGAAGGGCTGGCTTCTTTTGGGCTTGTTTTCATAGACCTGGCTGCTTATTTCTCTCACAAAACCTGGCAACAGTGAACAGGAAGTCTGTTCTGTTGTTGTGTTTACCATGGCGACGGAGACGCTACTTGTTCAAATCCGCAGACTGGCTCTAATGTTATTTGTTATTATAGAATTGCGTCCACTTTGCGGCCAACAGGTTATCGTTTCTTTACAAAGACCCTCAGACTGTAGCGTGGAGCAGTTCTTCGAGATCTCCAGTCTGTCGTGTGAAAGCTGCGGTCCAAACCAGCGGAGGAGTACAACAGGCGAGTCATATCAATCCACTCCATATGGTGTCCCGCTGCCCCAACACGGCGCAAGACAAGTAAAATGCACGCCGTTCTGTAAACGTTTTTTTAAACGGCAGACCAAATCACTCAACTGGTAGGGGAAAATATTACTTTCAGTGTTGCCATATTTTGTGAGCGAAATAAGCAACCAACCAGGTCTAGGAAAACAAGCCCAAAAGAAGCAACTGTAGGCCACTGCCACATAAGCACTTTAAACCCTTGCGATGCGTTGTGAGCTTGTAGATCTGCTATTTTCAAAAACTATTGCAATAAAATGTGGAATATTTGGATTTTTAAAAAAAAGCATTATAACAACACAAATGCTACCTGGACCCTGGCACAAAACATTTTCATGAAACTATTTGAGAACCACTAGTTTAAATATTATTTTTTTTAAAGTACGTAAATAAGAAAGTACACTTTAGAAACAAGCCCAAAAAACCGCAACCACCCATATACAAGAAACTTTACAGAAAAAGAAGCCCAAAATTCGCTTATAATGAGCCGACATGGCAACACTAATGCACCGTTCTGGAAACTGTTTTCTAAACGCCAAACCAAATCACTCAACTGTGATTACCTACTTTCCAGTTAGGCTAGATCCGGGGTCTTCAACGTTTTTCAGGTCAAGGACCCCTTAGCTGAGAGAGATGAAGCAGGGACTTGTTTGACAGCACTGTCATAATTGTATGTTGGATTAATGTTATTAATGTGTATTCTCAAACATTTAACTTAAACCATCAATACTCTGTACTTGGTCTGCTCTTTTCCCCCCCCTACACCAAACCTTTTTGCCGAAAATAGCCGACATACAAGCTCACGCTAGGCGTTGTGAGCTTGTAGATCTGCTATTTTTGGATAAAGTTCTCATAATAGGGATGCTAGGGTTCAAGTGGTTAATGTAAAACAACATTTTAAAAAAATCCTTTCACACAAAGATTTGGTGGCCGTCTGTAGTAACTATGAGGGTTCCGGACCCCCTGTTGAAGACCCCTGGGCTCGATGATTGGTTTGCACCAACTACTTTAATGTAGTGGTTTGTGACAGCGTCTGTTAAGTGTTAACGGCAGTTTTAGAGATGTTTAGCTTTATGTAATAAGCATAACATGATAAGTCGTGGAGGAACAGGATATTTAAGGAACATCTCAAGTTTCATCTTCCCACCAGCCGTGTTCTCACTGTAGTTTACATTCCTCCATAGGACTGGGCTGTGAATGCCAAACTGGATACCGAGTGATTACCACTGATGGAGCGTCCATTACTTGTCAGCAATGCCCCACCACCAAGCCTGTATGTAGCTTACCTTAAATATTGTCTTAAGTCATTTCACATAAAACACAGTTCTTGTCACACTCCCTACCTGTTTTCAAAAGTATCTAACTATTTGTTGATCCATCCATTGTGCAGGCAGTGACAGTGGATGGGTTTGGGTGTATTCGCTGTCCTGGGAGTGTGAGTGATGCCGGGATGTGCAAGTGTCCTCAAGGGACTGTTTTGGGTGAGTCACTCGGAACACTAACAGCCCAGGCCGTGCTGATGACAACCACTAATCCAATATTGAATGTGTTCGCCATACACATGATATTAATGTGTGGATATCTGAATATCACCTGTTGTCTTTTCTTTCTTTCTTTTCAGTGGAGAGAGATGTCCAAGGAAACTATTTAGATGAGGCCAAGTGTGAGCTGTGTAATGGTAGTGACCCTGCCTTCTCAGTTCCAAACAGCAACGGAGACAGGTAACAAATAGCAGCCATATCTATAATCACTCAGTCATATAATAATACACATTTATGATCCTCTGAATGTGGTCACTCGGTTATTTCTGTTTATGTGATAAATGGCTGGTGGCAGTTATAACTGTGCTATCCCCTTTGCTTCTTTCTGGTCCTCCATTGTGCTGTACCACACATTAGTCCATCCCCATCAACCTCTCTGTGAACTGAACAAAATGAAAAACAAGCATCTGCACACTTAGTTATATGCTTTTTTTTCTTCCCCAGTCCAATCTGACTGGCTGCCTCTCTTTTCCAACAGCCTGAAGTAACTGAAGTAAAAGTGATCTATGCCATGTGATTGTGTCTGTCTTGTCAGTGCTGGAAAGTGAACTGAGTGCCATGCTGTAGCGAAAGCAAGTTCTACAAGTGGTTACTGTGTGGACAATAAAGTAAACTGAATTGAGCTGAGATGCACAGTGCAAAGTGAGGGCTAGGCAGTAGTTACTACTACATGATTCCAGCCTCTGTTGAAGCCATTTTGTGAAACGCCCTTTCAGGTGTGAGAGATGTCAGGCGTCCTTCATTAACACCTCCTCTTCCTGTGTGTGTGGCTCCCGTAACATCCTGGTGAGTTCAGTCTACCCTCAACCCTCTGTACCTCTCACATGTGACATACATAAGTGAGTCAATAACATATTTAACTGCTTGTGAGAAAACGTGTGAATATTTGGTATGTATTTTCTCAGGCTGGAGGATTGTGTTTTCCCAGTGAAGTGAAAATCCCCTCTAATGTAAACCCTACTGTCAGCTTTGCTGAGTTGGTGAGTTTCCCTTCACCTTTCCCTCTCTACTTTTGTCTCCCTCATTCTTTTGACAATACTCTGATGTTGTGTTCTGCTTATATTTCTCCTGTAGGCGCTCCCTGTGCAGTCAGCATGGTTCCTCAAAAACTTGTACTCTTCAGCTGCAGCCTGCCTTGTAAGTACACTTTCCACCTTTCTCTATATTTCTGCAAATGTTTTAACTACAGTATTAACACAGTTCTGTGTTCACAGGTCTACTCCAACCTCACAGCATGCCAGGCTCTGGGGAACATGTGTGTAATGAACATGCACTCCTTCAGTAGTGTGACCAATGATGCCTGTGGTCTTTTCAACACCATCTTCAGATCTACTGCTGCTTTGGGCTCTACACAGGACATCTCTTATTGGTAAGGAGGGCTTTAAGAGCAAGCCTGGCCCGGACCTTTTGATTAATTGACTAACTATTTTTATTTGTGAGGGTTGTGGTGATAAGGGTTCAAGGTTGTACTTTATTGTTACATCTCGTGTACAGGTACATAAGAGTAAAACTTATTTTGGTTCGGCTTCCTTAAGACAATGCAGCAGCATAAGTAATAACAATAGAATGAAGAAAAAACGTAAAAAGATTTAAAGAAAGAGTGCAAAAAGAGCAAAAAGAATGAAAAGAGCATCATCAAATCAAATGTGCATGTGCATAAAAATAAAGAAAAAACACTTGGTATGTTGTATACACCACCAGCATTTTTCTTCAGTGGCTGTCACCTAACTTTGTGTAAACAACTTCACAGTATATTCTATATACATGCAGCAGGTGCAGTTCAGGCATAGTAGTGCAAAAAAGGGATGGATGGGCAGGGGGGTAGCTTAGCACTTCCCTTTGCCTTGGTTCGTTCTGGTTCTTGTCAGATCGTTCATGTACCTGATAGTACGTGGAAAGAAGCTTTTTTTGCAGTCTGTTGCTAGTAGCTTTGAGACTGCGTAGGCGTTTTTCATGCGGCAACATCTCGAACAGATAAGCAATTTAGACAAATCTGTGCAGTGCATATGAATAGGGAATAGAAAAGGGAAATCCTGTTTGGAGAACTAAAGAAATATAATTATCGATATGTTGTCCCAACCTTTTTTTATTCAAAAATAAAAATGTGTGTTTAGGAGGACCAATCTGCCGTGGATTTACTATGGAGATCAACCTGGACTGGCCGTTCGGGTGCTTCAGACGGATCCGTTACCAGTTGGATTCAGTTTCAAAGGAAGTGGCAAGGTTAGTCGTGATCATATTCACCTATCCATGACCATCACACACACACACACACATACTGAGCATCTGAATCACATATACGCATGAGGAAAACCTAATACTCTCTTCCATAAATGAATCAGCAAAACACATTTTACATACAGTGTACAATTATCTAACCAATCACACCTGCTATGTAACTGCTTAGATCTCCTTTGTAAAAGGTTGTCGAGCAACCGACCAGCGGACACAACTCAAATGAATGTCTTTTATGGTTTATTTTGTTTCACGCACACACACACTCACTCATCTAAAACACACGTCTAGTTAATCGACTAGGAATAGGTTTAGCGTTAGACACAGCGTTAGGTTCGTTATAAACCTGGAATACAAACGCAGAAACATAATAATTACTGACATGAAATACATACAGTACACAAACTATAACACGTGTTATATATGTATAACAATAAAATACATAAGCCGTGCAAAGCACGCCCATTATTTACGTACCGTCAGTCAGTCGGAGCTCGCAATAGAAAATCGCGCACACAGCAACAACACCGGCACTAGTGACACTGAAGCATGCGTAGTGAGCATATTCAGTCATCTAGCTTATATGGGTTGGTTTTAGGCATGTGGGAGTTACCTTCCGTTGATTAATCATGTGACTTGTCCAGTGGCGGAACAACTCAAAGCCGGGCCGGGAGGCACAGCACAGTGATCAGGCCCCCCCTGCGCACGCACGCGCGCGCGCAGCGCAGTTTTCGCAGGTTTTCGGCAGATTCGGTCACTTTTTGGGGGGCTTTTTGTCACTTTATTTCGGTTTTAGGGTTAGGTTAGGGTTATGTTGTTTAATTCTTATTTTTGCCTGATTTTACCGATTTATTATCTGACGGCCCGGGCCCTCCTGGGTCGCGGGCCCGGAGGCGGCCGCCTCCCTGGCCTCCCCGGACGCTCCGCCACTGGACTTGTCTATTGTCCTAAAAGTGCAAACAGGGGTTCTAGCACTGTTCTAAAACAGTAGCCACTGTCTTTCTGCTCCTTATCTGACCTAATCAATCAACACTCTCATGTGACTCTCATGTCCCCTGCTGTGGATTTCAACACTATAGGTCAGAGCTGTGGCTTTTAGAATTGTATCTATTGTACCTATTATAACAAAATATCCTTCCGAAAATAAGATACAGGAAGGCACTAGAAGGCCACATATGCAGGCAACATGTCAATACAAACGCCACTGTTACATAATAATGGATTATTCTACATATGCAGGCATTTACCTCTTATATATATAACTTTGGTTCATAAACTAAATAAGCACTAAGCAGGCAATACACAAATGATAATAACAATACTTGTGTTACTGGAAAGTTCTACATACAAGAACACTATTATAAAGCTACTGTATTGTGGCCCTTGATAAATAACTTAAGCTCTCATGGTATGAAGAATGTTTGTTGATATCTTTTTTGCCTGTCTGTCAGAACACGGATATTAAGCTGCTGGCTGCTGTTTATAATGCCAGAGGAGAGTTCCTTAGATGGGAGAAGATAGGAGGAGGTAATCTGCAGGTAAGCTGTCAAAGAAATAATGAAGACAAAGCCATGAAGACAAAGCCACACATTTGCATTTATATGTGCGAGGGTCGATTCACTGGATGTGTGTCCACGACGGACGATGAGCAATGGCTTAAGGCAGCAGTAGCCCACGACGCATCTATTGTTCTGGGGGGAGGGGGTTGATTTCTTTCTTTTTCATTCGAAATTTTACACGGCACATCTAGCATATCCTCGCGGCCCAAAAAAGGTCCGATTGCCGGGGTTGGGAAACACTGCACTATACCATCTACCAAATATGTCACAGGTAATATGACTAAATGATGTAACAATAGGCAAACCAATAAAATGATTACTTTACCAGATGGCTCTTATGTCTATACAAGCAGACGCCTCTCAATGGTTACACACAGGCTGAACAATAAGCCCCCTGTCTCCACCTGTAGTTGTTATAGCAATGACATCATACATGCAGGTTACACACAATGTTACACAGAATTACATACAATACAGAAAATACTGTATATCAACCCGTTTTCTTTGTTCACCTTTGCACACACGTAACATATACTCACAATTCTCCAGTTTAAATGCCTACCCAGCAAGCACAATGACGTCATGATGACGTCATGATGACGTTATGATGACGCCCGGTCATCACCCCGGTGACGTTCAGGACTAGGCCAGATCACAGCCCATATGGGGATGATCTTTACGTCATTTACAGGACGTCATCACCGGGACATCATATGGACATTTGGACAGCAAGTTTGGGTGATGAGAAATGTGTTTAGATGACATCCTGGAAGTGACATTTTTGTGGTCAGAAGTATCCACTATAAGGTTGCTAGTCTAATAGTGAATTGGGAGGTTAATTTTAAAACCAATGTGCTGTGTGCTCTACACTTATTTTTATCCTTAGCTGGAAATGTCTCTACTTCAAGCTGCAATCTAATTCATCAGTCATGAAATAGAAGGGAGGATCATGCTATTTTATAGCTATACAATATTTACCAATATTAGATATAAATATTCAATATATATTTATCAATATAACATTACCATATTCTATATTAGCTATTTATTAGACTGCCTTCCATCTAGGCTTAACAATTAAAGCAATTATTTAATAAGAACACCATGACATATATGTCATTCGTTCTTGTTTTATAGACCAAATGACAGAGAGTTAGAGCTGGAAACCAACAATATGACCATAACCAGGACAGAGATTGCTATGTACTTCAATATGTGTCTCTGTGTGTGAGGCTCCTCTCTGCCGGAGAGAGGTCCCTTTGTGATAGTTTACTGTTTTGTACCACTCAAGGCATTAGAGCTCTCGAGGACCAGGCTGTAGCCTGAGCCAACAGCTATCACCCCAAATGGAATAGTTTCAACAACGCCACAGCTAAGTTCTTACTCACCACTGGATAAATCAGGGAAACGGCACAGATGTCTAGGATCGTTTCTAGGGTAGAAAATTCACGAGGGAGGCAAAAATGCAGGTACTGACGAAAAAAGTTATAACAAAGTATTTATTAGGAAATGAGGTTACAAGCAAAGTTAGAGACTGGCGTCTCAAAGAAAGGTAGTGTCAAATACTGAGTAGAGACAGACAGAACTTAAGTTCAGAAATTTGTCAAAACACAATACAGGTCTTCGGCAAAAAATATTGCAAGAGAGCCCCGAGATGTCTCGGGAGAATGCATATATACTATAATTGTATAGCCCGTCGCGTCATAACTGCCATACGACAAAAGCCCCCTCCTTTAGGAGACAACATGTATCTTTACCATACTTGGATATACAGAAAGGGAGAAGACTGGAGTTAGTCACATGTCCGACATAACTCAGTTCCTTATGTTTATTTGAGGAACTTAATGGAGTCACACAGAGTTTACCAAACTGAACTCTCTGTCACCCTCGACGAGGCTACATGCAGCTCAAGCATTTAGATAATGGTAGATAAACTCCATTCTGCATCATATAGATATAATTAGATTAAATATCATTTAGCAGGCACAACAACAGCATATTTCATCATTAAGCTTGGGTCATGACATTCTATAGGGCCATGTGTTAGCAATATGACCCAGTGGTTTGCATTTGAGCCACCACGTGCATACGATAGTGAATAGTGAATGTCATCACGCTTATCTCACTCTGTAGCTCCGTCCGTCATTGCCAGGGTGCGTTGTATCGTACCTGGAGGAGTAGACCTGAGACGCAGATGCACTGGTCTGAGTGTGATTGCTGCTTGGGGACCAAGCCTGTGGAGTCCCCACAGGTGCCCCCTAGCCTGGTAAACCCTCCCTCCGGAAATCTCATTTCCATTTGATTTCAGGAGTGAGTCTGGCCTGATCCGCCTTTCTGCAATATTGGCTGTGCTGGAGTTGGGCGGGAGTAATACCGTTGACTGACAACCCCTTCAGCCAATGATAATTTTTCCCCTTCAGCCAATCAGCAGTTCACCAGTCTTAATGTGACGCAACGGGACTTTTGAGACAGCCATGCCCAAAATGGGTTGCCTTATTCGGATACATGGGTGTCACTGCCCGCCCCTACCGGTTCTCTAATTATTTTTTTTTAAATAGGCTTTGTCATGATTAATTGACCACATATATGAAGTTAAACAACTAAATTCTATCCAAACGATATCTTATAAGTAAATTCTGTGCCTCAAAATAGAAGTTAGAGAGCTTTTTGAAGTAAAAAAATCACACCCTGTGTGAAGTGGGCGGTGTCTTGCTAGCTAATCACAATACTGAATGGAGTCAACCAATCATGTACACAAGATAAATACATTTATTGAAACACTCTTTATGATGGACGAAACCATAACTTGAAAAAAACAAATATTTGGTTTTTTTCAAGTTATGGTTGCTTATATAGGACTATGCACATGTGTCATGTGACACTGGCCAATCACAGTCCTGAATAGATTGTGATTGGCCAATCACAGCGCAGGATAATTCTACTAATTTCCTGGGCCCAGATCACAGCGCCGGGAAATGTACATTTTTCCAAATCTCACTTATAGGGGCGGTTTCACCGCCCAAAAATAGCGGAGAATATAGCGGACAAGAAAAAGATGGCTGCCGTTCGTGTTTTGGGCTCACTCGAACTCGCCACCTGATTGGCCAACGTAAGCTGTCAATCACAGAACAATGAGCGACGACGCTGATAGGCTCGTCCGTTTGGCGTACACAGCCAATATTGCAGAAAGTCGGATCAGGCCAGACTCACTCCAGGAATCAAATAGAAGAGATTTCCGGAGGGAGGGTTTACCAGGCTAGGTGCCCCCCCCCCCCCCCCCCCCAGATCCATCCATGCGGAGCAGGAGCTGGGGGTCCAGGGGGAAACGAAGCGCTGCTGTGCCTGAGGCGGTGGTGATGCTTCGTGGGGCCTACAGGCCCTTATGTTGTGACGTTTGTTACAACTCCTCTTCGCAAGAGCTTTGTAGTTTGGCTTAAAGTTCTTGCCTTGGTATGTGGACAAGGTGCGAGGGGTCATCCCAGTAGTTGGGTCCGGGGCCCGGCTTACAAAATAACACAACAGTAAAACACAAAGTAAAAGCAAGGAAACAAGCAAACAGGCATACCATTTACTAGGTCAGCAGCTGCACACCAACATCCCCCTCTCGCAACACACTACCGGTGTGGTGTGAAGACCCACAGATTGGCGATCTGCTACCTGCCTGTTTTTATTTCTATTTAAAATTTTCATTGGAGTATAAAGCCCTTGAGATGCATCATCTCGTCTTCTACAGGGTCCTGTTCAGAAAGACCTTAAATACCTGTGTCACTTATGACATGACTTTATCTCTGCCTCCCTCTAGGGGCTACAGTATGTTGTAGAATAATATTTAAGTTATAAGTATACATCCAAGTGGCTGTTTATGTACAAGACTAGCTTGTTTTAACATCCCTCATCAATTGGATAAACGGTACATTTTACATCCCTGAGGATAAGCAAAGGTGTCCCTCCTGGGGGAGCTAGTCTCCCAGCTACAGAGAAGAACATGGTAAAATCAAAAAATATATATATTTGTCCCAACCACTTTGGTTGTGCCACGGATACCCCAAAAAATCCTCCAGCCTCCTTTCTAACAGGCTAACTTATTAGCCCAACTTATCTAACCCCAACTAGGACCTTAAAGAATATTACACTGATAGCAATAAGATTCATCTGGCTCCTAAATGACCTACATCCTGATGCCTCACTGCTGCCTTAAAGGTATCATGACATTCATTTTCACTTTTTTTATTTTCAATGTTTTATTTGGGGTTTTATGACCTCAATTACACCCAAAAAACCTGAACTTAGAACATTCAGTGGATTTTCTGTGGTCTGGGGTTTTCTGAATAATTAGGCTGAAAAGTAATCTGAGCTTGGCCCTTCGACAGTGAGGTCACAGTCGATTAATCCCGCCCACTCTCCTCCTCGCCCCTCCCCTCCCCTATCCTTTCCTTTGGGGGGGGCGGAGCAGAGGCGATGATTGACAGGCAAAATCCCTCACCAGCGACACCCGCAGGCAAAGATTTCTTTTTTCATTGCAGTTGAAAAGGCTTTAGAAATGTGAGAGAAAAACACCTTCCATGGATCACTGGAATGGAATTTTCACTTAAAACGTTTTGTACACTTTTGAAGGACCAGGACAAAGACTTTGAATGTGGTGTAAAAGTGAATGTCATGATACCTTTAAACTAACTTGACTGTGACCCAGAAGCAGGTTGCAGGCTTTAGAAGGTTGACGTCTGCATCAGTTAATGGCAGCTCTTCCATAAATCTGTTGGTGTGGTTGCTTACTTTGTAGAGTAGCTCTAATGCAAACTTCACCTAACCTTTTACATCTCTACATTACAAGAAGAACTATCTCTAACGCTCATCCCATAAGTCAGTTGTTGTCGCCCGATGGTGCAAGATCCTCTTTTGTAGCTGTTAACGTGTCTTGAAATTAGTTGTTTTCCTGCTGTAGCTGGAAAGTCTCTGTATTGCTCTCTGTAGAGTCAGCTAATCTACTGGTAGGTTTGTTTTCTGTAGAAAGAATGGTTGGTTGTTTAATAGTGGACCTTGATATCTAGTTTATTTCACTCTCTAACCCTCTCCTCCCTGCTGGTTATCTGGTTCTTTCCACATCATGACTTCCTCATTCCTGCCAGTCAGTGCATGGTGACTTACAAACAGGCACACATATCCTGTGAATAAATCAATCTTGTCAAAATGAAGGATTCTGATTCATAGTTCTCTCTTTTTGATTTGTAGCCTGTCTGTGTAGTAGTCAAGTAATAGCTGTGATAACCCACATTAGTGGTTGGTGGCATCTGTGAATTACTGTAAAACATGTCTGTCCTCATCCTCTGTCTCAGCTCTGTCCTGACACTGCCACTAGACAGAAGGCAGCCTATGACTTTGGAACTACTTACCAACAGAGCGTGAGTCTCCTTTTTATAATTTAGATGCAAGGCAATAATGAAATTTGTTCTATATATAATATGGTTCTCACACATGATGTCTGTCTGTCTGTCTGTCTGTCTGTCTGTCTGTCTGTCTGTCTGTCTGTCTGTCCACACATGCATGCTTGCATGTGTGTAGTGTGATCTCTCTGTAGCAGAACTGCTGCGTGCATATCCAGAGCCATTATTCTATGACGTGTTTATGGATTTCAGTAAAGGGGAGGCCAGGAGACTTCTTCCCCTCCCCACACTGGTTCTCAATCAACAGTACAATGAACGGTTTATCAACCAAGGTATTATTTTAATTTCTGTGTGTGTGTGTGTGTGTGTGTGTGTGTGTGTGTGTGTGTGTGTGTGTGTGTGTGTGTGTGTGTGTGTGTGTGTGTGTGTGTGTGTGTGTGTGTGTGTGTGTGTGTGTGTGTGTGTGTGTGTGTGTGTGTGTGTGTGTGTGTGTGTGTGTGTGTGTGTGTGTGGTCACATCTTCTAATCTACATGTTCTCCACAGAGAACATGAAGAACTGGTACCTGACTCGCCGTATGTTTCTGGTTGACACACTGAGTGGCAGAGAGAAGAGTGTGAGCTCTGTGCCGAAAGTAATTCGCGTTGCTAGCAGCATCAAAATACGGTGCGTTGTGACATATGCACATACTCTACATTTAAAAGAGGAAGAGAGAAAAACATGATTACATGTAAGTCCATTTCTGTGACTTGCTAAGACGTGTATATTTGTGGGCATGTGTTTGTTGGTTACTGTAGGTTCCAGTTGGTTTCAGGAACCCAGGAGGGACAGGCGTTTCCCCCTCTGATGTCTGTGTCCTACAGAGATGTTCTCATCACTGACCCAAACACACAAACTATTTCTGTAAGTCAGTTTCCTTCCATTTCATAGTCTTTACTGAATTATTCCTTTACACCAGTAATACAAATTCATGTATTTCCAGGTGTCATTTGCTGTAGATTACGAGATGGACCAGAATGAGGCTCGTATGAAGACCGATGTGAGTGGAATGGACACTGTTAAAGGAAACTTTGGTTGTTATTGGTTTGTGATGAATCACTATAAGAGAAAGAGAACGACTGTGCGTGTCCATGCTACCTTTAACACAGACAGCGGCTCTAACTGTGTGTGTGTGTGTGTGTGTGTGTGTGTGTGTGTGTGTGTGTGTGTGTGTGTGTGTGTGTGTGTGTGTGTGTGTGTGTGTGTGTGTGTGTGTGTGTGTGTGTGTGTGTGTGTGTGTGTGTGTGTAGACCGCTCTAGGTGTGATGGGCGGTGTAGCAGTGCTGTACTCCCTGCTGAAGACTGTCAGTTGGAAAAGGCGGATCGCCTCGCCTCTGGTTGACATCGAGGTACAGCAGTGTAGCTGATCCTTAATAACACCCAAGTTCTCAGACATCTTCAATTCATACATTTGTGTTTCATTATCTCCACCACGCCAAAGGCCGGGGATTATGATTACGTTTGGATTATGTTTTCCCCCCTGTCTGTGTGTCCAGAGCTAATCTCACAAACCTCTCCACTGATTAGTGCCACACTGTTTGTGCACGCTACCACTAATAGGCACATTTTTTAAACCTTCTCATGGTGCCATTTTATGTTTTGGCCTATAATTCTTGAACCGTAGATTGTATAATCAAAATTTATTTTCCCTGGATTCCTTTGATCGTGACACAACTCCTCCAAATTTGAATCACATATTAAGGGGCCTCTACACAAAGAGCCAAACACAATTTCACCATTTTCACCATTAGGGTACCACAAACACTACAAATGTCAGTGTTTGTTGCAGAAACATGATTAACCAAATTGGTACACAGTATCTCTGTCTCAAGAGTCATGTGACAATGAGTGCAAAACTGTAATTGGCTTCCAAAATGTGTGCTATGGGCCTATCCTTTATAAAAATGTAAAAAGCCTTGATGAACAGCATCCAATCAACCCCAAATTGGAATCACATGTTGAGGGGCCTCTATATAGCATAGTGGTGGGAAAAAAACGTTAATTTCAGTGAACGAACGATTTCGTTCACGTTCACAGCAATGATTCCTTCAAATGATTCATTCACGTTCTCGTTCAGTAGCACTTCCGGTCCTGGCGGAGCGCATGAGCTACTATATGCATGCAACTGTGTGCATCTGATCCCACTGACATGACTGCACAGTCTGCACAGAAACACAGCACTTTCATTTCCATCTAATTGCACCATCTTCTTTGTAATATAATAATGTGTAGAAGTAATAAATAACTACAATATATAATATAAAGTTATTTGTATTAGTTGATAATTATTTCCACAAATGCAATATTTTATAACAAGCAGCCTAAGTCGGTACACTCACATGACTATCGATTTCCAACCATGTCTTTAACTTAATGTAGTTCATGAATAGTAGTTGTAGCATACTATTTATTTGCATCGTCTATTCAAACTAAAACGTGTTAATTGACCAGTAGGCTACCTATCTGTCTTTTGTCTAGGACCATGCATATTTATTTCTTTTGATACTTAAATGTTCTGCTAACACTATCTGTCTTTTGTCCAGGAACAACAATAGGCTACCTTATTTCAACTCAAATAGCAGTACGCATGCATGTCTATTGTAGTGAAAAACTCTACCGCACAGCTGTCTGTCTGTTTGATGGTCTGTCTGTCGTGGGAGGAACAGCCCGCCCGTCCTGTCCGCGAGGGGGAGGGGCGTGAACGAAACCGTGAACGGGTTCGTTCACGTTCAAGGCAAAGAACTAGTTCTTATGAACGAATCGATCATGACCGACCCATCACTAATATAGAACTCATCTCCAAAAGCACGCTTTATGTCGTAGAAACACTATTTCACACTATTTGCAGCTTCCTTGGGTAGTGATGGCTGCAACCCACGACTCGCACAGTCCAGAGTAGGCTGCCTGTCAAAGATATGTGCTGTGATGAGCACCCATTTCTAGTTCACTACTAATCTGCTAGTTTCTGCAAGCGACACTGCACATACAGTACAGTATGACAACGTATAATTTGTTTTAAAAGTCTCCCTTTGTGTTTCCATCCCACACAGACTATGTTGAAGTTCCTGTTGATCTATGCTGGTGATCTGGCCAATGTTTTCTTTGTCATCACTGTGGGAACAGGACTCTACTGGCTTATATTCTTCAAGGTTAGATTGGGAATCATTATGTTCAACTGTAACAGTTCAATTCAGAAAGAGACTTTTAATGTACCCAACCCTACCTACTTTCCATAACCTTTTTACAGATGCACTTTTTATTACTCACCTTCTTCTACAGCAAAGAGTGATTATTTTTGGTTTGTTGTTTATTCTGACTTGTCTATACTTTTATTTTTCTCTCTGCCATGCTCTCTCAGTCATTGGAGGCAAGTCTGTTTCTGCTTTACCTTTACCGCAATCCATTTCCACCTGTTTTGCCTCTTTGTCCCAGTGGGTTTGTTATGAACCCGTAGGTTTAGGTGTAAATGTCATTGGCTGTTGCCGTTATGATTTATTTTTGTGTATCTGTGTTTTTAGGCTCAGCACTTTGTATCTGTGATGCTACCGTTACCTGCTCAGGAGGAGCGATTTGTGACTTACATTGGCTGTGCCTTCGCTCTCAAGGTGAGTCCACCTTCTTAACATTATGACACACATTGGCATTGCACAGATGAGATGTGAAGAGGGGTGCTGATGGGTTTGGGAAGAGTTTCTGGACACTGGACACTACAGCTAGCTAGGCTAGTTGTAGTGTGTGTGATGTGTAATTATTGATCATATTAACGTGGCAGCCATTTTGCTGTTACGTTATACTCGGGAGAGGGTAAGTGGGGTATGGTGTAAAAGCCAAATGGCCATCTTGTGAAAATGGTACAAAATTATAACGCTTTCATATCTGTGTCCAGACAATACAGCTTCTCCACAAGCTGGTCCTACAGTTGTCAGTTGACATGTTCTTCATTGATTGGGAGAGACCACGGAGCAAAGGCAGCAGAACAATCCAAGGTACACCATACTACAGTATAGTATGCTATACTTTACTCCTTTCATATTTACTGAGCTGAACGGCTCTCACCTTTTTTAGATTCAGAGAATATGATTTGTGTCCAGTTCTGTCTCTAGCAGTGCTATTCTTATTATCTTATTCTTATACCTAACTACTACCTATATCTAACTACTTGTTTACTCCTTTATATTGTTATACTCCTACCTGTATATATCCTGTGTTTCCTACTGCGGTAATGGTATGGCAACTGACTTTCCCTCGAGGGCCCAATAAAGGTCTATCTCTATCTATCTATCAGCCACTGGGGAGCCAAAACGTGACCCGTCTCCTGTCAGTATCTGGAGGACCTACTTTGTGGCTAATGAGTGGAATGAGATCCAAACCATCCGCAAGATCAGTCCAACCTTCCAGATCATGGCTGTACTTTTCCTGCTAGAGGTACATCTTAGACACACTAAAGCCATTTTCCGATTGATCATCCATGCAGTTATCTTTTGTATTTCTGTCTGTACTGTTTATGTGCTAACATGTTGCCCTGCATGGTCTATCTAGGTGGTGGGTTTCTCCAATCTGGCCCTGAGGGACCCTTGGTCAATGTTGGAGCGCCCTTCTCAGGCGTACATCCCTTCCTACAGCCTGATACTACGCTATGGTCTGGCAGCTACTCTATGGCTGTGCATCGGACTTCTGCAGGTAAACTTTAGTCTTTTACTTGGTGGCGTGAGGAGGTAAAAACAGAATCACCAACCAGCCTCTTGACTCCCACCTCCACCAAGAAATGACAGTACATCTGAATTTACCGGGATCTTGTATTTTATAAATATTTTTACATTTGCCTATAAAGGTGATATTCTTCACTGTGATCCATGAGCGCTTTGTGGAGGACAAAATTCGTCAGTTTGTGGACCTCTGCTCCATCAGTAATGTAAGTAGCACTTCAAACCTATTAAATGTATACGCAATTGCATTGCTTGCGTGTAAATTTATCGCATTGTTTGCTTGAAAATGTGTAATTCGGAAACTGACACCGTCTAGTGACAGTATAGTTTATGCTTTAATAACCTGCATCTGTGTCTGTTACTGCATCTGTTTGTAGAGGTTTTGTTGTTGTTGCTGAAAGCGTTTGCTTATGTGTTTTTAGATCTCGGTGCTGCTGCTGTCCCATCGGTGTTTTGGATACTATATCCATGGGCGCTCTGTACATGGCCACGCTGATACTAACATGGAGGAAATGAACACCAACCTAAAAAGAGAGGCTGTATGGACACTGACAGACTGCATATTGTGTTTTAATGCATTGTTTTCATTCCACAGTATTTCCAACAGTAATATCTGCCTCTCTCTCTGTCCCAAGGAGTCCCTCTGCGGTCAGAGAGGGTTACTACCGAACACCGACATTCAGACATTTCAGATCGCCATCACCAACCGCCTCCGACTGCAGTTTGACCGAATACGAGAACCACTCAGTAGGGTGCGTGCTTGTCACAAATTACAACTAAATTGGTGCCCTGACTAATTCTGTCAGAGATGACTGTTATGCGATTTTGGCGTATTTTGCTCTCGACAGCAAATGGGACGGAATTGCAAAACAGCGACCTCTAGGGTCACATAATTCAACAGCTCACCAATGTTGGTTGTTACAACTTTCTTGTATTTATACGAGACAACCTGTAATTATTCATTTTATTTAATAAGCCCATTCTGTTGTGCGTTACAGCGTCATGGACCATCGCGGTTGGTGGACGCATCCTCAGCTAACCCTTTTGAGCAGAGTACCAGAGCCTACAATACAATGAACCGCTTTTTAGGATCCGTTATAGACCATGTTAGTACACACACACACTGAAATCAGCACAGCATTTGACCAAAAACGGAGTTCCTGCAGTATTTCAAATTTGGTTCCTGAAAGATAATTACATTTTTTGCATTACCTTGCATCTATGCTATCAATTTAGACCAGTTTTCTTCTTCCCCTGTGCTGTGGTGTGTTTCCTTCAGGCTCACAAGGACATGGACTACATAGTAAAGGACAAGCTGATGCTTGAGAGGGTCATAGGAATGGAGTTCCTTGAGCCCAATGACAAAAGTATCTTCTATAACGGTACTGGTCTCTGGCTAATACAGTATATCATCAACTGTTACTTTTCAGGAAGTGGAAAAAAGAAACCTGTGTTCCAATTAATCCAATGTTGTTCTATTATGTAGTCAGAAGCTCTCGTTACTTACTTTTCATTGGTTAAATATTTATCAAATCAACAGACAGATGTAACCACTTTAAACCAAGTGTCTCTATTTTGGGCAGGTCGTTGGAGGCAAAGTTTTTCAATGTTTTTCCCAAATGTTCCGAATAGCAGATCTACAAGTTGAGATATTTTCACAACTTTTGCACAAGGTGTAAAATAGGCCAATCATTTATTTAAAAAAGATTAAATATGTAGATACATTTCTGCACAACAATGACATTATGCTGGTATGTAATTGCCCATGTGTGTATCTGTGTTTTTATGTAAAAAACCCTCTGTGTTTCTTCTCACCCTAGACGAGTCCCACTCCTTCAGTGACGTTCTGTTCTATGGGAACGAGGCCACACTCCTGGTCTTTGACACCTTGTTCTTCTGTGTGGTGGACCTCGGCTCTCAGAGCTTTGTCCTGGCTGCTGTGCTCACATACATCCAACAAACGGTCAGTACTCTATGCCAGTGGTTTTTCATGTTAAGGACCCCCAAACTGATATGTATTTGGCCACAGACCCAGAATCTGAAAAGGTTTTGTGCCAGGGAATACCAGATGTGCCATCTGCAGCCTTCATCATCACAAAAGGCTTGTTCAGCTTCATATTGAAACATAAATAGCCTATTATATATATATAAATATTGGCTAAAACTGATATATTATTGTTATCGGTTCCAAACCAATATATATATTTTTAGGGCCGACATTGCCGATACAGATATAATGGTCGATTAATCGTACATCAACAATATAAAATAATGTATTAACCTACTTTACCATACAGATTGGTTAAAATAACGTTTTATTCATTAAAATAAGTTGTGTATTGCAGGTTTAACCCTTGTGTACAAATATAACTTTTGTATATTGTCTGAGTTACAAATGGATAAATAAACCATGGAGGATTTTGCTTAGAAAATTCTAATCTCATTAATTCCAGGTATTTCGCTTGATCCGCAATGCTGTTGGGAGAAGAAACCTGGCAAACAAGACACTGGTGGATGAGAGATTTCTCATATAGATGTCCCTGCTTTTTAACTGATAATGCCAATGTTCCTTAGAGGTTTGTGTGTAGAACATGCTTATTGTTTACAGCTTTTGCAGCTTTGTTTACGCATTTTGTACCTTTTATAATTTTTCCTTCTTTTTTTCTACATAATACCGTATTTTTAAATGTTTTCACTGATGTAAATATTCGACATTTTGTACAGTTTTAGATTTTTCCGATTCATTAAAGCTATGCGTTTGATAATTCATGGTGTCTGTCCGCTGTCGTGTTTCTCATACTATTAATTTAGATTAGTAACAATAATAGCAATACAACCACATCATCCTGCATTTTAGTCCAGCACTTTGATTTCAGCACTTGTGGTCCATTCTGGGCCCTTGCCCAGCCCTCCAATGACTTAAACAGTGAAGCAGAAACGCCTTGTTAAAAATGTAAATGTGTGACATTTTCAAAGAGATTGGAACCTAGCTATATGCAAACTTGAACTTGACGTGTCCAAACAGATTCAGTCAGCACGCATGGCTGTGAGTGAAAATGTGTTGGCATGTAAGTAAGTGGTCAATCCCTGAAGAACACCTTTCCAGGTCGAAACGTTGGTACTCTACTCAATAAATTATCCTGCATGGTGGCTATGAGTGAGCAGCCTTTTCTTCACTTTTAGATTTCTTCACCACCAAGGTCAGGCCATCATCAATACTGGTGTGTGAGCCCTTCTCCTGTTCGTTAGGCATGTAAGTGGTTAACATGACGCAGTGCTGGCGTCCAATGCGCTGCTGCTCTGCTAGGGCTGGATGATGATGATGTGCGGCGGGCGGGTCACACTGTTCAGCCATGAACTTAAACAACCACTTTAAATCCAGCTGATAAGGTGAGTGAATGTGTGGATTTCGCATGATGCTGTATTACGCCGTTAATAGGGGTTTATAAGTGGTGCGATCGCTTCCTGTGCGAGGTACCATGATCCCTGCTGGAACGCTTCTAATAGCTGGTCACGTAGAGGTAACGTGAACGCTAGCTAGCAGCAGCATAATGTGGGTGTTTAACAGGGCTGGGCTGTCAAGGAGCGCTCAGAATACAGACAGGCTGCGTTCTGTGGAGTGGCTTAACGTGGCACCACCTTAATCTTTAGGCTATGTGTGCAAGTTTAAAGACATTTTAAACTCTCCTGCGCCATAAACACGCCCCAGCTAACTCAATGTACTTACTTGACCCTTATGGGCTGGTTGACCAGCTAGAAGGCTAGTTGGCGATATGTCAACAAAAATGGCAACTGGACTGTCCCAGCAGATCTGTGGAATTGGCCTGTGTGATTTTCATTTGACCCGCCAATAGATTTCAGCTATCCGATTAATTTCACCGTAGAGACAGCAGCTGAGCTAATGACCTATCCAATCATCGTAAGCTCATCGTATGAATCAATCATAACTTAATGAACTCTATGACGTTATGATCGATTCATATATTGCATTTTATACTTTATGCACGAGTAGTCCTCTGCTGAGTGCACTGCAAACAGCCAGACGCGATCTTGCCCAACATATCATATTAACATCCTATATCAAGTCTACGAATAGACTGAGCTTCTAGTGATGTAATATTTGAAATGCGACCAGGTGGGGTCACTGTCATGCACGGCGGACCAGAGCTATGTCATGCACACAGTCTCGGCGTGTCAAGGATATGTAGTGCAGTGGGCTACAGATAGCCAGGACATTTCATAACATAAGCATCAAGTGGCAGGACTGAAAGCAATAGCAAAGCTATTTATAGGCCCGGTTGCCCTGTCCTTGCCAGAATGGCAGTACAGAGGTTGGGCCCAAGCAGGTTACAGGAGTACATGGTCCAGTCTAGGGATTGGGTGGTCTTCTGAAACTTCAATAGAAGTGAGAACAAGAAGTGAGAACAAGAGTTAGCAAGAGTAATGCTTACTTCTATTGAAGTTTCAGAAGACCACCAAATCAACTCTGGACTGACTCTGGAGGGGACATTTTAGCTCTGAACGCAAAGCCTAATATGTTTTGTACAGTAGGCTTGTAAACACCAGAATTGAATACATATAAGATACATACCAGGCTGTTGCATTTTTGCTCCTTTTGATATTACATTATATTTATACCTCTAAAACATGTGATGAATACATAAAAAATAAATGCAAAACATTTCTAATATAAACTAACCAACTTTAGACATGTACTTATTAACACCACGTTGGCTTCCTCCTAACACTGTTCCAATAACACCACTGTCTCACACACAACTCTTCTCCCATCCACCCATGCCAACCTCAAGCCCTCCAATCATTTTCTCAGGCTCACTTCATTCATGTTGTACAATGAATGGTGCAACAGTTAATTGAACGAAACGATTTAATTGATTATAAAAAATAATTGATTCATAATCTCCATTTTGGGCATGTCATTCTAGGCAAAACGTTTCCAGAAACAAATGGAGAAAATCGTCATTGAATTTTTAGCCCTATTCCTTTTCGAAGCCCTGTCTGTGTTATTATGTGTTAGCTGCAACTATCGATTATTTTATTAAGATATATAAATCATTTAACCACTTAATATATATTTTATACTTCGTTGCTGTGAGAATGCCTGATTTGCGGCTGGAATTCAGTACAGAGGCCTGTATGGTGTACCCAAATGGTATATGTATTCACTAATGACAAATACATAATGGATATGAACACAGGGAGTTCTACACTCACAGCAGATTCAAGGTAACTGACAGTCGTTTAAGCTCAGGTGAGCCAATGAGCTTGGACTGTACCATTCTAAGGGGTGTATTCTAAATCTAAATATAGCATACACTAAATAGAGGATACAATAAATACATAAATAAACATACAACAAATACATAAATATCCTTAACCCCAAGTATATTAAAAGTCTCACTGAACTACAAAAGTACTCTTTCACAATTATTCTTTCCTTACACTACTACAACAAACCATAAGCAACTTAAAGCTCATCACAACCCCCCTCTGCCACCCTGACTTGGTCCAGCCCAATTATACTGGAACAGAACAGCACAACTTGAACAGGCACATATCTTACACTAATCATACATTAATACGTCTCTATTGCACTCATTCATATTACACACATTGCATCTGCCAATTGCACATTGATTACCGCCAAACATTTCGGTCACAGGTGGAACTAGTTAGCAGAGTGGCCAGCTCAGCTGGACAGGAAACACCATTCAACATTTTCAGTTACAATGTGTTGAATAAACAATAAAATAAGGACTGTGCAAAATACAGCTGAATTAAGTGCAATTACCCAAAGTGCCAATATGCTGTGCAAATATCGTTATAGGGTCAATCTATATGTGCAAAAGTAGGTAACAGGTCTCAATTTTCTTTCAACGTTTTGGCCATAATGACATGCCCAAAATAACTGTCCTTGATAATTAAATCATTGATAATGTTTTATAATGAATTTAATTGATTACCGGTAGTTGGATTAACTGTTGCACCCCACTGTGTCTCTCCTTTAGGTTTGCGTACGCCACTGGTTCACTGTCCGTGTGCCTGGACTGTGTTGTCAGCCATGCCTGTGACATCGCAGCTTCTCCGTAGTATACCACGTTCCAAGCTCTTGGCCTCCAGCCTGTTACCATGCCAGCACCAGCCCCACTTTGGACACTTTACGTGTCGACCCACTGCGAGACGCCCATTCCAGACATGGCACTGTCACCTGCCCTCCAGAGGTTACCGGACCACCTCAGACCTCCACAGTTACTATCTGAGCCCTCCGCAGGTCAACTCCATCCTCAAAGCCAATGAATACAACTTCAAGGTATAGATGATGCTGGTTCACACAAAAATGTTTGATTATGTGAAGATTATTTCAAACTTTTGCCTCAAATACGATTAATGAACGCTTATTGAAAATAAATAAATAGTGAAAATAGGCGATCTACTATTTCAGAGTTTGTTCGGTTGATATACAGTAGATATAGCTGTTTGGTTGATAAATATCAACAAATGTATATATCGGTTTATATATACTGTATCTGTATCATCCAAAACTGTTCGGTTGATATAGATATAGCAAGAAAAAACGTGCTTCTCGATTATTCGATTAATCTACATGATTAAGTCGGTTATTAGTTCTAAATATCAGTTTTGATATATTTTCGGTTAATTACACAGCCCTAATTCTCAGTATTCAATGTTTCTTTATATGTGTGTTTGTGTTTTTATTATAGGTGCCAGAGTTTGATGGGAAGAACGTGTCGTCAGTGATGGGTTTCGACAGCAACCAGCTGCCGGCCAACGCTCCCATTGAGGACCGCCGCAGTGCTGCCACCTGCCTCCAGACACGAGGAATGCTACTGGGTGTATTTGATGGCCATGCTGGCCCTTCCTGCGCCCAGGTACAAATTACTCTTATTTTCTAATCACTGACTTTAATGTACTTCACAGAATTTAAATGATCCACCTCATTCTTGTGAACCGTAAATGTGATGTCATAGTACCGCCTCCCTCTTCTTTTTCTCTGATCTGAATTGCTCTCCTCCTACTTCTGTCATTCAACCGTTGAAAAAATAGCCTAAATTGGCTATTTTTTCTAAGCTCACGATAAGACGTTTTGAGCTTTTAGATCGGCATTTTTGAAAAACTTTGAAAGTATCAAATTATTAAACGCATGGCCTGTTTTGGCCGTAGCGCATCATTTATTTTGATTATCAGAACCAGTCACAATAGTTTGTATGACAATTCATCGTCAACTAAAATGTCATAATGGTGACAACCCCTGTCTCCGCCAGGCATTGAGTGAGAGGTTGTTCTACTACATAGCTGTATCACTGATGCCTCATGAAACCTTGTGTGATCTGGAGGCAGCAGTGGAGTCTGGCCGGCCCATCAGCCCCATTCTGCAGTGGCACAAGCACCCCAACGACTACTTCAGCAGGGAGGCTCAGGGTCTGTACTTCAACAGTCTCCGTACCTACTGGCAGGAGCTCATAGACCTCGGCAGGTAATGACAGTCTATGCGTTGTGTTTATTAAAGGTTATTTTTGAGGCATTTTAATGCTGTTATTTGATACTGATAGTGGAGAGAGACAGGAACAGCATATTCCGTCTCTTCCTGCGTCTCACTCATTGACATGGCTCTGTCTCTCCGTTCTCAGCCCAGGGGAGGTTCCAGACACCAGGGAGGCATTGCTGAGTGCCTTTAAGAGGCTGGATAATGATCTATCCCTAGAGGCTCAGGTGGGAAACTCTAGTGCCTCTTTGTCCAATCGTTTACTTGTTCACACATGCTATGCATGTTATTTAGATAAATGTACAGTATGCTTGTTGTTTGTCCACAGATGCGTGGTATGTTATTTAGACAGATGATAGGTTTAATGTCCACCTGCTGTCCTAGTTACTTTGTGGCACTTGCCCTGTTGCAGGTTGACTAGATTTCATGCCGCTTACTCCAATCTTGCACTCTGTAAGTCACTCTGGATAAGAGCATCTGCTACAGTAAATGCAGAAATTTGAATATTCTGCATTTCCAAAAAGCATTGATTACTTGTCAGGAGCCCAGATGTCTTTTTCCAAATGCTTCTTGTATGTGCTGTAAACTATCTGTTTCTGTCTAGGTGGGAGACTCAAACTCCTTCTTGCACTACTGGGTTCTGAGAGTGGCCTTCTCTGGTGCTACAGCTTGTGTGGCTCACATCGAAGGACCAGATCTGTACGCATGTTACATTCTTTACCCTTTTATACCTTCTTATTTAAAAACTAGAATCTATTGACTGGTGTCGAGAAAATATATTTTCACCATAAGCTGTGGTTCGACTCCTCTCCTCGTTGTTCTCCTCAAGGTACATAGCCAATGCGGGAGATGGCCGGGCGGTGTTGGGAGTGCAGGAGGAGGATGGCTCGTTCAGCGCACACACACTGTCTAACGACCACGCTGCCCAGAACGAGGACGAGGTGGCTCGCATACGGAGCGAGCACCCTCCGTCAGAGAGAAAGACGGTCATAAGACAGGTAACAGACCTCTCCTTCTGTCCCACTACCCGCTTTGATAGACTCACAATTCAGTCACTAAATGCTCTACGCTCAGTAGAGAGTAGAGACTGAGGACGACCTCCCAGCTTTCGTTGCTAAAACTGTATGGAAACAATTAGAGAGTTAAAAAAAGAAGTACGCATTGCAGAACCAATCCAAAGTGTTTAGGTCTGACCTTCATGTTGGGGTGGTGACATGAAAATGATTGGTTTTCTAAGCTTTGGGTGTAGGTTTGTTCTCACTGCTGTTGCATCTACTTGCATGTAGAACAGTGGTTCTCAAAGTGGTGATAATTAGAAACCAAATGGACCCTTGCGGGCATGTAACTCAGAGAGTGTACAAATGTAACCAAATGGACCCTAACAGGTCAACTTGGTTCCATTTGCACACTCAGAGTTATGGGTCCGTTGACTAATGCATACCAAACTGGGGCTCCTTGAAATTGAAAATTTAGAAGGTTTATAATAACGATAATATTAATAATAAGCTTTATTTGTATAGCACCTTTCAAGAACAATGTCACAAAGTGCTTGACAAGATCAACAACAATACATAACAATAACAGAAAAGAACCCCAGCTGTATCGGTAGGCAGAGATCTCCAATCACCTGGCAACATGAGACTACTACTTTAGTAGCCGTCATGGAGATGAGATTATTGAAGCTTTTCCCTCTCTTTCTGTCTTCCGCCCTCTGTATTGTTCAGGACCGGTTGCTGGGCCTCCTCATGCCGTTCCGTGCGTTTGGGGACGTTAAGTTCAAGTGGGCTATCGATTTGCAGAAGCGTGTGCTGGAGTCTGGGCCTGACCAGCTCCATGAAAATGAACATACTAAGTTCATCCCCCCCAATTACCACACGCCACCCTACCTGACTGCTGAGCCTGAGATTACACACCACAGACTAAGGCCTCAAGACCGCTTCTTGGTGAGAGTCAAATGTATCCCGTCTACATATTTATCTCGAGTGGTAGGAAAAGTACTCAAATGTTTTACTTAAGTAAAAGTACCAATACTGCAATGTAGAAGTACTCCGTTACAAGTAAAAGTCCGGAATTAAAAAATTACTTCAGTAAAAGTACAAAAGTGTTGGTATCAAAATGTACTTAAAGTACCAAAAGTAAAAGTACTAAAATATTTGAAAATAGCAGATCTACAAAATCACAACGTGACGCGATGCGATGCGTTGTGAGCTTGTAGATCGGCTATTTTCAAATAGCCTAGGTATAAAATAGGGCTAAAGTGGTTAATGTATGTTTTATAATGTAATAATTTATATCCGCAAAGTAACTAGTAACTAAAGTTTTCAAATAATTGTAGTGGAGTAAAAGTACAATATTTGCCTCTGTAGTGGAGTAGAAGTAAAAGTTGAAATACTCCAGGAAAGTAAAAGTACCTCATTATTGTAATTAAGTACAGTACTTAGTTACTTCACACCACTGTTTACCTCCTACATATATCAGGGTTTCTGATGCATTTATTACTATGCACATGTCTTTCTTGAAGACTACAACTGTCATTTCTGCCGCCTCCAGGTGATTGGTTCCGATGGCCTCTGGGAAACTCTCCACAGACAGGAAGTGGTTCGTATCGTCGGGGAGTATTTAACGGGCGTGCAACAGCGTCAGCCGCTTACCGTTAAAGGTTACAGGGTCACCCTGGGACAGATGCAGGGGCTGCTGGAAGAGCGGAAGGCTCGCATGTCTTCTGCTTTCGAGGATCACAACGCGGCCACCTACCTTATTCGACACTCTGTGGGAAACAATGAATTTGGCACCGTGGACCATGAGAGACTTTGCCAGATGCTGTCATTGCCTGAGGAGCTGGCTCGCATGTACCGTGACGACATCACTATCATCGTCGCTCAGTTCAACCCACATGGGCTTGGAGCACAGACACAGGAGGAGCAGTCCTGAGCCCAAACCTCCTAATGAGCCTTTTGTTCTACTGAGAACTAATATGCAAACATACACACACAAACTCCAGTAACCATGCACCCATAAGCACACTTTCTGTGGACATAGGGGCGTACTGAAAAAGTCTATCTAACGAATCATATTTTACCATTTTAACAGTATTCATGTAAAGATATTTGTCTGCATTTGAGTTCTGTATGAGAGTTGAAATGCTAGATCTGCCAAGGTGAGGCAAGTGAATTTTGCCTTGAGTTTTCACGCGTTTACTTAAAATAGGAAGATATTTATGTTTCCAACATCTTATTGTTGGACTTTCCAATATAGTGGAAGTCCCTGTACAATGGAAAATATCAAAGAGTCACTGCTAATGGGAAACACATTGCACTTTGTGCCAAAATATTCAACCCCAAGGCTCCCTGATGGGCTAGCTGGGCTCGAGTGAATAATGTGATGTTTTTATTCACATATCCAGATCTAGGAAGGAAAGACTTAATGGTGGGGGACAGCACTGAACAGACCTCTTTTTGTCTCCGGACGGCCGGACGGCCGAAGGCTGGAGACTATGTTTTTGCTCCTGTCCATCCGTGTGTGTGTGTGTGTTTGTCCGTGTGTGTGTCTGTGAGACGCTAATCTCCAGCACCGCCGGGACAATCTGCGGGAAACTTTGCACGCACTCTCCAGTTGGCAAAGGAAGAACCTCTGCCCTGAATCTTTCAAATCGGCCTCATGATGGCGCTGTTACTGGCCTCGTTACATTTTGGCCTATAACTGTTGAACCATAGGGTGTGCAATCAAAATTATGTTTCTCTGGATTCCTTGGGTCATGACACAACTTAGCACATTGTATTATTTACGTCAAACAAGATTTTCCTTTTTGCTACCATACTCCTACAGATTGTGTCAAAAACTTAAGCAAATTGGTACACATTATCCGTGTGGTCACGTGTCCGATTTTTCCGATTGGCTACGATTTGCTTTCAAAGTTAGCAGGAGGGCAAATCCTGACGCAGCATCCAAATTGCCCTGAAACTTTGCACACACACTCCCAGTAGGCCAAGGAAGAACCGCCACGCCAAATGTTTCTAATCAGCCTCATGGTGGCGCTTTAACAGCCCCCTTCGCGTTTTGGCCTATAACATAGGCCAAAATTTGCAGGCCATGGGTAAACGACCTGACCTGGCGGAGAGCTGCACTCCAAGGAGCGCACTTTTGTTTTCTTTTTTTCTTTCAGAGATGGACTTGAACTGAGTTGTGTGCTCCCTGTGCTGGCAGTACCATACTATTATACCATTATGCTTGCACTAACAGGTTGTAATCATGAGTACCACTTCAGTGAGACATCATTACTCTGTTTTTTCAGCCTTCTTTTCCACTTCAGAGCTGTTACTGCTTATCGAAAGCCAATGTTACAATAGGACTGTGTGTCCTGTCCATCCATGATAAAAGTATGGATTGTCTGCCTCTCTCTTCAGACACACCTCTTTCAAGTTCTTACCATTTGTTTTGCATATCAGATGCAGTCATGAGTCCTGGAAAGACTTGTTAAGCAATGGTTGGAATGTTGTCTTGCTTTTCTATCACATAGCTTCACCGAGAGGTCTAATAAAAAAAAAGCTAAGGACTACCACCAATCTAGCATAATGGTATACTGCTTGAATTAGAGTTATGGTGGTACATTCCACTGATACTGTAGATAAGTCCCTGAGACATGGCCAATGTGGGAACGAAAAAGAGAGACAGGAAAAACATATTCCGAAGCTCTGCGCACAGTATTCTGTCCACTGTTCAGAGCCAAGGATTTAACCACTTGAATCCAAGCGTCAAACATTTGATGAAAATAGCAGATCTACAAGCTCATAACACGTTGCTTTACGACGTGTTGTGAGCTTGTAGATCGGGTATTTTCAGCGAAGAGACATTGTGTAGTGGGAAGTACTAGAGGATCTAATATAGAGTCTTGGGGTACCCCAGTCAACTTAAGTTTATCGGATTCAAGTGGTTAAACTCTTCCATGGTTTTCTACTGAAATGGATACCGCCAACAGCTCTGACAAGCTGGATATTCATGTGTTCATCAGCACGTTTATTTTTCAAGGATTGTTGGTTAAAAGGGAAAAGTGGTTTAACCTGTCGGGCCTCTCACCGCCGGCGTGTCTATTTTGCATTTTTTGTGCTTGTTGTGTACACATTTATGGAAGATGTACAGGAAGTACTCAGCTGGTATAATGTAAAGTTTATTTTGGTTTATATAATGGGTTTGTCTTATTTTGTTGCAGGGAAGCTATATATTGCCTTACTCTTTTATTTGTGGGTCATCGCATATCTGGTTGATAGTTTGTTACTGGTAAGACAGTCTAATCATAATGACATGACACACAGCAGCAAGCTAGCCTCTTGGCTAAGCACTGGCAGAACACTAATTCTCGTCATCTGGTTGTGCTGGCTGTATTCATGGTCAAATGAATGAAGAGAATGTAAATCTGAAAGGGGCTGTCAGAATACTTGAAGGTTATTTATTCAGCTTTGGCGATTATCTTACGTGTCCTGTATCTTAAATTGTATATAACTTTTATGTGTTCTTTTTTTGTATTTGGATTGTTTTAATAAAACGCTGAATACACACTTAGTGTGTGTGTGTTGTCTGTGTTTGTCCCTGCTTGAGACACAGTAGAGAGGTATTGTACATGTCAAGGCCTCTGAGAAGAGCTCACAGTGCTGCCACTCCCCTTGGAATGTAGTTGGAGCATTTCAGTAAACCTGCAAGCGCACCACAAAGGTCACTGTGATCTCAGGTTGCACATAACTCAAAAGTGTGTGAAGGTCGAGCCTTTTCAGCTCAGGCTATAACGTTTGTTTATGTAAAGCATTTACCTGGCCATCACAGGAGAAACTAAATGTGATGTGATATAGGATACGGGAAAGCAGTAGAACGGTATTCTTTAACCAGAATTTTGATGTTCTTATGTAACCAATTAATGGTTAATTAGCCATTAAAATGTGTTTATCTGCAAATGGTGCATCATGGTGCATATTGGTTGTTGGCATAGCAGTAGGAAGACTCACTGAGGTTGCAGGTCAGTCTCCAGCAACTCCAAAAGGCTCACAGTTGTACAAAGAAATATTAGTGTAAACACAGAGCTGTGGACAAAGGGTAAGAAGGCTGGCCCCTGTTTGAACAAGGTTATAAGATATTGGGCTGGACATAATCTAACAGGTTTAAATGTTCTAGGCTGGGAGCCAGGTGTGGCCCATGGGATGTTTTCTGCTACCTATTTTCCCCCTGCTCTGTCTTCTGATGGTCTATATCTTGGACCACCACAAGCTCATAATAGCAGTAAGTGTGTCACTGTGTCAAATATATAGCAGGTGTCCTTTGTCCTGGATCAAGGACACTGTTCCATTTGGGGGCACGAGTCACACATTTACTGAAGTTCACTTTGCTTTGCATCCTACCGCTGATACCACTGGGACTCGCAGGCCAGGAGTGTCATTTATAGGTGTAAGCCAGAGTGAGCATTTAACCACTTAAACCCTAGCTAGTCTTAGTGAAAGGGAGCTGAGTTGCAACTGTACTTGGACCACTTATTTCCGTCTAAACCAAATCTCTTTGCAAAAACAGCCGATTTACAAGCTCACAACTTGTAGAGCTGCTATTAATGGCGAACGTCCCCCCCGTCCCCCCAGAATAGGGATGCTGGGGTTCAAGTGGTTAAGGTACCCCATCAGCCAGGAGTGTCATCTGTACACGTCATTATTTGGCACCCATAGGCCAGTAGCCAGGCCAGCAGTGGCTGCTGCAGGTTTGATTGATTAATTGTTAATACTTTATTAACATGATTATTAACAGTACAGATAGTACAGACAACGGTTATACTAAAAGATGAACACAAAAAGACCCAGGGGCTTGTTTCCATTGTGGTCCATTAAGTACCACCCTATATAGTAGCATCTGCAACATCCTGATGGCTGGCACCTGGTGTACTTTTTTGCCAAAAAAAACAAACATTTATATTCAATGTATGTCTGTATACAATGTGTAGCATATTACGTTACTGCTCAGTGTTGACCAAAAGTTGTAACACTGAATTTATTTTATTTCTATGGAAAGTAAAAACATGTTGAATACTGTTCTACTGCTTTCCCTTATCCATACTACTGTCATAAAACAAATCCTAGCTTACTTTTTCATTCCCCAACACCACCTGAAGATGTTTGTAATGAATTAATAATCAATTAGGGACGCTTAATTGACCATTCATTTTATATATGTTTTAAGGTTACCAGATATTTACCAAATACCACCACTAGATGGTGCTGCAAGACCAAGAATACGTTCAAATCAGTGCACCTTTTGATTCCACAGTAATCACAAGTTGCCTTTATAAAAGAAGGGATACAGTTTGAGTGGAAGGTATGCTTAAAAAATATAAAGTGGTATAGCCTACATGATTTGAACATGCATATATCAGACCTAAATGTGCCCTTCAACTTATTGTTTACGCCCAAAATGTCTGGCTATTCACAGGTGTGTAGGAATATTAGGCCTTAAATGTCATTTGAAAAATGAATGTAAATGTAAAATCAAAAATCTGATTAATTAACGCACATCCTTCGTCTTTGGTGCAGAGCAGAGCTGCAAAAGAAACAAAATCATAGAGCGAAAGAAAGGGCTCGCAACTCACTTTAAATCAGTGTTTCTCAACCTTTTTTGGGCCAGTGCCCCTATCCAATATCCAGGTCCCCCCCCCCATAAGCAATTATGTGTTGCTTAACTACATAATTTAGAAAACATCTAATAATCGATTTCCAAATATCAGATTTTACAGTACACTGGACTGTTAATATGTCATTATTATGTCATTATTCCTACTTCCCAGGGAGAGAGAAAAAAAAGCCTGTCACGATCATAGGTAGAATTGTATAGATGTCAGGCCCTGTCACATCAGGCCCCTCTCATAGCACTGAATGACAGGGCTGTCATGGCCCTTTCATGTTACCATGGTAACATGGTAACATGTTACCAGCTCTGTCAGCGGGCTGACATCCCTGTGACAGGGCTGTGACAGGCCCTGTCACAGCCCTGTGACATGATACTAACCATGATACTGACCATGATACTGACATGATACTGACCATGATACTGACATGATACTGACCATGATACTGACATGATACTGACATGATACTGACCATGATACTGAACACGATACTGACATGATACTGAAATGATACTGAACATGATACTGACATGATACTGAAATGATACTGAACATGATACTGACATATAGTTACTTAAATAATACTGAATATGATACTGACATGATACTGAAATGATTGACCATGATACTGACATGATTGACCCGGTGTCCCGGTGGCGGAAATATAAATACATTTTTAAAGCGAACATTTTTAACTCAAATCTTTGCTTCTGGGGGTCCCTGGCACAAAACATTTTCAGATGGGGGTCTGCGGCCAAATGTATATCAATTTAGGGGTCCTTGGCATGAAAAGGGTTGAAAAGCACTGTTCTAAATGGCAGTGGTTCACAAACTTTTTAGCTCAAGAGTCTTGAGGCTTGGGTCCCGGCTCCCGGGGAGACATCAAATTTCTCTTTTGGGTCAAGACCCAGGCTCCCAGGGAGACATCAAATTTCTCTTTTGGGTCTTCAGTCATGGGACTCAAGACCCAAAAGAGTCTTGAGTCAAGATCCAGGCTCCCGGGGAGACATCAAATTTGATGTCTCCCTGGGAGCCTGGGTCTTGACTCAAGACCCAAAAGAGAAATTTGATGTCTCCCCGGAATCATACGAGGAACTAAAATGTATACTAAGCAATAAAGGAAACACGGCCACAATAAATGGATCCAGGGAGAAAGCGTGGCAAAGTATTGCCGACAAATTAAATGCACAAGTCGTCCAAAAATATATACAATTTATATAAATAAAAATATATAATTCAGTTAGGTTTAAACATGAGGAGTGTATAGTGAATATTGGAATTATCGCCTACTAATCTACAATGCGATAGCCTATTAAATGCGCCATGCATCCAACCAATATGTCTGAGTCTGTGCTCAGGAATGTGTCAAAAACAAAAAAATCTCCATGAATTCAAGGCTTCATGGAGTGTGTAATTGATAGAAAATAAGTTATTCTTTGGGTGAACCATTCTTTTAAGTGTCTTGTTCAGGGACACTTTGACACATTGCTGAGGCCTCGGATTGAACCTGGGATTTATGGTTTGCCAGGCAGGCTCTCGAACCATTCAGCTATGGCCACATCATCAGCAGATATTCTAAGGCAGTTCTACTTTGTAACAGTAAAGGGGTTTCAGGGGAAACCAGCAAAATGAGGAATAATATAATAAAAGACTGTCTTGCTAATAAAGCGTCATGTCTCTCATTTTTTACAATGTATTTGATATTAACTTTATATTATTTAATAAATTATGCATTTCATCCTCTATATATTGTCCAGCAACCTTCATGATAAAGGCGAAAAAAGATAGTAGAGCCGTAGGAGCCAGATTGCTCAGATGCCAAGGTTCCTGTACTGGGATTCGATCCCATGATCTTGTGGTCTGAAGTCAAAAGCTCTTCTGACTGAGCTATGGATAGAGCAGCCGCAGATTAAGCAGAAGTCACAGTTTGCACTCCCACCCTTGCCAGGGTCAAAACTTTATATTTGAAATCCGAACGTTTATGTAGATGAATGAACGGGTCAAAAAATGGAGAAAGTGCAAACACCAGGTTGAAGTTCATCCATGACGGTCATGACAGATCCAGACTGCACTAGCGATTTGTTTACATTCGACCGCATGGCTCATTTGCATAAGACATTACCATATTGATTTTATCCCACTGTTGAGGGTTAGGGTTATGTTTTATATATTTTGTTTAAGACTTACAGTAGGCTGCCTTGCCCCACTGGAATACAGTGACTGATATGAATTAATAATATACTGGACCATACGTAAAATGAAGAATACCTTGTGCTGTCAGTGACATTTTATTACAAATGAAAATAAAAATAAGAAACAGTGCAGTAACAATACGTTTTCGTATAGCAGCAATTTTGCATGTACAATATAAATATTAATATATTGTCTGTCGGGCGGAAACCTCATTAGGCCTATGGCCAAAACTGTTACTTTTCAGCATAAACATTCTAAAATAGCAAAAACAGCAGATCGACAAAAAAAAACAAGACTCGCGCAACATAATTTGGCAAGACACACCATCTCCGGTTTACTTCCCGTATCTGCATAGTCTCGCGTCTCGCGTAGCTATCTGCGTGAAGTGGGCGGACGCCAACCTAAGGATAAGGATAATTCCTTTTAACAGGTCGTTCATGAAAGTCCTTGCGGTCTTGTTTCCAATGAGAACCTGTGAGCAATTGGGGTTAAGAGTCTTGCTCAGGGACAAATTTCATATCATCGGCACATATGCTGGGATAGCCTGGAATCGAACCTGGGGCAACCAGGGCCTCTGGTTCCCTAGGCGGGCTCACTAACCACTCAGCTATGGTCGCCCCTAACTGCTTCCGGTCTCCTAAAAAGGCGTCCACCCACTTCACGCAGAGAGCTACGCGAGACGCCAGACTATGCAGATACGGGAAGTAAACCGGAGATGGTGTGTCTTGCCGATTTTTGTTGCGCAGGTCTTGTTTTTTTTTCCAGGACTTTCAAAAAGCGTTAAGCATTGGTTCTCAAAGTGGGGTCCAGGGACCCCCAGGGGTCCTTGGGGGGGTTCCAGGGGGTCCCCAGCAAAATGTTATTATTAAATATGGCTCTTTTATTGCTACTTTTAACTTTTTAATGGATCCTATGTAAGTAAAGCCTGATAAAAATGTAAAATTCCCCAAATCCACCAGAATACTGGAAATTAAATCTACTCTGTTAAAGATTTCCTGGGGGGGGACCCCCAGCGTGGTCAAGAGCCCCCCCCCCCCCCTGGGAAAAAAAATTCCTGTTATCGGACGGTCTGAGGTTGGCAGGTATGCATGCAATGTAGAGATGACATGGAATCCATCTATTTATATATCTGCAGTGCCGTCCACGGGGGTCCCGGTGGCGGTAACAGGGGCGGCAGTATAACGGGGGTCCCGGTGGCAGTAACGGGGGCGGCGGTAACGGGGGTCCCGGTGGTGGTAACGGGGGTACCGGCGGCGGTAACGGGGGTCCCGGCGGCGGTTACCAGTGTGTGTGTGTGTGTGTGTGTGTGTGTGTGTGTGTGTGTGTGTGTGTGTGTGTGTGTGTGTGTGTGTGTGTGTGTGTGTGTGTGTGTGTGTGTGTGTGTGTGTGTGTGTGTGTGTGTGTGTGTGCGTGCGTGCGTGCGTGCGTGCGTGCATGTGTGTGTGTTGTGGAATGTGTTGCTGGGATACAGGTAGAGAGTGAATGCAGATGTAAACACACTGCAGTGGTTCTGGGACTGACTGGGACTTTATGAGACTGTAACTCAGGGCCATCCCCATCTCCCAGTCTACAGGCTCCATCCCCCACACCTCTCTTCATTAACTGTCGAGTAAAAATTGTGACACATTGCAGACACCGTTGTATGATGAGTCGAAGCATGAATTAGGCTTGAGCAGGATGTTTGATGACTCATCCCACACACGCACATGAGCACAAATAGATGTGGCACATGGACTTCAGCATGTTTGTGGGAATGATTCTCCTCTGCAGCACATGCTCAACATGAGTGCATGTGTGTGTTTGTTTCCCTTGCTGCTCTACCCTTCCGTTGCTGCTAGACACACGGATGAATTATGGACCGGGCCAATGGGGCCCCCTCGACTACAAGAGACCCCTGTGGCCCCTCAGCATATACAATAAAAGGCCCTTCCTTGTACAGGACTAATGTCTGAATGCATTTTAATGTAAACATTGACAGTATTATGAATTGTATTCACTAATGAGAATCAGCTGTACAATATCATATAGCTGTATATTATGTCACTTCCTTCTTGATGTAATCTAGTTTGAAAAGTTGAGGAAAGCCGACGTGCCGAAACGCGTTGGTTTCTCTAGATAGACCGCTGCTGCTGTGAACTTATTAAAAATGAAATTAAGAATATAACTGAAGAGAGTGCAGATAATCCTTTCATTGTATGACTACCAGATCTGACATGTATTTTTAAGATTTCTTATCTTAATTTGTTTACATGCAAATAAATCTTAAACTTTGGGGTTTTGGGGCTATTTCTGCCACTGCACATTTGCACATTATGTGAAATTTGACCTCTGCATTCATTTACCCATCCTAACTATTAGGAGCAGTGGGCGCTATTAATACAGCACCCAGGGAGCAGTTAGGGGTTAAGCGTTTTGCTCAGGGACACTTCAAACATATAGGCCGGGGCCTACAAAAACATATTGTAGGTTATAAACTGTAAGTCCTGTACGATAAAATGTCAACAGGTGCTACCTTGACCCACATGCCTTACAACTTGTGTAATGTGTTTGCGTGTCCAGCCACCTGACTGCCCGTTCTGGGTAGTGTGCAGTGGTGGGGGGGATAAAAATAAAATCCATCAATGGCTGAACGTGTTTTCGTGGGATTTTACTGTTATGTTCAATAAAAGCCCTTACAATTCCTTAAGAAACCCTATTCAGCCTCCTGCTGTCTGTGCGATGAGTCAGAGCATGGCACTCTGCGGTACGCCATCGGCAACTGACTGACAGACTGGTCAGAGAGGCACAGAAAGGAGGAAAGTGACTGAACATGTCAAATGAATTACAGTACATCACAATGGAAAAGCAGCTTGAGGAGTGGGAGGCCGTGTTGACAGCGTAATGATGACGGCGTGTTGCACAGCAGCAGCTTCCATCAAAATAGAGGGGTATGTGGGTACATAGACGGTCACCAACACGTGCACACTCATGCACGGGTATATGTGCACAAACACCACACCTACTATGCGCGCAAACAGACTGACCACAATGATGACGTGAAAACTAAAGTTGTTCCCACCTGCTCGTTTATTAAGAACCACAACGAAGTTATACAGTGAGTTTTACACAATGTACAGTATATGTTCATAGCCTGTTAAACAGCACCAGCCATTCATTATAACACACGTTTGAACCATGACTGCAATTAAACTATGGGTGGACGAAATAGTCTCAATAGTCTTAATTTCTATGATAGTGCCAGCTACCCCATAGGCCTACTAAAAGCTTGCAACTGTACAGCATCCAAATTCAATATTCAGCCTACGTTCTACAGATATAATTGATATCCAAACATCAAATGATTATTATTATCATCATCATCATCAAACAAGCAAAAGCAGAGAACAATAGCAAAACAGGAAGCTGAGTTCTTACACCTAATGTAGAATTCCAAGCCCAAATCCAGGCAGTATGTTTTGTCGTTGCCTGGCAACCAGGAGTGGCTCAGTCTTTGTACATACGAGAGCATACTGTGCAGTATGAATGTAATGAAAAAATGAATTGGTGAAATGAATGGCATAATAAAAAAATAATAACAACAAAAACAAAACTGAGGCCAGGAGTTGAATTGGAATAAATTAAGTTATTGATTGATCTGCACAAAATGCATGATTATGACAAGTAAAAGGTAGTATAATAAAGTATGCAGACAATTACTTTAGCCCTCATCTCCGTACAAATAAAATACAAATATTGAAAAATAAGTGTGTGTGTGTGTGTGTGTGTGTGTGTGTGTGTGTGTGTGTGTGTGTGTGTGTGTGTGTGTGTGTGTGTGTGTGTGTGTGTGTGTGTGTGTTTCTACAGAATGGGTGTTTCTTCCCCATCAGCTCTCTTCTTCAACTCACTCTTCTTTATGCGATTGACATAAAAGATGAACACAATTACTGTTGAAAAAACAAAACATAACACGGTCAACTACAGCCATTCGTATTGGAATTCACAAATATAAATATATATAGGCCTACTGTACCGAGGTTCCATATCAGGCTCAGAAATAATTTGTCCCCTCATGTGTTGAGGAGTTTGTTTTCTTCGCCATCCATGAGAACCTAGTACTTTTCCGTAAACGATGTGTATTGTATTGTTTGTTTTTGTATTGTGTATTGTATTGCTGTATTGTTTGTTTGTTTTGTGGTCAGAAGGGTGGACCATGTACATTTTCAGAGGATGTATATTCTAATAATCAATAAATAAATTTTGTTCCGGCTTAGATCAATAGAATCAATGTAGTATACTTTCAGTTCCTAGTTATCGGTATCGCAATGAAAACCCATTTTTCACGCTTTTAAAGAAGAAAGAAAATACCATGACTTTTATATTTGATCATTATCATTAACATCGTAGTGCTTTGCCAAGAGGCCCTCAAGTAGTGCTCAGTGTTGATCTGACTCTGAGAATGGAAAAATGTCAGTATTTTATTAGATGCCAGACTGCACAACACCGTCAAACTCACCGACAAATCCAAGAGTCCCAGCCAGGATTCCAATGGTGGCTCCCATTCCATACTTGAAGCGATGAATGCCAGGCTCCATGTAGCAGTAGCCAAGCGATGTGCAGTTACATACTCTCACTGGGGTTTCAAACAGTATAGACACACACACACACACACACACACACACACACACACACACACACACACACACACACACACACACACACACACACACACACACACACACACACACACACACACACACACACACACACACACACACACACACACACACACACACACACACACACACACACACACAAACAACATTTACTTAGCACACTTTTGTGGAATTAACAATGACTTATATTTATTCCATAGCTTATTACCCTCTCTCACACACACACACACGCACGCACGCACGCACGCGTGCACACACACACACACACACGCACGCGCACGCACGCACGCACGCGCGCACACACACACACACACACACACACACACACACACACACACACACACACACACACACACACACACACACACACACACACACACACACACACACACACACACACACACACACACACACACACCTATCAGATAGTTAGGTGTGTATTTCCATTGCATACAGGGTAACTGTATTTAACTATCACATTCATTTGCATGAAACCGCTCACCCTCAAACTTGTGTGTGACACCCATCCCTGCATTGTCTTTGATATTAATAGGAAGCAGGAATGTTTTGTCCTCATGTGGCGGCTTCTTCATGGTCAGTGAAGCCGATGAACCTAGAAACAAAAAGACTTCATGTCAACTGATACAGTATGTGCAGAGTTTCCCCAACTTTTTCAGCTCTAGACCCAAAAGATACATTACCGTCTACCGTGAACATAGCCAATCTACAAGCACACACCAGCGTCGCAGTGCAACTCGTTGTGAGCTTTCAGATCTGCTATTTTCACTATTTCTTAATGGTATTTGTTTTATGGAATTTTGAAATTTTGTAATTGTTTTGAAAAGTTCTGAAATTGTTTTGAAAAATGTTTGAATTATTGTATTTCTTATTTTATTTAGAAAATCTTTTGAAATATTAATAAAAAATCATATCGGAAGTTATATTAAACGTTTTTTATATTTACTGGGCCCATAATATTGTTTTGGGAAATACTAAAGTCACCACATCACCAAGAGACCAGAGTATGATGCGCGTACCGTCGATGGCGGTCAGGCCCCAGTTGGGAGACTTCTTGCCGTGAGCCAGGGCGAAAGTGAACGGCTGGGAGAAGGGGGCACTGTCTGCGTCGTGGGCTCGGAGGATCACAGCCTGGGGCTTCTGCACACAGATGAAGGCCTGTGACTCTGTCAGCTTGGGCACGTTGTCATTGACATCCAACAGCCTCACAGAGACCTCACGCTCCGCAGACATCTCGCCGTTTTCTGTGAAGGTGAATGGGAAGATATAAGACCAGAGGTGGAAGTGAACTAAGTACATTTACTCAAGTTCTTTACTTAAGTGCAGTTTTGAGATGCTTTTACTTTGATTGAGTATTTCCATTCTTCAATACTTGATACTTATACTCCACTACATCGAATATCGGTTTTTTCACTCAACTACAATGATTTGAAAACATTACTTACAAGTTACTCTGCAGATTTAGATTATTAATACAAAACATACATTAACCACTTGAGCCCATTTTATACTTTGGATATTCGAAAATAGCCAATCTACAAGGATGTAGGATGTCTTATCCACACACACACACAGACAATCACAAATGCACATACTTTTCAATAGAAGAAGTCCCGAGCCAATGTGTATGTTCAGTAACTGTTGTGTTAATATAACTCTTTAAAGCCATAAGGGGCCATGTTTACATACTGAATTGTACATACTGAATACACACAGAATTGTACTGTTTGTATGTATTAATCTCACCCTTCTCAAAGGCTGTAACAGTGACTTTGAAACCCTCCAGAATCTCTCTGTCTAGCTTGGCTTTGGTCTTGATCTCTCCGGTAGCAGCATCGATCTCCAGCCAGCCCTGGACATCTCCCTCCATCTTGAAACTGCAGGAAGCACAATTACACTTAAGACACCCAAATACACACACACACACATACACACACACGTCTGCTCACACACTGAGCAGGGCAGCAGGCATCAGAAATGGTCTGCGAAAGCCAGTAAGTGTCAAGGAGAGTAAACATGGAGTTTGTGGACAGTGGTGGTCAATGTGGATCAATGGCTCTACGTCACAGTATATGAACAGTCTAGCCCTGTGTGGTTCTCAAAGTGGGGTGCACGGGCCCTCAGGGTCCCAAATGGACCCTTACAGATCTGTAACACTGAGAGCGTACAAATGGAACCAAATGACCCCCATAACTCCTAGAGTTATGGGTGTCCTTGAAATTAAAAGGTTTGAGAACCACTGGTGTATGCAACCCAATTGTTAGTGTGCGTGCGTATAAGCGTGTGTGCCTGCAAGTGTGTGTGCATGCATGAATGTGTGTGCGTGTACCTAAGCTCTTTGCCCTCTGGGTCCTTGGCCTCCACGGTGAGGAGGGTGGCTCCCACGGTGGTGTTCTCAGGTACCGTGACGTCCAGGATGTCCATGCTGAACTCTGGGGGCTCGTCCACATCGCCCACAGACACAGACACGGAGGCTGAGGAGCGGCTGTCGTACTCCAGGCCTGTCATCAAGGGCTCTGGGTTGCGAGCGTCAATCTGCAGCGTGTAGGAGGCAGACGCCTCGAAGTCCAGTGGCTGTCAGGAGAAAGGCAGGGCAGAGGTGTGATTTTACGAATTACGATGTGACGTGTTGTGAGCTTGTAGATTGTCTATATTCACACATTTGTAAGTATAAAACAGGGCTTAACAACTTAAATCCTTAATACTTTGTTGACATGGGTCCCCCAGGGAACTATACGAGGCCCCCTCCATTTTTTCCCTCTACACCAAAAATCTTGGCCAAAAATAGCCAGTTCACAAAGTTCACAACGCATCACGTTGCAATGCTCTGCGTGCTCATAGATCGGCTATTTTCGCCAAATGTTCGCCCCCAGAATAGGGGCGCTAGGGTTCCTATGGTTAAGAGTTATAGCAGATGAACACAGGGTCAGGGCGGCAGAGGCTTTCATATGAATGGCCGGAACTTCTTTCATGAAAATAGAAATATTATGCTGTAAATATAAAACTCTGCCAACAGGCTGGCACTGTATACATTACCACCAGGATGTGTTTATTAAAGAGTGTGTGTATACCTTGGCAAGCACCAGTCTGCCCTCACCGGTGCCATCAGTTTCAATTCTGAACACGCCATCGTCGTTGCCGGCAGAGATGTGGAACTCGATGCGTGAGCTGCCGCTGTTAGGATCATCAGCATCTGCTGCCTTCAGGGTCAGCACTGTGTGACCCAGAGGGGTATCCTCCGCAAGAGCGTGGCTTCCATACTACACACACACAAGTACACATACAGTAGGTAAACACAGACAAGGTCGAAGGTCACTGTCACGTTGGGCAGACTTTCGGAAGATGATAGACGGCGACACTGTGCAAACGTATATTCTTTAATGAGAGAATTAATTATTGAAGAACAAATGGCCAAGAGCTCCTCACATAGACATCTCGCTAACTCGCTTACTTCCTCACTGCAGTCTGAAAAGCCTAATCCGGTCATGACAACCACTGACCATATTCTCATGGTGGCCATTTTGCTCTCACGTCATACTTGGGGTGTTGGGGAAAATTCACATGCCGGGTGAATGTGGCCAACACAGTCAAAATAGAGAGAGAGAGAGAGAGAGAGAGAGAGAGAGAGAGAGAGAGAGAGAGAGAGAGAGAGAGAGAGAGAGAGAGAGAGAGAGAGAGAGAGAGAGAGAGAGAGAGAGAGAGAGAGAGAGAGAGAGAGACAGACAGAGAGAGAGAGACAGAGAGAGACAGAGAGAGAGGGAGATTGTGCGTGTGTGTGTTCTGAACAAGGCAAATGTCTCCCTTCCCAGTCCCCACATCAGGCAGAGAAAACAGTTTCTGCTGTAGCAAGGCAGATACTCACATCAGTCTTCTCAAACAACGGCAGCTCATTGTTAACATCAATGACCTTTATCAGGACATTGCACTGTGTGCTGAAACCTGTGAGAAATAGAAGTCATGGTGAAATCAACAATTTATTAACAATTTATTTGCAGATTTGTGTGTGTGTGTGTGTGTGTGTGTGTGTGTGTGTGTGTGTGTGTGTGTGTGTGTGTGTGTGTGTGTGTGTGTGTGTGTGTGTGTGTGTGTGTGTGTGTGTGTGTGTGTGTGTGTGTGTGTGTGTGTGTGTGTGTGTGTGTGTGTGTGTGTGTGTGTGTGTGTGTGTACTACCTGGGTCACTGACTCCAACAGTGAGGAGGTATTGTGTGGCATCCTTTCTTTGCAGCGTCCGTCGTGCCTGGATGCGTCCAGAGACACTGTCAATAGAGAAGACATCGGTGGATGGACTTTGGGACATGATGACGTAGGTGATCAGGGAATTGGCGGTCCCAGGTTCATCAGCATCGTGAGCGAGCAGGTCTCCTATTGGGCTGCCTGTAACGACACAAGAGCCAATCAGCCAATCAGAGAACAGAAAAATACAGAAGCACAAGAATCATTAGCAAGAAAAATGCACATGTATCAACACTACTGAAGGGAAGTGTGAGACATGCACACACACCCTAACCCTAATGCCGACCATAGCCTATCTACAAGCTCATAACGTGTCACGCTGTGACGCGTTGTGAGCTAAGATCGACTATTTTTGGTACATGACACTGGCACGCAACTAAGTAAGGCTAACCCCTAAACCTCAAAATGCATAATCCTAATCCTAACACCAACCTGAATGTTTTCTTAAATGAACTTTTAACCATTAAAAAACATTTCTCTTATGAGGATCAGGAAAATGGTCCTTAAAATGTTTATTTCCCAAATTCTATACTTGTGGGGATATTTGGCTCTCACATATGGTAAATGAATACAAGTTCACGCAAACATTCACACACATCGTACCTACTGGCTCGTCCTCCTGGACCTCAAAGACAGTCTCTTCATTCTCACACATTGGCGGGTTGTCGTTCACATCTTCCACCACCACATGAATCTCCATGGGGGGATCCACCTGCTTACCATCCTTATCCTCAGCCAGCACCACCAGAATGAACTGAAACCCACCCAGGAGACACAAACATGTAAAGAAAGGTCAACCAACCTGTGTGTCGTTTGTCCTACATTTAGTCCATGAGCCAGAGCCCCAAAATTGAGCAATGATTATCGAAAGAGTGGGCAAAACCAAACCTATATTAAATTGTTCATAGGGTCAATACGAGTAAATAAATATATGATAACCTTTCCACAGGAGCAGCTTTTTCATAGTTATCACACATTTTGTTATTTTCCCCATACGTACATGACAGGTGAAAAAATGACAACATTTAAAAAAGAGTTATCATAATGAAACTTCCTGAGTTGATTACTTACAAGAAGACAATGATTTATCGTATTACAAGTTTTCTGAAATTGTATATTTAGATATGCAAATTAGGCATTTAGTCCATGAGCCAGAGCCCCAAAATTGAGACAGATATTGAATATTCGCTTGTTAAAAACCTTTGACTCCAACATCTTAACAAAATGAAATAAGAATGTTGACTCTGGCTTTGTTCAATGTTCCAAAGTAGATTCTGGAAAGTTATGCAAATTCAGGCATATTTTCCTAATGCCTAATTTGCATATTTAAATATACAATTTCAGAAAACTTGTAATACGATAAATCATTGTCTTCATGCAAGTAATCAACTCAGGAAGTTTCATTATGATAACTCTTTTTTAAATGTTGTCATTTTTTCACCTGTCATGTACTGTACGTATGGGGAAAATAACAAAATGTGCGATAACCATGAAAAAGCTGCTCCTGTGGAAAGGTTATCATATATTTATTTACTCGTATTGACCCTATGAACAATTTAATATAGGTGTGTGTGTGTGTGTGTGTGTGTGTGTGTGTGTGTGTGTGTGTGTGTGTGTGTGTGTGTGTGTGTGTGTGTGTGTGTGTGTGTGTGTGTGTGTGTGCATGCTTGTGTCTGTGCGTCTGCATGTGTATATGTGGCTCTGGGTTTGTATGTGTGTGTGTGTGTGTGTGTGTGTGTGTGTAATATATCTTTTTGATTTCACTATTATCCACCCTGTTGAGGATTGAAATACATTTAATGCCTATACGTGCACTAAGTGGACCGCTACGGGTCCATTTGGTTCCATTTGTACACTCTCAGTGTTTGGAACCCTCTCAAGGAACCCTGAGGGTCACTGGACCCCACTTTGAGAACCACAGATTTAAAGATATGTTTTGGGGGCGTTTATGCCTTTATTTATAGCATATAGTGTAGATTGACAGGAAACAGGGAGTGAGAGATGGGGAGAGACATGCAGTAAACATCGTCGGGAACGGGACTCGAACCCGCAATGCACTGTCAGGCTACATAGGAGCCTAGGTGCCCGGACCGCTAGGCCAGCGGTAAGGGCCGAGAACCACTGCTTTAACATATAAATTGTACCATGTCTTTCTCTTCCCTGTCCAGCTCCTCAGTCAGCTGTATCTCTCCATCCACGGTGATAATGAAGGGGAACCCAAGACCCCTTTCCTTCTGCAGCAACCTGTAAATAGCGTTGTGGTCGTTGGACTGGACCTGGAGTTAGACAGAGGGAGGAAGGAAGGAAGGGAACGGAGAGAAAGAGGACAGTAGGGATTATCACCCACATTCAAGTGGCTAT
>NC_137605.1:33335568-33475568 GCF_963280865.1 Gymnoscopelus braueri | reverse complement strand
GACAGCTTACAACAAGCTACATACATTATGGCGGTCAGAGGTTTCCAAAGCTATTAAAGATCTCCTTATTTTAGACCATGTCTTTCATGAAATCATCCTCCTATTATTATTATTACATGGTCAATAAAGAGGCTACTTGAGGATGTTTTTGATGGACATCGCTGCAGTGATATCTGATCATCTCTGACATACTATTCCTGAGACTTCCATGTCCAAATAGAGCAGTGGTTCTCAAACCTTTTAGTTTCAAAGACCCCCATTACTCTGAGAGATTTGGTTTCATTTGTACACTCAGAGTTACAGACCTGTAATAGTCCATTTTGAACCCCCTCTAGGAACCCTGAGGGTCCCTGGATCCCACTTTGAGAACCACTGAACAAGAGGAAGAGGACAATTAACATATCCAGATGCTATTGCCAGAGACGCTGGACTCAAAGTGGAAGATCTGGCTAAAGTATAATGGGAGATAAAGAGAGTGGCGTGCCCAATTGTCTTTCATCTGCAATCGGCGGATGATGATGAAAGCCCAGTTATCTGTTGAACTATTGACAGTAGCATTCTTATACTCTGCTATGGAACAGGAGAGCAAAGTCTACATAGGTTTCCACCCTCTAAAGTGTGAACGGAAGCGACATTCAGTCAAGTCACACTTTATGGTGCCCCTTAGGCACACTTTAATAAGTTACCAACAACGTTCTTGCATATGTAGCCATTTCTGTGACGTCTGAGACTCATTTCTGTGACGTCTGAGACTCAAAATCTGCGGACCCAATTTCCTTAGTATTAATTATTTTTTTCTTTGTAATTCTTCTACTGTACTGTCACATCACAGGTTTACAGGTGTAAAGAAGTGGATCATTTGTAGTGTTCAGGAAAGGGAAGAATAGAGATAGAAAGAAAGAATAAGGAAAACAGGTCAGATATTCAAACATTTCTCATATGAGTAGAGTAATATGCATACATACATGGGTGCATGGTTAGAAGAAATGGAAATGGTATGGGGCAGTTGAAATAGCATGCACATTCTATTTCAAATTCAGTATTCACAGTAAAATTCCTCAGTGTCAATTTCTCCTCAGTTAACCCATTAAGACCGGGAACGCATCTGTGTCATTTTAGATTTCTTTGGCTATTCAAAAATAGCAGCAGATATACAAGCTCATAGCTATGAGCTTGTAGATCTGCTAATTTTTTTTAATCGTGAAATTATATATTTTATATTCTTTTCAAAAAACTGTTAGGATTTAGATTATTTTTTTTGAACGGGCCTCAGGCCTTAATGGGTTAAATTAACACTGAGGATTTACTGTGCATTAATAGGCTACTGTAACTCATTGGTTCCTCCTCCATATTTCAAGGCCTGTCCAATAAGATTATATAACATCAGTTGGCTGTGAATGTGGATGTGTAAATGACAGCAGTGTTATACTCACAACGGCCAGAAGGATAGGGAACAGCAGCAGATGCACTGTGGGTGTCATGATGAGACTCCTGGAAGGAGGAGGAGGGGGAGAACGCAGAGGAGGAGTAAGAGGAGAGATGAGGAGGTGGGAAAAGTGTATAGAGAGGAGGGAAGAGGAGGATGAAAAGGAGTGACAAGAAGAGGAGGAAGATGGTTGTCTAATAGACTAATAAGGCCTTGTTCAGACTGGCAGCCCAAATCTGATTACCTATCCAGTGAGTCGATTTGGATTTATTTTGGTCTGAAGTAATGTGATTCAAATCTGATTTGCAAAGTTTCCATGTACAGGTTTTGCGCTGGGCACAGGCAGATGTGTTAAAACCAATCTGATTCAAATCTGGATGGGCCAAAAATCCGATTTGGGCTGCCAGTGTGAACATAGCCTAATAGACACCTTTCTGGAAGAGCACATTACACTCAACAACTAATTTATATTACTGAAACACATCTCCCACACACAGGTACCACTGTGACTGTCACTTTATATACCGTATTATGATTGCACACACACACACCACACCACACACACACACACACACACACACACACACACACACACACACACACACACACACACACACACACACACACACACACACACACACACACACACACACACACACACACACACATATCAGTGTTGAACCAGGGACTTTATGATTATGTACTGTAGCCTACACACTATCCGGTTAGCTACGAGTACAGTAGACCCAAACAACTGACACATTTAACAACGACATAAGACTAACTACAAGGTGCATGGACTTAAAGGACAGCACAATCTGGAGTGTTCATTTAACTCTGAGTGTAACTGACCCCTAATGGGACCACATTACACTCGTCCCCTTGACATTCAGTTATACGCCTAGGACAAGGAATATCGCCTCCTGCGTACATGCTATTTCAGACTTTGAGCTGAAAAGGGCATTTAAAGCATTCAAGTGTATACGGCTCTGAACTAAACCCATCCACCACATTTTCCGGACAGTGACTCACAGTAAGTCAACATAATGACACGGGTATATAAAGGTCACCCTCAGGTGTGTAACCACCATGACCTCAGTGTGATCTCAGACTCAGGGTCTAATAGCATCACAGGTGGTGACTGTGCCTAGATGTGAGTGTGTATGTGCACACACATACGTGTGTGTGTGTGTGTGTGTGTGTGTGTGTGTACTGTGTGTGTCACTCTTATGCTTATAGTCTCTTATTTGTCAATGAGTTCCACCTTTTTCAAACAGTAAGAGATCTTCATGTCATAGACAAAGGTTTTTTGTCACTCCTCTCTAATAGTATGCCTGATGAGACATCATCAGACATACTCATTAGACAGCAATGCTGTATAAATCAATGAAGTAACGCACTGATTAGTGTTCAAAGATGTTCAGGTCAAACAAGTTTAATACTCATCACAATCAAAGAAAATGTTGACAGACATTTAGGGAGTGCAAAATATATTGCTAATGTTATGGTAGGTATGAATCTGTACCTGTATAATGTACAGTACTAGGGAATAAGCATGATTAATATCCGTGAAACAGAAAAGGTGCAGGTGACAGACAATTAGGTTGAAGGGTGTGCCACAGGAAAGTGAAGGTGACATTGAGTGAAATGACCTTCTAGCAACACAGTTGTACAGTAGTCGGCTTTACCTGTTTTTTCAAACCCCATTTCCAATAAACTGTAACTGTCTATCTTCTTTAATCTAACACAAAACATGGTTGTATTTCTTAGCAAGAAGAAATAGAACTGACTTCCTGATAGCAACTTAATCTGCCAACTGGCTATAAAGATACTAGCTGCCATCTGGCATGACAGATTTATAGACAGATACTCCAACTGAAACTATGGTTTCCAGAAAGTGAAACTATATTAAAATGTTAAAATGTGTCTAAAAGTGTTTGATTGCATAGTGTTATCTTCAGACAGTGAATAAGCTAAATATTTAAGGACCACATTAGTCAACTTTTTACACCACTGTTATTGAATGATAATGGTTAGGTTGAATTTCAGTTTTTGTAAGGCCAAACTTGACACTGTCACACACAAGCCATGTTAGCTGTTGCTATGCTCAACAAACTCTCCAAGTCTGAAAGTCTAGAGGTCTTTCCAAAGTCATATCAAGATCATGACACATTCTCACCATCAGACAGGCTAAACATGACACACGACACAATTGCAAAAACTCGGCAGATGTGAACCCCTTTGCCTCTTAAGCATAGCCCCCCAAAAACAGCAAATAACACAGGCAAAATTCAAAGCTTGGAGACAGAGAGAGAGGAACGAGACATACCTTGTTGGAGAGATCTTGAGTCACTCCTCAAACTACAGAGTGATCCCGGCAGCCCCATTCTGGCTGGTCAAACGTTAACCAAGTGTTAACCAGCATGTTTTATTGAACCTAATGATTGTCTAATCAGCCTTCCCTCATACCCTGGCCGAGCCAATAGGGAGCCAGTAGACATAGGAGTAAAGGAGGCAGGAAGAGCTGAACAATCATATAGTGTCATAAAGTACAGTAATCTAAAGGCCAAGACTAATATATGAGAAGATCACCCACTAAATTATGTGTATTCTGATCTGCAATGGTGCTTTTAGTGCATATCCAATTTTGGTATAATTTATGTTCAGGTATTATTGAATAATAATAATTATTCATATTTTTTAATAGTTGTTGGAATACAGTAGGGTTTGACATGATCCAAACCTTGTTTTCATCGGATTGTCGCAATAATAAGAAAACACCACTACAACATGAAAGCCAAAGCGGCAAGAATAGAGACAAACGTTCAGATTACTATTCATAAGAACATTCTAATGATCCTCAGACTTTGACCTTTGAACTTTTTAACTGTTTCCTGTTTTAGATTTTCCATTGGTGGGTGTGCTTCATGTGCAGCTGAGTACAGATCTGTACAGTCCTTCTTACTGTCTACGGTACAGACACTAGACAGATAATCCAACTAACTGGAGACAATGGCAGGCTATCCTGCCAAGTGAAGTAGAACAGGACAAGGACAGCCTTGTGGCTCATCAGCATTTTCTTCAAGTGATGGGTTTAAATCCTTAAAAGCTTGTAACCTTTCTTGAATGCCCTCTCCTCTCTCATCTTTACTATTTATCTCAAATGTGCAATCAAATAAAGCACGTTAAAATAATCAAATACGGTAATGATTAACTATGTTTGTCTTTTACGCTAACCTTCACAAATGGATAGGTTTAACATATAGAATTAACATGCTCTCTTTCCTCTTGAGCTGAGAGCAAGTACAGATCTGTGAATCTGCAACCACAGAAAACAGGCGCTGGGTGAGTCATTACTTCACAAGGCTTGTATTTAAGCCAGACTGACTGTTTATAATATTGATGGTACAGTAAAAGTGAACATTACTGAAGATGGCTAAAGCACTCTCTCTCACACACACACACACACACACACACACAGTTTCAGTCTGTGTGCACATTTGGTCTCGCTGTGACCCTAAACTCTGATCTGTCCATGTAATATGAAGTTCCAATCACAGCATACAGGCTTGTACATGTGGTCTAAATTTAGTCTCTGAAACTGAAAGTTCATTTGACTCATATCTAATCAGCTCATGCTGTTGAGGCTGGCTGTGTCTCTGTGTTGTGTGCGTGTCATGTTCATATATGCTCTACTTTGTGTCAATCTTGACTCAACTAATGCAATACATGTATATGACAGTTCAGCATTGACAGCAGTTTTTTTAAAGGTAAAAAACATTTTATTCCATTGAGGCCATAATGGAAAATAGTCACAAGTAACAAAATACAGTACAGTATCAGTTGAATGAAAACAACTTAGTTAGGGTTTTTAAAAAAAACATTGAAATACCAACATTTAATTGACAAATAATAATCTTGGCATCAGGTGTAAAAAGAAAGCAAAATAGACATGGATGTGAAATGACAGAAGGATAGAGGAATTTTGCACTTGGATCATTTCAAAATAATCAACATTCATAACAGTCATCTCTCTCTCTGTCAACAGTACCCTCTATAACGTCCACAGTTTCTGCCACAGGATCTGGATCCTCCTGTCCAGTGTTTCTCAAATGGGGGTGCGTTATGTTTACTGTTATGTTTAATGATAAAACATTGACAAACGCGTGAAATCTGCTCAGGAGGCACTAATTGGAACGCTTTCACTTATTTGTAATGTTATATTCTTCAAAAGGTGGGTTATCATTCATTCATAGCATCATATCCTAGCTATGGTTTTCCTAGAGCAACATGTTGTTTTTCAGAAATCAGGGAAAGAGGGTACTGAAGCCAAAAAGAGATAGAGAACCACTGCTCCAGTCCATCACAGAGGCTGGCATACAGGGTTTTCAGCTCAGGCGAATCAGTCTAATGTAGACTGCAGTACAGAGGTAGCCTGTAAAAAATAAATCACTATCCATTTAGGACTGATTAACATAAAATGTTAAATCATTTGATAAAAATATTTTAATATCAGTTATAAAAATATATACAATTGTAACTCATACAAAAATGTGCTGCTCTAGCAATGTCTTTGTTGCTCATTGTGCTCATAGGTTCCATATATTTGGCCAAATGAGCTGTGCCATCATTTGATCATTTTATTCCTGGAACTGTAAGAGTCCGTTCGGGTCCATTTTAACACTTTCAGAGTTAAATGAGTCTTTTACAGTGGAAATGTGTGAATGGGCGTCCTCTGTCTCCTAGAGCACAGATAGGTTATGGCAGGACCTGGACTTCAGCCTGAACACCATGCTGGTGTTGTTCTTCGCCATCAACTTGTCTAGGAAACGCTTGGCCTTCTTGGGCAGACTGTCGCGACGTGCATTAGAGTGCGTGTGCCTGCGGCGGTCGTTGGCCGCCTTGCTGTCTCTGCGTAGACGCAGCTGTCGCACTATGCCCTGGAACGTTTCCCACACGTTGTGCTCCATGGCGGCCGACGTTTCGACGAACTTGCAGTCGAACACTGCAGCACATACGCGGCCTTCTGAAAGAAGCACACACACAGATTGATGAGCCTTCAGCACTTAAACCCTATACTTAAAATATTGGCACAACATCGAGAGATTGTGATATTTGATTTTTGTCCCAGCCCTAGTTCATTGTCAGAAAATAATAATGAAGAAAATAAATATACACACACACACACACACACACACACACACACACACACACACACACACACACACACACACACACACACACACACACACACACACACACACACACACACACACACACACAAAGGAGTTGTGTCTCCTTACCATTGAATGACACCTGTCTGCGGCGTACCAGGTCACACTTGTTGCCCACGAGGATGATTGGCGTGTGCTGTGCAGGGCGGTGGCGACGCAAGCTGATACGCAATTCTGATGCCCGCAGGAACGAAGCCCGGTCAGTTATGGAGTATAACAACAGATATGCATCGCCTGTCTCCATAAACTGCTCCTGAACCCTCTCACTCTCATCCTCTGGATCAAACAGAGTTATGGTTGCACTCTCTCCATCCACTTCAATGGTCTTTTCGCACATTGCATCTGAAACAAGCAGGGACAATTTGTTAGAAAACGTGTAAAAGATTATGTGGCCAATCCTTGAGTAGACTCAGTCAGTGGTTCTCAAAAATGTCATGTCAAAGTCAGACCCCAAATTGATATGTATTAGGCTGTGTACCCCCATTTAAAAAGATTTTGTGTCAGAAACCTGAGTCATTCTCATATAGACCTACATTCTCTCACAATAATAGTAATAATAACAGTGGGAGAAAAAATACGTTTCTAATTTTGCTGGGGACCCCATGGAACTCCTAGGACCCCTGCAGTCGCCGACCATACATTGAGAGAACTAACCTTGGATCAAGACTATCATAGATTGCATTTAATCGAGTCTGACTTTTACTTTCGTCTATCAAAATCGATAAAAATACATCTATATGATAGTCTTGATCCAAGGCTAATTGAGAACCACCTCTCAATCAGTGCCACATTTTTACCATATTATAACTCATCTTAAAGGAGAATTTTGGACTAAAGTTTTCTTACCTTTTCTATGACGTTATTTTTCTACTGTACCATTCATCCTAAGATATCATAACGTCATAGAAAAGGTAAGAAAACTTTAGTCCAAAATTCCCCTTTAACTATGTCAAGAAACAACCATGTAAACCCTTGACCTTCTCACCTCCATAAGTCTCACAGTCCTCAGTGTCCATGCCGTCCGCGGCACCTGCGAAGAGGCTGGCGAACAGCGTCTTCCCGACCCCGCTGGCCCCCAACAGGACCACGCGGAACGGACTCCCAGTCCCGCGTCGCCGCGTCTCCGTCTCCCCGGCGGAGTCCACGGAGTAGACGGAGTCTGAGGAGGACCAGCTGTCCCGGCTGTCGTCGGACTCTCCGGCAGAGCTGATGGGGCACGACTTGGACTGGGACATGCAGCTCACAGGGAGCTGGTGGTCTCCACCGCCACCACCAGCAACGCTCCACCGGAGCAACTCGTGCTGTAAACGGAGGCTGTGCCGACGCATGCTGGAGAACATCGTTCTTCTGAATCTGACGCTCACTATAAATAAATACCTCTCTGAGTAAATCCAGGTACAGGATAATATGGCGAGTTATTTATTCCAGGTCTGAGGTCTGTACCAAGAAAACGATCAAAGAAAACCGGGCGCAAGTATGGAACGAAAACGAACCCAAAGCTGTATGTATGCAGAAATGTGTCCCTCAAAAATTCCAACACCTGCTTATAAGGCTACTACTCGCTCAGATGTCTTTATAGTTGAAGTTGCTAGAGGTTTTTCAGTGTTGCAGCGCCAGTCGATCATCAGTAGATGCAGTGTAGTCTTTTTTCCACAACGTGCCTGTAATCTCCTGAGTCGTTCGCTTTTGTTATGATGGACTTTCGCTGACCCATTTTATATAAAGGCTGAGAGAGAGAGAGAGAGGGAGGGGGGGGAGGGGGGGTCCTGAGTCAAGTGTTTCCTTGACGTCACTATAGCCTCATCCCCTCATTGAAGTGTGGTTCCCCGTGTCCACTCCACAGCATGCAGGATAGCCCATTGAAGATACAAATTATTTTTTTAACTTTATTTTCAAGTTTGACGTCATCCGGTTTAGGATGTGTTTGACATAATATGATGATAATATAATCCTCTCCATCCAAAAATACTGGGTTATTCCTAGCAGATAGGATAGCAGATCCAAACCCCTCATACTGCAAGCCCTACATGAGAGATGACAAGAAAAGTGTGCTCCTCTGCAGGTCTCCTCTCCTCCAGGCTGGGTTGCCTACCCAGGGCCTCGCAAATTTGGAAGTCAGTCTTAGCCAAATGGAATGGAATATGACCCATACTTCTTGATCACATGACTCCAGAGATAATCGATTTGCGTATGTTTTGGACAAAATTTGTTTGTAGCAAAGTGTTTAAAAGAAACGCTAAATGGTGGAAAATTGATTGTATGACAACCTACGGTTCAAGAGTTATACGCCAAAACATGAAGTGGGCTTATAGCACCACTGTGAGGGTGATATGAAATATTTGGGCTACTAGGATGCTGCGTTCATTATTTGTGGCATTTCGTGCAAATCGGGCCCCTCCTGCAAATATGAAGGCCACTCCTAACCAATCGGGATGGAATCTGAAAAATCTAACAGCTACATCTTGATCACGTGACCATAGAGATGTGTTTGGATTTGTATGAGATTTGGACAAAATGAATGGGTGTAGTATAAAAAAGTGTGTTTTGAAGACTCTTTGGTTCAAGAGTTGGTTGTATTGTAGTGTGTAATTTCTGATTGTATGACCTACGTTTCAAGAGTTATAGGCCAACATGTGAAGAGGCCTGTTATAGTGCCAACATGAACCCGATTTGAAAAATTTGGGGCAGAGGTTCTTCCTTGGTCTACTGGTATGGGAGTGATCGTGACTCATTGACGGACAGGAGCGAAAACATCTAGTAAAGGTGCTAGATTACAACACAGGACCAGACTGTGGATTCCCAAAATGTGTCTAAATCTTTAACTTGTCTTGATATAAAGTTGGGTAAGGGTCATATGCAATGCGCAGAATTGTATGTGGTAGGTTATACCGAATCACTAAGGTACCATCTGGGACTGGGCTTAATGATCTAAAAACATACTGTATGGCAGCCCAGCCAAGCACTAGTTTGAACTTTTGACCAGACTAAAATGTATTCAGATATTGCTCTAAAATTTTACCAGACTTCCAAAGAGTCATTAAACTCAACATCATAGTCGAAACAACAGAGCATTCAGTGCAGTTTCCATAGAAAAGCATTGTGGAAGCTTTAAAGGTGGCAATGCAATCAATATTGAATGCAGATAAAAGGTATAGATAAGGAACAAGTTTGTGTGTTCCCCCCAGAAAATATCTTTTATGAAGTTATTTAATCAAAGCTAACAACATCAGTTCAGATGCAGCAGCTCTTGAATACAGCCATTGAGAGGCTACAGTGTCTAAAGCCAGCAGTCTGCTGTGCTGTCAGTGACAACATCTTGTTTACTTGGGGTAAGAAGTCAGCAGCTGTTTGTTTGTGAATTAACCATCTAAGAATAAACACAAATGCCCAGGGGTGCCCTGCAGTACACTAGAGATTGTTCCCAACTAGAAGTACTTTCCCAGAACTTTGGAAAAGGACATCGTGTCATCAAGTGTCTGTGTTTGTGTGTGTGCGCATGCGTGTGTGCGAGAGAGAGAGAGAGAGAGAGAGAATGAGGGCTTGGAAAGTCATAACAATAATAGCAGGATTATGTCACTTATTCGGCTGTTGTTTTTCAGGACTGCTGCTGTATGGAATCAGGGCCTGATGCTGTGCATTACAGTTCTGATTCTGATTTGATCTTCTACAGATGACTGAGTGACATTAAATCCTTGTTAAGTGCTGGAGCGGGACCAGGGCTCAGGAGGTAAGGGGAGGGGAGGCAGACTGGAGTTGAAGAAATAAACACAAGATGCTTCTACATCCACGTGTATGTGTCCTCTCGCAGGCTCTCCTACATGGGAAGAGTGCCAGGAGAGTTGAACACATGTCTGCACTCTGCACAGGTTGATCAGGACAGACTGTCCAGACATGAATAAGGTCAGACCCAGTGACTGGATGGAATGGAAGTGGGTAAGAGGCTGGAGAAGGAAACGTTGGCCAATACTGTATGATGACTGCAATGGCACAGATGAAAGGCACAAAGAAGAAAAAAGGATTTGGAGATGACTAGAGCAGGTTGCTATAGCAAGACTGAGGAGTTGGGTAGGGAAATGAAAGCATGGCAACAGGTATTTGAGGTACAAAGCCTATTTACAGGCTAAATTAATTTTGGATAAATAGATATTCAGATGACAGAGTGAATGAAGTGAGACAGAACATGGTAAGAGATAAGCTGTCCATAGAGAGGAGGGGTCAGTCGAGCAGATGGACCCCATATATATACTATACAGATATATTTAAAGCGCTCTTAAATAAATCACCACCATGTCATCTCATCAATCTTAATTCGGAAAACATCAGCATATTAAACCCGGTCCAATGATTACATTTCAGTTAAGTTAATATTGAATTAGGTAAGACAGCCTTTAGTTTCAGCGCTCCATACACATGGAATGAGTTCAAACGCACTTTAAATATTAACTCCTTGATTTCATTTGGTCAATTTACAGAGCATTCTGCAAGTGTTGCCTTTGTTAAAACAAGACGTTGTGCCATTAACAATACATGTATGAATGCATACAATTTGAGCATCATTAAGCCTAGTCTCTCACGTTTAATTCATGAAAAAACATGCAGCCCTACGGTCTATACAGCATGACAATACCACTGTATGAATCATAGGAAATGTGAACTCAGTTGCTAATGCCAGGGTCTTAAGGTCCCTACATGCTCCAGTGTTAGTCATCCACCCACCCACCCACCCACCTTCTCGGTGGGAGGGCTTTTAGCCAACCATTGAACCACATCTCTCACAGAAAGCCTCGGATCACACAGAATTAACTCCCAATCTGCTAAGTCCTCGTTCCCGATTGTCTCTCTGCATAGGTCTGTCATTTATTCAATCTGTACGCTAAGTTTTTGAGTTGTCAAGACGGAGCACTCAGCTTTAAAGATGGATCGGCTATGTGGTAAGCATCAGCATCTCTATACAGACTGACACATTTCACCTAATCCACACACACAGCAGCACACGCTCTCTCAGACAAACAGATGTTTCAATGAATATCCTCCCTGAACATGTGACACTTGCTGATTGAACACGGGTAGAATACTGCAGAAGTGCATCAACATCAATGAGACATCAATCACTCAGCAAAAGAGTGCCTTGCATTTCAATAGCAACAACTATAGTGAGCTGCGAGGCAAGAGTTTTCGTTTGTAATTGAGACATCATTCACACGCTTCTCATCATCTAAAAAATGATTAGGTTACATGGCTTCTACTGTATGATGTACTCTCCTGTCAGAACTGAATGATATACTATAGAATGATATACAAAATGAGACCGAGTTATTATACAACAGGCTTACCCAACAACGTGTAATCATTACCTTGTTTGTGTAAAAACACATTACACTGGAGACTATTCAATCTGCCAGACCAAGTTACGGACTGAATCATGTGAATTCAAGGAACACGTGCAAATGTATAACTCCCATGCAGCAGCTGTGTGATAAGAGGGTGAAAAGAACAACAGGGTGTAGCGCAAAACAACAGGGTGGTCTGCCCTACATCCAAAACACAAAGTGACTCACTCTCTACACAAGGGATACACATACACAAACATACAAATAATAAAAAGTGCTGAGGTTCAGTTCAGGTTAATTATTTTATGCTGTACGTTTTGCCCAGGATGGCACACTAACTATGCAGTCTTTTAGTACATATTAGGCCGGCTACATTCAGTGATGAGTTGTATACACATTCCCATCATACTGGTTATGCTCTGTGTCTAAAACATATCAGGGAGCAGCATAAATCTTCTTTTTAACACAATAAATATGACTGTAGATGGAAGCAGAAGAGACACTTATACACCCACTGAGATTTTGATGGTCATACTGTAAAAAAACTGCTAACACTGAGACGCTAGCATATACAAACATCGCTGCACACACAAACAAACCAGCATTCTCTCCATTGCCACCAAGAATTCTTTCCACTGGCCCCATCACTATCAGCCGTATGAATATAGCAAATTTATTACACAAATTATAGTGATATGGTTTCTCCAGTGGTTTCAGACAATTCTTACATCGTAACATTAATGTGGAAAGTGAGAAGTTCTCACTTTCCACTGAGAACACAAGGACACAGCGATGAACAGAAATAACAGAAACAGAAAAAACAACAACATGGGTGTCATTTGAAACCATTTGTGTGGTTCTTGTCAGAAATCATTATGCGCAGCCATTGTTGTGCGTTGAGTCAAAAGGAGAGATGACACAGAGACATCGCGCATACAAACCACATGCAACAAGTGCTTGGTGTAGATGGTTCCACGGTCAATCCTAAAATGGCCTGTGTCAAGTGTGTGTGTGTGTGTGTGTGCGTTAAGCCTAATTTATACTTCGTGGTGCGATGCCGTCGCTCTGTGAATATTAACAAATTGTCAAGCGGACGTGACTCATTGTATGACGAAGTATAAATGAGCCTTTACTCATCTATGTGAGAGATGGTGGACTGGAAGGCAAAGGTGATGTGGTTTCGTGCGTGGTCGAGGTAGGGGTCTCTGAAGGTGTCTGTGTCACCACTGAAGTGTCTCCACTGCATCAGCTCTGACATGCTCAGGTGCTTCTGTGCTGAACCGCCGCGCTCAGCTTGACGACCCAGCTGGCAGGGCCTATTAGAGGCCGGCTCATCTTCTAGCTCAACCGCTGAGAAAAGGATATAAAAAGAAAACAGGGATACATGTAAGCTTTATGCTCCTAGCAACAACCTGTGCACACCGTACAGCCAAAATAATGGCCAACGAGCTCTGCTTGATGCTGACTGTGTTTCATGCGTCATGATGCTCAAAGGCAGCTCAATAACGGTTTATCTGCCTAAATTATTCCCCCTGAGTGGGATTCACTTTCGTCACAAATTTGATTCCCTCTTAGATATTATTGGCACGTGTATGTGTGTGCATACCGTGGGCTGACCCATCCATTTCACAGCTGCAGTCCAAGAGGTCATGAGTGAGACAAGGTGTGTCTGTCAGGCTGAACAGATCTCGCAGCTCATTGGAGGAGAAGCTGGTGTGATCCGCCCCTTTTCCCAGGTCCACCACAGTTCCAGAAAGCCCCTGCTTGGACACCTGCCTTTGGAAGATACGTTCCTCAATGGTACCTAGGTGAGAAACACGCACGCACGCGAGCAAACACATGCACACACATTTGTTAACAATTGCGCCCCCATTGTCTAAATATAAAATGATCTTGTGCCAATTTAGAGCTCATGGATGTGTTGGTCTTAAAAGGAGGTGTGGTCTTAACGCAGGGCACAAACGTTTCCTTAGTATTTACGCAGCGCATCACTTGCCTAGGTGGTTCACAATGCACGCACACTGATAGTAATCAAAATCCATACAATTTCAACACAACACTCACACGTTCAACAATTTCTGAGAGACTCTTATATCCTATAAGAGTCTGAGGAGATTACATCCTACAGGCCGTTCACACTAAGCACGATAACCATAACTATAAATGATGTGAGTGTCCACACTGATAACGTTCTGTAAACAGGTAATTATAAAGAGACAATATAGTTGGCTGACGTAATGCAGCTAGCCTGCCATTCCATTTCAAACAAATCTATCCATCTGTCCCACACCCAATTCTGAACTAATTTGTATAATATTAAGTTCTCTCTAATCAGCAATGTGTGGCTGTTAATTTGGTGTATCAAATATGATGTTATTACCAGTCAGTCAAAGGATATGGCGTGAAATGCAAAGTGAAATGCAAGTGAAAGAGAGAGGTAGAGAGAAAAGGGAGAGAAAAATAAATGCATTTATCTCCGTGTTTAGCGCGCCTAAATCTGTTTATGTGTTCAAATAGCCTACCTGTATTGTTGGTAATCCATAGCCAAATGGATGCTTTAATATGCACTTTAAAAGAATAACCTAACTGATAATGAGCATGTAAATATTCAACTGATATCCCAAGATATCACAAATGTCTCTTGGGCATGAGGACCGCAGCAGCACGTCCACTGCGTTTTGACACCTGTTGTTTCCATGTGATGTTTTGGTAATGTTTCCCCTGTCTCCTGGCATCATTATATCACTTTATTAATGCTGCTCCCATTATGGTCGAATGCGGTTTTTGTCTCCAAATCCGTTCAAATTGGTTTAATTAAAGTAACGCCCAAATCACACCCACGACTAATTCAGAGGCTTAACACCACCCAGTAGGTCCATTCGCCTGGCTGCGCATCCAAATTGTGGGCGGGGGCACTATGCACCCTGTGTTGAAGAAACACAGAGTCAAAAAAATAGTACTGTGGTTAAAAAGCTACAGTATATCGACCACTTCATTAAGTGCACGCTGACCCCTCCTACATAATGGTTAACTTATTTAAAAAAAAGAAAAGGAACTGGAGTGTTTTTATTTTTCTTACGATTTTTTACAAAAGATCTGTGCAGGGAAAGTATGAGAGCAAGAGTGTGTTGTTGTTCTGTTTTTTGTTTGTCTGTATAACTGTTTGTTGTTGTTTTTATGTTGTATATTTTATTTGAATTCATACCAAATTATTTGTCATTGTCTTTTCTTGTTTTATATTTTATAGTTGTTTATACTCTGATGTGTTTATCATGTTACTAAAAATTCCAATAAAAAAAGTATAAAAAAAAAAAAAAAGCTACAGTATAAAGTAAGTGGGGGGTGTATGGGTAAAGTTCCTGCCCACCACAGCTGAGACCTCGGTTTTGAGACCTCGGTTTTGAATCCTCTGCGGTTCATCCAACTTGGCCAGACACTCCAATTAACACAACTAGACCATACCCGTCGGGGGATATGAGCACCCAAAGTGCGTCATGGTCCGCTTGTTTCACGGATGGTCCGCTTGTTTCATGGATGTGGCAACACCGGCGCTTGTTGTACGCACATGCTTTGGCAACCCGGGAGCCAGCAACACAAAAACGCTAATAAACAGCTGACGGGGAAAGTGAAGAACGGGCTTCGCTGGTAAGGCGAAGCCCGTTGGTAATGGTCAATGGCTGTGTAACCATTACCAACGGGTAATGGTCAATGGTAATGGTCAATGGCTGTGTGCAAATTCAGATCAATTGCTCCAGCCACTGAGGAGAACCGGGCAGAAGAGCTTTGTAGAATTATAGGATGATGATTGCCGTGTTAATGGCTGAGAAACCAGGCGGGGAGGGCGAACTCTGTCACTGCACTAGTGATTCTTACAGGTTGGTCAGGTTGAGCAGGGAGAGAAACTAGGTCAGTGTGTTCATCTGAATGCATTACGTCTACATTCTCCTAAATAATCAACTGTAGGGGCAAAAAATGTCAGGGGCTACACATGTGTAGGGATTGGGGAAAGTTGGGAATTGGCATGATAAATAAAGGGGAAAATTAAAAGAAGACAAAAAACTAAAGCAACTGGACAATTTGGGGATGAGGGAGGTGTTTGAAGAAAGGCTATGGGATGACCAAATCAGCAGGGTTCACCCTGCAATCAAGTTCATGTTCATGTTGGTGAAGTGTGTGTACGTGTTCTCACCTGCAGTGAGGAGACGGTAGATATGCACAGTCTTCTTCTGTCCATCTCTCCATACTCGAGCCATGGCCTAAAAACACAAGCAGTGTTGCAGAGGACAATGCAATACCAGGTACACAGTGCCATCTGGTGGAGATGCATGCATAGGATTATGCTATGTTCTGTGAATGTGTCCAGTGTGAGTTTGTTGTGCGCATGCACATGGAATGTGTGTGTGTGTGTGTGTGTGTGTGCGTGTGTGTGTGTGTGTGTGTGTGTGTGTGTGTGTGTGTGTGTGTGTGTGTGTGTGTGTGTGTGTATGAATGAATATATGAGTGTACATGTTAATGACCAAGCAAGCCAGAGTGCATGATTATGCTATGTTCTGTGAATGTGTCCAGTGAGAGTTTGTTGTGCGCATGCACATGGATGAGGGTGTGTGTGTGTGTGTGTGTGTGTGTGTGTGTGTGTGTGTGTGTGTGTGTGTGTGTGTGTGTGTGTGTGTGTGTGTGTGTGTGTGTGTGTGTGTGTGTGTGTGTGTGTGTGTGTGTGTGTGTGTGTGTATGAATGAATATATGAGTGCACATGTTAATGACCAAGCAAGCCAGAGTGCAGATTAAAGGCAAAGATCCAGTCACTCAGTGCTGGAACAAAGTGTACAGTACATACAGTACATGCAGTATATCATTGCTGTCGGGCTGAAACCATCTCCATATTTCAACTTTTTATGTTTTTCTTTCGTATATGAATGCCCTAAAAGTCACACAAAAGTAGCAGAAATAGACGATCTACAAGCTCACGGGAGCTTGTAGATCAGCTATCTTGATATTTTTGAAAGTGGTTGAGTGTGTGGGTTTAACAAGAGCTTGTGACAAATAATAACTGGATCCATCGGAACACAGGTTCTTTTGTTTCCCCATTTCCTGAAAAGTAACCGTTTTAGACATATATACAAGGTTTCCACACGACAGCCACGATACATTGTACATACACAGTACTGTAGGTGTTGTGTCTGTCACCTGAATGTCATTGGCAGGGTTCCAGTCTATGTCATACAGCACCAGATGGGAGGCCCCCACCAGATTAAGGCCCACCCCTCCAGCTTTGGAGCTCAGCAGGAACAGGAAGTTCTGGGAGTAGGGGCTGTTGAAGTTGTCGACCAAGCGCTGTCTCTGGATGGTGGGGGTGTGTCCGTCCAGGCGACAGAAGGTGTAGCCCAGGTGGACACACAGGTCCTGCAGCAGATCTAGTGTCTGAGTGTAGTTGGAGACCACGACAACCCTGCGGGAGGAAACGGTACAACTTTACGTCTGCCGACGTACAGTATGGACCAAACCACATAAACACTAGGGGTGAAACTGTATCCCCCTCAAATATCCGTAACAAACGGTTCACCACCCACGGTTTGGTGCGCAAATATTTACCGAATGTCATTCGGTTCTAGGGCTGTCAAGATGGCAAATTTAAGTTGACGATTCATCGTCACTCAAATAATTGCGATTAACGATTTAATTGTGTGAACATTGGAACAACGCGTTATGATTAACATAATAGTTCTGACAGATGATCGGACATCTTGCATAAGAACATAAATATTAGTGAACAGTGTCAGAGGGAACTGAGTTGGCCTCACACTTTGCTAATGCCACTTCAGCTTGAGTTTCTGTTACACTTCAGGTTGATGTACAATACCGATGCAAGTATCGTATATTAAAAAAGCAAAAAAACAACTTTGATTTAGTAAAATACAGCACTTTAATTTGAAAGTTCCTTTAATTAAGACAAACTGTTTTCCTATTTATTTATATTTTCCTCCAATGTACTAGATAAATACAGAACCCAGGACCATAAAAACTATCAAAACCATGAAGTACCTGATAAACATGGCTGTGTACACAGAAATAAAACAACAGTCATGGACACTCAGCACACGCACGCATGCACAGACACACACACACACACACACACACACACACACACAAATAACCACCTGTCTGCAGGGTTGAAGTGTCTTATGGCCGTCAGTAGGTCTGATAGAACCAGTAGTTTTCCGGAGTCCACGGTGCTGAATGCACCCGAGGTGTAGGACTCTGGAAAAAGACTTTCCATTCCCTCATATACAGAACTCTCAATTGTTCCATTGCTGCTTTTCTCCTAAATGCACATGAACACAGTATTTACAGCAAAATCTCAAAAACACAGCTACAAAACTACTACCTCTACTATCTACCTCCTTGACCCAATGGGAAGAAACAACAGCAGTTAGTTAATAATCCAGTAAATGACCGCGTAACAATGTAGGTCCATTAACAAAGCACTATCAGTTATAATAGAACTTAAGCTACATGCTTGTATATTCAGGTCAATTACGATCAATGAGTGTACCTTAAAAGTAGAGTAGAGCAGGCCTGGGTGGTTACAGAGTTTCTTAAGGGCCGTGATGCAGGCTAAGTGTGTGTGAACCTGCGTGGAGCCCTGAAGGCAGGCCCTGAACACCCGGTGGGAGAGGAGGTGCTTGTACAGCTCTCGCTGCAGGGCAGAGGCCTCGCAGAACAGCGTCCAGTCGAGACGTGGGGGCAGGTAGCGGTTGATGATCTCCTGGGTCCGTCTCAGGATGAACATGCCGGTCAGACGAGAGAGCTCGGCAGCCCGCTCCTCCCCCAAAACGCTATCCTCCTGATGGAAGAGAGACACGGCCATGAGAGCCGGTTCAATCTTGGGTAAATGTTTATATGTTAAGTGTAGACATAATATGTGCCTCTAGTATATTATACTAGAGGCATGTAAATGTTGCATGATAACTCTGGTATTGTCTGCTGTGTTCCCTTGTTCCATTTATTATCTGTTCTACAGGTGTTCCTAATTGCTGAGATTAGGACACAACTCGACACCTAAAATCTGTTGTACGGTCCACAGTGGACAGTAGACCTTTTTACAGTTTACTTAGCTTAGTTTAGCTTCTTGTTTCTTTCAGGGAAGGGAGTCCAGTAATCTTATTTTTGTGGCATTATTTCTTAGTTTAAGGAGAGGCACTGGGTCAGACTGCCCTAAACCTGGTTGGCCCAGGAGCTTCTCACAGTTTTTAGTTGTGGATCTGCTGAACCTTAATGTTGTTTTTGTTAAAAAAAAGATCTAGTATCTCGAGTTTTGGCCAGCCTTATGTTATGGTCCTCTTTGTAACTGAGCTTGTGTCTTGAGGTTGTAGACAGCAGTACCTCTGTACAGGAGGGTTGTCTGGAGTGCAGTATAGGTTCCTCGTACACTTTCCTGTAAGCAGTAGTTGACCCTAGAATCCCTGGATTGACAAACTCTATGATGGCGTAGAACTCCTGCAGGTCATTCTGTACTGGGGTACCTTAAAAAATCAACAAAATCCACAATTAACCTTAATCCATATAGCAATCAGAGAGACAAGTATCTTACACTTAAAGTACCAAGGAGTATATTTGCATGTGTGTGTGTGTGTGTGTGTGTGTGTGTGTGTGTGTGTGTGTGTGTGTGTGTGTGTGTGTGTGTGTGTGTGTGTGTGTGTGTGTGTGTGTGTGTGTGTGTGTGTATACCTGTCAGAATGACCCTGCATGTACAGCTCAGCCCACTGAGGGCAGACGAGGTCTTAATGTTACTGTTCTTCAGTCTGTGGCCTTCATCACACACGATAAGACTAAACTCTAGCTTCTGCACCTGAAAAGGCAAACTCGTATCAAACTGGAGTCAGGTGATGTGTTGTGAACACATACACAACTTCAACACAACAGGGTGAGAGCGGAAGACCACGTACATACCTGTTCTAGAGAGCGCAGCAGCATCTCATAGCTGATCACCAGAACGCTGTGTAACGGAGAAGCCACAAACTGCTCGATCCTGTGGTCCTACACATACCGACCATTTATATGCACCGATTATTAACATATAATCTCTGAATAAACAATGAGAATATATAAAACAAAACAAAAATGTATTAATCTTATCAAGGGTGTTGTGACAGAACACAATGCAAGCATAAAGCACTTAAATTGTGTCGTTTAACTCCCATAGGTACTCTATGCTATGTTTAATGATTAAAGAAGTACTTACACTGGAGTGCAGTATGTAAACAATATTTTACCACAGGATGTTACTGATTAAAGTGCTCACAAGGCTATTTTAAAGTGCTATGCTCCGTTGTACGACGGGGTCGCGTGCCCAAAATAGCAAATCTACAAGCTCGCGATCAGCTATTTTCAGCATGCGACATTGGCGTACGACAAAGTGGTTATACTTATACTTATACAGTGGTGGAAGAAGTACTCAGATATTTTACTTAGTAAAAGTAGCAATATCAGTTACTTTACACCACTGGTTATACTTCTATATCCTGACCTGATCCACAGTGAAGACACCGATCCTCTCACGGCCCAGCCACTTGTTGAACTCCGCTCCCCAGTTCTGAACCAGGCTGCCGGGGGCGACCACAAGGACACGCTTGGCAACAGGTTTCCCGCCATACGGCCCCTGCTTTAGCAACGTCCAGGCCAACGCCACGCTCTGCAGGGTCTTACCTAGTCCCATCTCATCCGCTAGGATAGCACCGTGGCGATGAGAGGCTCTGAAACACACACACCAATTGTCATGACACATTTAATGGGTCCGAGGGCGCAACAAAATTATTATCTTCCCAAAAACAAGGTCTACAATGAATTGATTATTCATCAATTCAAATCCAGTGTTGCAGACATAGTGTCGAAGTCACGTTGTATTATTACCTCATCCCCATGACACACTCGTAGAGAAACAGCAGGCCTTCTCTCTGGTGGGGTCGGAGGTGAGTGGTCAGATGGGGGTCAACCACAACATCAACCACAGGAAGTCCTGACTTGTTATGAGCCCATTGGTGGTTGGCAGAGGGCCGTGGCATTACCAAAGCACCTACAGGGACAGGCGCAATGAGGATTTTAAAAGTTCATATGTAAATGTAAACTGCGAGCCACTGGCCTCCACACAGTCACACACAAATTTGCTGGCCTGAAGACTTCCTCTTGTGCCTCCTCTATACATTTACCATCTTACATTTCAATAAATAAAAGGGAGGTGGACTGCCTATTTAAACAACAAATGAGATTTTGCAAAGAATTTCAGAACATTTAATTAATTTCATTGTCACAGTCCAAAAACAACCTGCACTCTTAGGAAGTGAGTAGAAATTACATCCTGCATGTACTGTGTACAGTATCTAAAAACATACAGTATATACCTGGAGCTAAAGGGTTATGGCAGGGTTTGCAGGACTTTTTCTCCTGTATTTTAGCCTCTGGTGGTCCTGCGCTGCCCAAAGACGCTGGGCGACAGAAGGGTTTGGCTGCCAAGCGTCGAGAGGGGGGTGGAGCCGAGTCCACACTCGACTCCACATGGACGTCTTGGAAGCAACGTCCCGTGGCATAGTCCTCAGCAGTTATCACCCCCATCACCTCCACCTCCTTTCCACCAATCTTCAGCGTCTCTCCCTCACATAGGGAGGCCAGCTGCGACACCTTGTACCCAGTACCTAAAACACACACACACACACACACACACTACAAATTAAAGCAGTGGTTCTCAAACCTTTAAATGTCAAGAACCCCCAAATGTGTTTGGCCATGGACCCTCATGTTTCCAAATTGAATAGAAAAAAAGTGAAAATAGCCAGTGAGTGTAAAAAGTGTTGAAGTTTTCTGAATTGAGGTGATTTTGATTATTATATTAACTCATATTGCTGGGGACCCCCTGGAACCCAATCAAGGTCCACTGGGGTTCCCTGGACCCCACTTTGAGAACCACTGGACTAACATGCTGGGTGGAAGACGTAACATTAACTATTAGATAGTATTTGTGTCTCTCTGGGGCACCTTTGCCGATGTCCTTTCCCTCCATGTCTTTGAGCGTGGCAGTCCGTCCTCTGGTTATCAGCACAGCGTCTCCTTCCCAGCGCTTATGTTTCCTCTGGCTGGCCTTACACCACACCACACTGAAGTAGCACACACCATCCTGACCATGGCCAGACAATGAGCCCTCTGTATGAGCACCAGAGGATGGCCCCACCGCCACCACTGGGGTCTGAGGGGAGCCAACACTCAGCCGAGGGGAACAACCAACTTCTGGAACACACAGATACAGTAGCAGTCAACTTAATGTGTAGTCCACATATAACCCAGTAGAGGTCGCTGGTTCACCAAGAAAGACTACACAGCTCTACATCTATGGAAGTTTATTCATACCCATTCTCAAGAAGACTTCAATGTGTATTTCCACATTTCCTCCTCAAAGTGCATGTTTTGTGACACTTCCCCCCCCCCCTTTTTTTCTTTTTAAGAATGTTGGGAAAACCATTTCCATAAAACCAGAAAGCCCTGTTAAACAAGGTTTTAGGGATGCTCATCCCTACCAGAACAATTATTAGACACAGCTTCAGGGTTATGATTTAGACACAGGGGAAAAAATACATTCATTGGAGGGGTCAGTTTTAAATTTAATAAATATGAACCAAAATGCAGAATTTGTAAAATTGTTTTTTAATAGATATAAATGAATGTATAAACACAGACAGGACAGAGAACATCAGTGTTCATTTACCACAGTAACAATCACATTGACATTCACATTTATCACACATCTGTCAATAACAACAACAATAATGTCACAAACGTCTTGCTTTAACTGTCCATCTCTGCAGTAGTAGAGTAAAGACCGTTACACTCTTTCAGCCCAAAGCTTTGGCATCCCAAAGTACAGGATTATTTCCTTGTTAGGAATGCAAGAAGGCTTTGTAGGAGCATCACCTAAGATGCCATGTGTGTGATTGAAAACGTTAATACAAGAACCAGCACTGTTCATTTTTTTACATCAGTATTGGTCCTGATATGTGTCCTTTTCAATTGATACCAGCCTCTGAAATGCACATTATATTACTGTCCAACAGTGTAAAAAGTCTATATGTCCTTTTTGTGTACATTTGTTTTTCTAGGGGGTACTGTATGTCAGATAACAGTACGTTTTAACCCACATGATCTGAACTGCGTGGAACAAGATGCAGTACACCACAATTTTAGATGGATGTCAATTACATAGACAATTGTCTAATTTGTATTTTGATGAGTCTGTGATCATGTTGACTACTAAGTCAACTTTCACATATACATATACTGTACGTGTCAACAGTCTATGAAATGACAGAAATGAATGACTCTGTTATGCTAACATGCATTAAGAGAGAGCAGTATGTAAGCTCATTGATTAGCTGCACCCTGCAATACCTGAACAGGCACAAAATAATAATAATAATGATAATAATAAAAAATGAAAAGGGGTCCAAGTTCCAAAAACATTGTCTGATTTGATTTAAACAGTCTTAATATTTAAATCCTGACTGTGTGTGTACATGACTATAGAGGAAGTGGTAGTCCATGTCTGAGTCTGGCGGCTTTTAGTTTCTCCACTTTGATCTTGGTTCTCAGAAGCTCCTCCTCCAATTCCTGCTTCCTCTTCAGTCCCTCCCTCTTCTCCTCCAAGTAGATGCCCACCTTCCTGTGATTGGCCAGAACCATCTCGTGCTCCTCTTTGGCCAGGTGCAGCGGCCGGTGGTACCTGTCCGCCTCGTGGTGGGGGTAGATGTCATTTGGGTAAAGGTCGTGTCGCAAGGGCAGCGGGGAAGCAGAGAGGGGGATGTTGACGGATGAGGCGGTGGGAGACAGGGAAGGGTCGTATTCCTGGACGCTGCTCAAGTCCTGCTCGTCTCCGTGGCACTCCTGACCGTCCTCTAACCCCGGGCCCATGGGTGTGGAGAGGATGGGGAGGTCGGGTGGCGGTTTAACGTCCTCCTCGGGGTCCAGCTGGACCACTTCGTGGGGGGCGACGGAAACCCCAGCCGGGTAGTCCTGGAGATCAGTCAGAGAGGAGCTGCTGCCTGGAGGCTTGTTCGGGGAGTTATGCTTGCTGTATATTAACCTGGAGATGCAGGAACAAGGATAAACCAAAGCCATGTTACCAATGATATTACAATGTATTATGCAATTATAAGTATGTGCTGTATGTAAAGTATGATGTGACTTCTTCATGCAATAGTAGAATTTCAGCTGCATGCTACTGCATGATTAATATTCATCATCGGGTATCTTGAGATGGATTAAGGATTAATATGTAACTGTGACTGGAATTTGAAGTTTGAATAGATTGCTAACGGTGCTTCCATTTGAAAACATGTTTTATTTGATGAGTATGTTTGAAGAACACAAATAAAAGTTTTTGTGGTTGTGTTCATTACACAAGCGTTAAATGTTTGTGTAATAGAGAACAGAAGTACTGACGTCACTCGTTCATCCCCTGATTCGTAAAGTAATTTCTCTATGGAGAATAACATTGGGTCATCTTAGAATCGTCTCATATAAGAATTGTGGTCCAAAAATAAACAAACTGTCTCGGCGATATTGTCAGGGAGGAGGTTCTGTATCGTTTATGATAGCCAGTCACTTATATTTGATACAGTCTGTTTCTGGCGAAAATTTCACTAATTCGGCGGAAGTAACATTATCGTTTTCTCACCGTCAGTTGATGCTTCATATCCATAAGAGTCAAACCGCCGATCATTTGTTTATTTTTGGAACACAGTTCTTATTTGACGCGATAGTAAAGACGTCTATGGGGATTTAGAACGGGGGTGGAAAACCCAAACCAGGTAGGATGTGTAAATTACGTCAGACTTTGGTGCTCAATAAAACAGTCGCAGAATTTTGTCCACTCCTTTTGAGCATAATATACATATATAGGAAGAGGAAGAGTTGGCACCTAGGAAAAGTGGGCACCTCAATGTTAAATGGGCTATTTTTGTCCATAATGTAAAAAGAGATTAAGAATTGGAAAATGGTCTTAAGTAATGTAAAGTATATACATGATTTGAACATACACTGTACATCATTATCAGACTTATATTTACCCTTCAACTTTTAGTTTATGACCAAAATTACTGGCTATACAGGTTTTGTAGCAATTGTAGAAATATTAGGCCTTGATTGTCAAATGTTCAAGCATGTTCAAATCCCTTACATTACTTTTTTAATTTAATTTAATTTTTTTTAATTTTTTGTTAAAAGGTTAAAGTACTATATTCTGATAGTAATCATTGCTACAGAGCGTTTGTTCGGTTACAGGGGTCTCTCCAGCTCTTTAATAAACAGAATATAGTACATTTTCAGGTAGGTGACAACATTTAAGCCAATCAGAAGATAGCACTGAAAATGCTTTTTCTGTTTAATAAAGAGCTGGAGAGACATGGGAGACTCCTTTTACTGAACAAACACTCTATAGCAATGAGTACTATCACAATATAGAGCTATTTAACACTTATTTTAACCAAGGTAAATCACTTACCCTACCTTTAAGACCATTTTCCAAATTCTTTATTTTTTTTACATTTTGGGAAAAATAGCCAATTTAACATAGAGGTGCCCACTCATCCTAGGTGCCAAGTTGTCGGTTACCTATTATACAGAGAGACGGTGTAATTTGATTGGGAGACTGGGAGCTCTGACAGCAGCCCCTCCCCTTTCTAGTACTTCTCTGGCTTGGCTCACAAGCTCTATTGGAACCTAAAACAGCCTGTAATCACTTCACTCAGTCACACCTCACAGTTTGAAAAAGTTGCTATTAGTGTGTGTTGGAAGGTGTTGATATGATATACCTGCGGAGTGACTGGTCTTTATCGTGGATGGGCACATGGTGGAACAAGTGAGGGATCATCTCCATCACTCTCCTGGTTGGCTCAGAGATGCTTCCTCTGTACTCTGGCTGGGCGTGTCTCCGTTGCATCACTTCCTGCTTGGCTGACTCCTTCAGTCTCTTGTAGAGGGTCCTGAGGCCCTGTGCCGTGCGTGGGGGTCTGTCCCCTCCCAGAGCGTTGTACTGATCTGCCACAGTTTCCCAGCACTTGTTCTTGTCCACGATGACAGCATGCTTGTTGGTGTGCTCCTCCAGGATGCGCACATGTGGCCGCACCAGCTTCAACAGGTCCAGCTTCTCAGAGAGGGTGAAGTTGGAGGAGCGAGCCTTGCCCACCATGCTGGACAGGAACACGGAACTAGACTCCATCTTAGAGCATTGCGGGCCAAACCAGAATGAACCCGGGCCTTTTGCAGGCACCTTTAAATCACCCCAGTCCAGCGCTGTCTCCTTACTGTTCTCCTCCTGTCCTTTACTTTGCTCTCTCCTACTGGTCTCTCTCTCTCTGTGCTTCTCTTTGTCCACGGTGATAAAGGCTAATACTAGTCTGTCACCCACCTCTCATGTCCTCTCTGGTTTGTCCTACTCTGTTCTGGTCTGGATCAAACACATTCTATGTTCAACATATGCAGAGACATATACAACCCTGGTCTTCTCTCTGCTGCGGTTGCACAACAAAAAAACAGGCTGTGTGCACACAATAAGAATCAGGCTTAACTAGGCCAGCCTCGTTTAGGCCCCCGCCTACCGCGGAGGGCTTTGGATGAATTCCTCCCAGCTTAGGCTGACGTAGCTAAGCCGCTTAAGCCCAGCCCGACCTACTTACAGCCCGGTCTCTGTAAACCCCACACCAGGCACACACACACACAGGCACACTGCACTGTGACAAATATCAACACAAGGGACTGCAGAATTGGTGTGCTGCGCACATATATGGAAACACTGTTTAAACACAGTCTTATTATGCTTTGCTCCGGGTCAACAGACAGGAGACAGCCTATTTCCTCTGTGTATGAGACCAGTTAGAAAATAGCGCTGGCTTAAGTGGGGGGAGGGGAGCCGTGAACGCGCGCGCATGCAGCGCAAACCCGGCCGTGCAGAATCGTATTTTTTATTTTTTTTACATAACTAAAAAGCGAAACCGGTGTCGCTCATACAAATGCAATTATTTTAACTACGTCACCGGTGAACGTAGCACTGAGCTCAGCGACTAGAATAGTGCGTTTACTGGGAAGGTTGTTAGAGAAGAGATCGGCACTAGTTGCTCTAGGAAGAGCAGAGAGGAGGTTCACTGATCCTGAGCACAGTCCTAATCTGCCCCGCGCTGCCGCTGCACTACCCACATAACAGACCTGCTGTCACGCACACACACACACCGTCTGCTTCAACACACACACTGCATGTTGTGCGTTATTATTAGCCTGCAACGCGGGGCCATTTTACGTAAAGAAAAAAAAATTAATGCATTTGTCTGTCATTATTCCTTCAATTCAATCGATCTTCTGTTCCGACTTCTGCTAATACGATCTGCATGCACGTTTGCACCAAAACGAAAGGGTGATGTGCAGATTCATTGTAATATAAATCACATTGTTCAAATATTAATTATTAAAAATATATTAATAATGCGTATACGTGTCAGGATTGATAGATAATATCACCATAGCGGCCGTTCGTTTTAAGTAGCCTATCGTAAGTAATAATTGTTCTGTTCATCACGTCTCAATATGCACTCGTGCAGTGCAGGAGTTTACAGGTGTGTGTGTGTGTGTGTGTGTGTGTGTGTGTGTGTGTGTGTGTTTGTGTGCGCGCCCAGCGCAGTCGGAACACGGTGTGTACTGTGTACTGTGCAGATAAACTGTTGACTGAGTGAGAACAGAGCCTCACTTGCGCATAAAAACGGTAACAATGACATTCAAGACACAAGACTAGCTGAGCGTTGGCATCATTATTGTAATTCTGAATCCTGAACCAATCATCACTGTCGGCCATGATACATTCATTAACCACTTAAACCCCATATGGGTAACTGAAGTCCACTCCGGACAGAAGTTTTCTGATATTTTCAGCGAAAGCATTCCCCACAATACGGATGCTGGGGTTCAAGTGGTTAAGTTGTGTAACAGTCAGAATGCCACGGAATTGCATGTATAGCCTATATGTAAACCATTAACCATATAGAAATGGAGTTTTCTAGCCAGTGCATTTTTATTTATTAATTTTAATAAACATGCTGTCAAGCTATGCATTTTCGAAATACACTGCATACTACAGGACATCCTGGTGCCTGCTAATGCTAATGCAAATCATAAATTAAGTTCGATTCCCCCAACAGTTTCACAATGGTATGGTGAAAACACCAGTAACAGCAAAAAACTACTTCTTTAGCAATATCTTTGTTGGTGATTTCAAGGACACTATGGGGGCAGGAGATGAGATTTGCTTTTGCTGGAGAGATCTGCCATCACCAGCCACTGCCAGTGGTAAGACCACTTGTAAGTCTTGTTATAAACGGCTTATCAGAATAATGCTAACAGAATAAAACAATGATTTATGTTATATCTGATTTGAATAATACTAACAGAATAAGTCAATAATGTATACAATATTTATATAATATAAAATCTGACTATCTGGGGAGTAGTGCATTATGGCCATAAATTGATGTAAAATATAAAATTAACATTGTGCAAAAAAATAACTTCTGCACAAATATAGCATGACATCCCCTTTTACCACAATGCTGTCAACTCTTGTTTTCTGTTGTTCTACTAGTTGAATGCTGGTGTGGATGGCATCCATGATTTGAGTCTTGCTTGTAAAATCATCAAATAACTTGTTTCTCATTTATGTATAGCTTTAATAACACAAAACTAGCAGCTGTAAGAAACTCACTGAATATCTCACTGTTTGACAAGAATGTGGCTCACACAAAAAGAGGCTGAAGTAAGTTGCCACCTTTGAATTTGTCTGTTTTCAGTTCATCTAGCGATTGATTAACCCCTTCCAGTCAACTAGTAGAATAGTAGCCCCTCCTCTATTGTAGAGTTTTTTTTCCAGGATGATCCACTCTGAGAATTTAGTCTACTACTCTGTAAAGTGCTGTGCCAAGTGTAAATATGCAGACTCAGCTTATGAGTTACATATCACTATATACATTAAATTGAGACTGTTTAGGCTAACTCACTAACCAGCTTGCCTAAATATTTAGAGATATTTAGAGATTCATAGAGAATAAGGATAAATATATAAAATAGGCACACTCGGAAACCTTCAACTGTTGAAGGCAGCACTGTTGGTGACCAGTTTATTTCCCCTTCAACATTTTCGAACCTATATACAGTAGTAGACACAGGAAACTTAGGGTAGAGAGAAGAGGAAGGACATGCAACACAGATCTCCGGTGAGATTATTATGTGGTCGGCTCACTATTCGGTCACCTACAAGCACACCCCAACACTTTCAGCCCTGAGACAATCCTGACAAAAGAGTAATTACAAAACACCAGCATGGGCCTCCAATGGATTGCAATGTACTTTGACTTAATCCTCTTGGCCCCCTTGGGAGCATAGGGCGTCCACCATGGATCTCCACCTCACTCTCCTTTGCGCAATGTTCTTTACTTCTTGCCAGGAGGTCCCCGTCTTGGTCAGTTCACCAAGTGTGGACCGCCTCCAGTTGGATTTGGGTCTCCCTGGCTTCCTCTTGCCTTGAGGATTGTAGTCCAGAGCTTGTCTTGCTATATTACTCGGATCCTTTCTAAGTGTATGGCCAATCCATCCCCACTTTCTAAATTAGATTTGTGTGTTGATTTGCTCCTGTTTAATGCATATCCACAGTTCTACATTTGAGATCTTGTTGGGCCACCAAATCCTCAGTATGCAATGTACACTCAGTGAAAACCAGGACATGACTTTCATCACAAAGGTGAAGCGCTATAGCCTGCCCGATATACCTTTAAGTACTGTATATTATACAGTACTTATGTACTAGGCCTATATAAACAAAAAAACAAAACAAAAGAGCAGAGCAGACAAATTCGGAATTGTCACATCACATTGAAGCTGATAATTCTTCTCTCCTGATTGGGTGAAATCGGTAACCCACCAGAAAATATGTTTTCGGCTTAAAGAGCTGTAGTGGAGATATGGGGAAACCACTATTACAGAACAAACACTACAGCAATGATTACTATCAGAATACAGAGCTTTAACTTTTAACACATTAAAAACTTTTTTGTTTTTACCAAATATCACCTTTAAAAAGACACATCCATGTATGTCAGTCTCACCTGCTGTTGCGTTGTCATCTGCATACTCTCCTGTCATAGCATGAGGATATTCTGGCTGTACTTCATTCTCCTTACTTTCTGCAGCATTCAGCACACGGACCAGAGCCCTTGAGATGCCTGGAGCAGCTATAGTGCTGGAAAGGGACTTCACAGCCAGGGCTGGGGCATCGTAACCTGTTTTACCCAGAACTGGTGTTGCTAGGCTCCTCTGGACCTGAAGAAACAGTGTGAGTCAGAGAAAATGATTGATACACAGAGAAGTCCAGCGGCTTCAGCCAGTTGAAGAAGGACAACTTGAAATCAGAGTGAAATAAAACCCTCTAGAGTCTAGACTAAGTAAACTGGACAAGTTGGCTCTGTACTTGGACTGCTGTTTTCGTCTATATACTTTATCTATACCAAATCTCAAATAGCATAGGTATAAGCTTGTTGATCAGCTATTTTTGGCTAATGTTCCCCCCAGAATATAGATGCTGGGGTTCAAGTGGATAATATGAAACAGTAGAGTGATAGACAGGTGAATCGCAGGATGCAATAATGTATAGTAACAGCCAGGACTACCTTATTCAGTGTGTTGACCGAACTGAGTTTGGGAGAAAGAGGTTCGGGGTCATCCGTGGAACATGTGGGGTGTCCGGACATCGCACAAGGGGACACGAATCTGGGCTTTTTCGCCGCATTGCCCAACAGTTGACTGGGGGCTGCGGAGCGGCGCATTCTGCTGGACAGCGATGGACTCTGTCACCCAAAGAGAGCAAGAAGTGACAACAATGACAAAACAGTTGTTAGTGCTGACAGGTTGTTGTTGTTGTTGTTGGCAATTCATAATTCATATGGTCATATAAATAATGGACACACAATGACTGTATTTTTTGACAACTTTTAATACTAGTTTACTTTGAATTCCGGACTTATACTTGTAACAGAGTATTTCTACATTGCTGTATTGATACTTTTACTTAAGTAAAGCATTTGAGTACTTTTTCCACCACTGTGACTGTGTGGCATCTTTAAGTGACTTTAGACCAACAAGCTAACGCGTTAGCAACAAGTCAAAGCTGACATTGACAGCCATAGCGACGTTATGGTTTGAGTGACACTGCATTTTGAACATGTTGCACATACCTGCCGTTATCACGGGGTCACAAATAACTCTACGGTTACAGAATATTACAAAAGATGTGTCTCTTTTCGGAGTCGCGATGATTCTCCCGCGGAAGTTTTGTTTTGAGCGTCATCAGCGTCAGCGACGACGCGCTGAAGGGGGCGGGGCCAAGAGTCAAGCCCCATTCCGTCGTACGACGGTGTCGCGCGCCGGGGGAAAAAAAAATCTGATATACAAACTTTGGTCAGTGGTGAAAAAAGTATTCACATTTTTTTTTTACTTATGTTAAAGTATCAATACTGCAATGTAGAAATACTCTGTTAAAAGTAAAAGTCCGGAATTCAAAATGTACTTAAAAGTACAAAAGTATAACAGATTTGGCTCAACAAAGGGAATGAACTCGTTCTCATGCTATTCAACAAAAATGTGGAATGCCCTACCAAAAGGAGTAGCCTATAGGAGTATAAAACCCTACTCATTTTCAAAACTGCCATAAAGACACACCTTCAAGAGGCTGCAATTCGAAAATGGCCCCTGTCTAAGTCTTAACCTACCCCCCCCCCCCCCCCCATTTGTTTTCTTCTCTTGTACATATTTTTCACTCTTCATGCCAGTAACCTGTAAGCTGATTGTATGACGTTCTGTATAGTAGTGTGTATATCTGTCTGTCTCTTATATGTCATCATGATTGGTGTGCATGGGGATCTCATATTAAACAAGCTCAGTGCTTTCATGAGTCTTCCAGTTTAGTAGACCTTGTATTGTGAATTTGTACTTCCATGTAGGCCTACTGTTGTTCTCATGTCTTACTAAATAAAGTACATCAATCAATCAATCAATCAAACAAGCATGTACTTAAAGTACTTAAAGTAGAAAGTACTCCTTATGCAGAATGTCCCATTTTGCAAGTTTTCAAATGTATAAAATGTAAAAAATAGCAGATCTACAAGCTCACATTGCCTTGCATATCAGCTATTTTCAAATGGTCGAAATGTGTATGTTTTGTAATAATAATCAAAATCTACAAAGTAACAAATAATTGTGGTGGAGTAAAAGTACAATATCTGAGATGTAGTGGAGTAGAATTAAAAGTATTGAAAATTGGAAATACTCTAGTAAAGTAAATATACTTCAAATTTGTACTTGAGTACATGTACTTAGTTAGAATAGTTACTTTACACCACTGTCTGGTGCGAGCCGTGGCGCGTTCTGGTTGTGCGCTTGCAGATAGGCGCGCGACACCATCGTACGACGAAGTATAGAATCCCCGCGCCTGCGCATCGCGGGAGACTGGGTTACATCTGTTGGACCGTAGTGCTATGCTTGTTTGGACCTGAACCCACTACTCAGTGTTGCCATGTCTGCTTATTATAGGCGACTTTGGGCTTGTTTTTCTGTAATGTTGCTTGTAAATATTGGTTAGTTGCGGGTTGCGGTTTTTTGGGCTTGTTTCTAAAGTGTTGCTTATTTTGTACTTGTTTCCTAATGTTGATTAAACAAAGTGGTTCTCAAACATTATGTCAAGGACCCCCGAATTAATATGTATATGTGTAGACCCCCCCCCCCTTCTGAAAATATGTATTTAATATTTAGTTTTTCAAATAGCCGATTGGGGTTGGGTCGGATATAGTCGCTTCTTTTGGGCTTGTTTTCATAGACCTGGTTGCTTATTTCTCTCGCAAAATCTGGCAACACTGCCTACTGTACACACACACACACACACACCTCGGTGTAGTAAAGTACAATGTCAATGTTGCGATATGTGGATCATGTCTTTTTGGAGAGCTGGTCCTAGTTTCGCTAGAATTCACCTCTGAGCATAAGGTAACGTATTTTAAATCACTTTTTTCATTTGTCAATTTCCTTTGGTGGAATATTATATGACACAGTTCCAGATATGTTTGCACCTGACTCACAAGTAAGTGATTGCATGCAAAGCAGTAGTACACCTTTTGCACTTTTTGCTGTTATTTGTTTTACGCTTTTATTTTATTTTTATTTTGTTATCTTTATTTTGCAGTTTGGTAAATGTGTCCTACAAATATAGAAAGATAAAGATTACCGATACAATAGAGGGTGAGTAGGGATGGAGAGGGAGGGAGTGGTCCAGAGATTGCTCTTTGATTTCTATGGTGGTGGTCAAAGAGGGAATCTGTAGTTGTCACTGATGTTGTCATTCATGGAGTCTGTAATCCAATCAACGAAGAGGAGAGTGTAATCCATGTTAATCCCACATCCAGTGAGAGAGAGTGAGAGTCCAGAGAGTGAGAGAGAAAGCTTGAGAAAGGGAGATAAATTGGAAGCAAAGACTAGGAATGAATGGGTATCTCAGAACGAGAGACAGTTGTTAGACAGGCTTACATTTGAGAATCTGCTTATAACAAGACAGTTTTATTGATTGTCCAGTAAGTAAAGACTATTTAATGTGTCCATTTGTGAGTGTTTGTGCGTATTGTGTCAGTGGTACTCAAAGTGGTCCTTGAGTTAGGAACAAAACTTGAGTTAGGAACCAAATGTACCCTTACAGCTCTGTAACCATTTCTAACTGAAAGTGTACACATGGAACCAAATGGACAGGTCCATTTGGTTCCATCTGTACACTCTCAGAGTTATGGGGGTCCGTGGCCTATTTTATTTTATTTTTTTACCAAACTGGATCTGGGGGTCCTTGCAATGAAAACGTGTGAGTACCACTGCTCTGTATAACTCTTGTCTTTCAGGTCTCGTTGGACAGCTGTCTGCTGAAGTTCTTTCTAAGGCCCTGTTGTCACGGAGACCTCAACACAGAGAGACACAGTCCCAGGGGAGAGGAGGAGGAGCCTCAGGGAAGAGGACCCTCACCTGGGCTGAACCCACACAAAAGCAGAGGGAGAAGGAGAGCACACACACAGGTGGATGTTAAAGAAGGGAAGACAAGCACAGAATAAAAGAAGGAAGGACACATGTTGAAACAAAGTGGGTGGTTGAACCAGAAGAGGATAAAGTGGATAAAGCAACAGATCAGCTGTCAGGTAAGATGTTATGAGTCAGTGTGATAATCAAGAAAGGAAGAAACGGGGAAGAAGTCGACATTAGTGCAAAAAGAGAGGGAAGACATGTATTTTCATATGTGTGTGTGTGTGTGTGTGTGTGTGTGTGTGTGTGTGTGTGTGTGTGTGTGTGTGTGTGTGTGTGTGTGTGTGTGTGTGTGTGTGTGTGTGTGTGTGTGTGTGTGTGTGTGTGTGTGTGTGTGTAAAGGATGGGATATGATCTGGAGAGGTTTGTGGGCTATGTGAATGAAGGCCTGCTGTGCTGTGTGTGTCGAGATGTGTTGGAGCGCCCCCTTCAGGCCCCCTGTGAACATGCCTACTGCAGCGCCTGCATCAGCAGCTGGCTTGTTCACCACCACTCTTGTCCGGAGGACAGATTGCCCCTGGACGTCAGCCACCTCAAACCTCTATGCAGGTATTGTATCACATATGTGTCGACGTCCATTACAGTCGTCTATTCATACTGCTCAACATCCGCATCGGTCTCCACTACTGGACATCAGTAATCTCATACCTTTGTACAAGTCCTCTTTATGTCTGACACCCATCCATCCATCCCTTCCTCTCACTGTGTCTTCTGCTTACTTTTACCTTCTGTATTTCTGTTATACATACGTCAGTTAAGTTGTTTACTTTTGTCATAAGTATTAAAATTCTCTTCTAAATTAAAAATACAATGATTGCAAAAAAAACTAAACAAAAAACAAAGAAAGTAGGAACCTTTCTTTCTCTTTCACATTTTCATGTATGCCGGACGGTGTGTCAATCAATACTGTACTGAAAACAATTACCACCAACTCTGGTTGCGTAGCAGCAAAAATATCCTTGAACATTGTGCTCTGTCACCTCAAGGTTGAACAAAGACAGAAACAAATAATACAAATGTTGAAAACAAAGTATGAGGTGATACTACATATTCTGTATGTGTGTGTGTGTGTGTGTGTGTGTGTGTGTGTGTGTGTGTGTGTGTGTGTGTGTGTGTGTGTGTGTGTGTGTGCGTGCGTGCGTGCGTGCGTGCGTGCGCACGTACATCCCTGCATGTGAATGCATAGGCCTTTCAACACACCTATCTATCTTTGATGCTATTTTTCACTCTTCCGTTTGTGTCTGATGACAGATACATGCGAAACGATCTGAGCCGTTTGCAGATCCGTTGTGTGAATGCAGAACAGGGCTGTGAGGTCATCTGCTCACTGGAAACCTTGCACACACACGAGGATGAGTGTGAGTTCGCCTTCATAGTCTGCTCCAACACAGGTATGACCTCTTCCACTGACTGACAATTTATGTAGATGAATTGTTGTTTTTTATTGAGCTCTCTCTCTCTTCCCCTGGCTCCCCCTGCCCCCCTCTTTGTCGTCCCTATCTCTTTTAATGGAATTATGGAGCTTGCACAAAAACTCATTTCACCCACTGTTTTACACCTGTAAACCTGTGATGTGACAATAAAGTTGATTCTGATTCTGACTGTCTGGAAGCTCATGTTAAGGATTTGTTTTCTATTGAGACTAATTTTAATTGTTTGTAATTGTAACGTTGAACGTGTTTCCTACTCACAATGATGTATGGCCATACAGGTGTAATATAACACCTGTCTGTGGGCAGCAGGTGGCTCCTCTGTTGTCATGGCTACTTAAGGTTGGTTTAACATGACTGAATGCTCAGAGACTCACTCTGAACATGACACACTGACCTCATCTAGGGTGCCTTCAGAGTCAACTTCCCATCATTCTTTAATGATCACTGGGCTGCTTCAACAGTTAATGGACATGCATATGCTATGGTACTCAGTGACTGTGTGACCTGTCATTGGCAGGTGGAGAGTACATATGTTGCCATTGTGGTATGTATAGTGTGAGACGGAATGCATGCCATGTGGATTTTGCAGTGTTTGCCTGTTGAATACTATACGTTTGATTATATGCTAGATGTAAATGTGCATTTATGGTCAACATCTTGGAAAAGGGGGACAGCTGAGGTCAAGTCTCAGTTTTTTTACACAACCAGAGGGCCAGCATTTCCATGTTTTTCATGGATTGTTTGTGGTTTGTGGCACAGCACAAAGCTAGAGGATTGTACTTGAAAACACAACTACCATTGATACTTAATTATACAGTATGGATATTTGTTGGCGTTTTCTGGGTGTGCAACAGTGCAAGAAATAACGTTACAAATGGGGGATAGATAAGAGTATAGAGTGTGGAGCATGTATAAATACTTAAATACTGTTCTAGCTCATTTGGAGTCTTGTCATTTATGTAAAACCTCCTCTCTCAGGTTGTCCGGTGCAGGTAGAGAGGCGAGGTCTGGAGGCTCACCTATCACAATGTGAGTTCCGTAGCAGGGAATGTCCCAACGGCTGTGGCCACACCCTTCTCTCCAATGACCAAGCACAGCACAACTGTATAGCAGAGCTGCGTGCTGAGGTGGAATTGCTTAGGTCAGTGTGAGCAATTGTGAAAGCTCTCATCATTCTGAAGTGCATTGTAAAGCACTTTAATAAATGTGCCACTCACAAGTTTGGAAACCATTAATACAAATGCTACCCTGCAGGGCAGAGATGTTGTGCAAGTTGGAGGAGGTGAGGCGAGAGATGGAGTCGCGCCTGGACTCCCAGAGGAGACACATGGTGCAGAAAGAGTCTCAACTGAAGAATGAGGTGGAGGAACTCAAGGTGTTCACCCTCTCTTATGTATCATATACAGTGTATGTCGACAACAGTTCATGACAACGTTGCGCGTTCCAATAGAGAATATATGAAATGTCCTTTACCATGCAGGGTCAGCTGTCCAGGGTGATGTGTGACGTGCGGGCGCTATTAGGAGTGGAGCGTCTGAGGAGGCAGGAGCTAGCAGAAGCTGAGTTGGAGAAGAGAGAACTAATGGAGCTCCTCAGAGCATTTCAGCCAACCAGGTGCCAGCAGCCTGTTGAACAGCTGACCCGGAGCCAAAATCAGGGGGACCAAGAGCCAAATGGATGGCAGCCACACAGGGATCAACAAACCTCGATCCAAGCCTCATGTCAGTCCCTACCTTCAGCCCAGCCACCTCCATCTCCTCAACTGGGAGAGGGCTCACGCAAGACTGGTCCACGTAGCCTGACCCTTGACTGCATCAAGAGGAAGAGTCGAGAGGTTACGGTCATCTGAGTGGACTGGAACGTAGCGATTAGTACTGGATAGCCTCTATTTTGTATCTTTATAATGGCAAAACAACTCTCCACTCTAACAGTCAAATATGCACAAGACAGTATGGATGTACTGCATTTTCTGGCATATTGTTTTTGATCTGTCAAGTCCACCATACCACAACTAATTGAATATGTTTATTACAATTATGCCTTTAATGAGCTTAAGGCAGGGGAGGGATGTGGAAATCATGTTTGTAACAACGGATGTTGTTTTGGTAGTTCTGCCCCCATCTTTAAAGTAAAAAAGACCACCCAAACAATGTGATAATTTGAACAGATTACTGCTGGTTTCTTTTTAGGATTTTCCAGGATTTGTATTCCAATAAACACATTTTCTTATTTTCCATGTATTTCTTCAATCAATTTGATACAGTAGTTTCTATTTAAAAAATGTAACTAGAAAATATGCATTGTGAAAATCTGTTTTTGACTTTTTGATAAGGAGTCAAGGAGTGTTACTGCTGGACATGACAGTAATGTTTTGTACATGCCATTCACAATTTTATCCCCCCCGTGGGGTTTTCCAGTCATTGTTTCCCCCCTTATACACCACAGAAAATTAAAAGGTACGAAAACATGTCGGCTCAAATACTATGACCTTTATTCTCTGAGTACAACATAAGACAACAAAACATAAAACAACACAAAATCTGCATGTTATCAGCAGTTCATCTTTACAATCCCATGACGGATGCGTTTCCATGGAGACGGCATTGTTTAATTTCCCCTGATTGGTCCATTCGTCACTGTGGTGGGCTGCAGTTGTGTCCCACGTGAGTTCACCTGGTGAAGGAGCGGACATGCCTGCCCCTGCCGCTCCCTCCTCCCCCACCACTGAACTTACTCCCCTGAGATCCTCTCCCTCCTCCTCCGCCACTTCCACCCCCTCCCCCACCACCTCCAGCGCTAAGCCAAGACAACCCTGTGCCTCCCCGGCCCCGTGGAATGCGGTCCCGTGGCGCCAGGCGATATGCACCTGGGAAACAGAAAGAAAAGGATGGAGAAACACAAAAAAGGCAATATTTAACAAGTCATGTTATGAAATAAAGCAAATATTTTATGTTGTGTATGTGTTTGTGTGTGTGTGTACCTGCAGGGGGCTGTCGGGAAGGAAGTGGGCCTCGTGTGAAGTTGCTCTGGCCCCCGCGAGGTTCACTGTACGTTCCTCTGTGAGTGACGCCTGGTAACTGGGCGCTCCATGATGAACCACGCCCTCCCTCTCTACGGGCATAGTTACCTAAACAGAAACAAACTCTTCAGCACACTCTACTGGCCACCTCTGAGACGACAGGTGACCTAGAGCCAGTGGCCTCTAGTTTGAGGGCAGTAAACTGGTGCACTCAGCCGATAAATACTCGACGCAATGTTTTCTCTGAGATTCATGCAGGCACTAACACAATATCATAATAAGATAATATTTCAACATGATAGCCCTTCCCAAGTAGTAGCTTAGTCCCAGTTATCAGCCTTCAATGACACCAACCATAGTTCCAAAGAATGAAAAAATTCTCTAACTTTTTTTGAATAGAACATGTCATACAGAGGGAAAAAAAACATTATTCAATCTCTTTCATTGACTTATTGCCAGACCCAAGGGGTCGGGCTTACATGAGGCTTTGTACCTGTTTCGTCCATACATACTTTGTCCTCCGGCCCCAGCCAAAAAAAAGTCTGTCACTTTGTCCTCAGGCCCCAGCCAAAAAATTCTGTCCCCCAAAAAAGTCTGTCCATACATGGGCATAGAAGGGACACACGTCGTGCGAAGCCCGGCCATTCAGATTGGGCATGGTCACTTTGTCTCCCGGCCCCAGCCAAAAAAGTCTGTCCCCCTTTCGTCCCGAACTATTCATGACATCATTATTATGTCACAAGTATGTAATTAAGTAGGTGTGTAGGTGTGTTACATACTAGGACTTCATTCTGGGTCTGGCAGAACCAGGTCTCCTGGTCTTGTTTAACCACATGAACCCTAGCAACACTTCAGGCCAAGGAAACACCTTTGACCTGCATTTTTCACATATGCCTTTTAGAGCACCACCAGGAGGCTGAGTTTTGTAAAACAATGTTTTTGCTCTTACTCCTTCAGATTCTGTCCAAAAATCACGCAAATCGGTACACAGTATGTATGCATATATATATATAATATATCAGATAATCAGAGGTCGCGCTAGGATTTTTGGTGGCCGGCCCCAATGTCCGGCATGATTAAAATGTATCGGACATCTGATAAAAATAATGGTCATAGATATTTTTAAGCATTAATGACAATTAAAAATTGTAGTAGAGTAAAGACAAGTACAACATTTGCCCCTGAGTAGAAGTAAAAGTACTGCAAATTGGAAATACTCCAGTAAAGTAAAAATTCCTCAAAAGTGTATTTAAGTACAGTACTTGAGTAAATGTACTTAGTTACTTTACACCACTGGTAGCAACATATGTTTGTCCAGACGACACACATGTGTGTCGTCGTGGACACTGGATAGTAACCATAGACTGTAACCCATGAAAAGATATACTCTCCCCCTATCGGTTCACAACTCGGACGGCGCTGATTCGACTAGCAGACCTTCGGCCAGTCGGCGCGGGCACTCGCGCCTGGAGGCGCGAGGGCACGCCTCCTCGGCCTCAAGCTCTGCTGAGTCGGTGCGCCTCCGTCATGGACAATAACTATTATCACGTGTGCGTGTGAACGCGTGTTCAGCGTTCCCCTAGCGTAGCTTCCTGGTTGCTATGTGGGGGGGAACAAAAAAAGCCAGGTCAGCCTCGCATTAAAGCCCCGCCTCGCGCCTCCTCCTCGCGCCGCCTCGTATCAAAGCCCCGCTTCGCACCTCCTCCTCGCGCCGCCTCGTATCAAAGCCCCGCCTCACGCCTCCTCCTCCTGCTCCTCCTCGCGTAAAAAACCCTGTCTCGAAAAGCCCCGCCTCGCGCCGAAGCCCCGCACCTAAAAGCGAGCGCCCCTCTTTCAATTTCCCTGGAATGCCAATTTCCCTGTGACATATACACTCAGAAACAAAGAAGTTGGATTTTCATCATAGCCGATGGCAGCCATATTTGATTTGGCCATTGCGCCATTCGTGGCACTATGGCGGACGAGCACCTCTGTGATTTTTCATGTCTAGGTACCCATTGTTCAAGTGAGAAATTCTCCTACCACCAAATTGCGAACGGGTCTATAGGCCAGGTACAGGACTACTGTGCAGATAATGTGGGGAGATAATGGCAAAAAAATTAATATCCTAAAAAAGTATTAAAGCTACTCATTTGAAAAGGCTATCATGTTTCAAAGTACTTATATGGACCCTACAAACAAAATGGTGCCAAAGACATTTTGCCACCTTTCGTGTCCCTGACTTCTGGTCTGGCCCATGGACTAATAGGGTATATCAAGTGTAATATAAGCCAGTGGTCTTGTGGCGGGTTGTCCCTTTTCACTGTGTGCCCATTTTTGTAGACCTGTTGCACTGCTGATAAACATGAACTGCCCTCCAACAAGAGCCCAATGACTTTAGGGGCCTGGTTGCTAACGTATTAGTGCATTTGTGTGTCTGCGTCTACTTACCAGATAGCATTACACCTTTGGGTTGTGGTGGAGTGAAGAAGCGAGTCTGACTGTGGAAGGTGGCTCTACCCCTGTTCCCAGTGAACAGTCCTCTGGTAGGGGGTTTGGGGGAGCTCTTGGGGAGCCGCTTAGGGGGCAGGAGCCCAAGAGGAGTCACAATGTCTTTAAACTCTGCCGCCACAAAGTCATCCACATGCATGCTGGGAGGACGGGAGGTGTTCTGTTTGCGCTGGCGGAAGATGTCGTGTGGTCGGCACAAACCTTGTCCGAAGCCACCTCGATTACCTCGGCCACGGGGAGCGGCCATGATGTGGGCTCTCTTAGCAGGTTCCACATAGTCTGATTTACCACTACAAGGAACACATGGTATTTCATTTAAGAAACTTAATATGGCAAGCAGAAAGCTTATATACAGCCAACAGAGTGTTACAGGGATGATGCTTTTTTTGCAGGCCCAACTCTGAAGTTAGTTAAATGTTAACAGCTTATTTTCTGCATGAATAAAGAAAACTGCATTGGGAATCTGGCAAGGGAACCCATTGCAAACTGTAGCATTCTATTACCGTACATGAAATGTATTTTGCATTCTATTACATGAAATGTATACAACACAAGAAACATTGACATAATTAGCAAAGAACTAACACAGGCAAATGTGTAAATTGTACCTTGTGATGAAAGTCTCATGCTTGTGTTTGCCCAGTCTGATGCCTTTGGTGGTCTTGTTGTGACCAGGCGAGGACGGCTCACTCAGGAACGACCGCTCCAGTTCCGCCTTGAGGTCCAGCTCTGGACAACACTCCTGAGCCAGGCCTACGAGGTCCACCTTCACCTGCCACACACAGAAGAGAATTTACACACACACACTCAAACACAGACACCTGATCTCTACAGACACAGGCCCCTGAAAACACAAACACTTACCATATCAAGCTCGGCCTCCATGTCGTCATGGTGGAAGGGTGAGAACCACAGAGCTTTAAGCTGCTCATCCAGAGCCTCTGATAGAACGAACACGGTCCTATAGAGAGAATACACTATGAATCAGCAACAATAATGTGTGTGGTGAAATTAATAGTTTTATTAGTCCAAGTTATAATTCTAGAGATGACTGCAGAGTAGAAATGTAATTGTTTACATTGAGGTAAAAGAGGATAGCAAATATTCAAGAATTTGACAGGGGCTAAGCATGCTATTGTTTTAATTTAATTATATTCAGTTGACAGTTATCATGGTGTTCATTATCAGGCTGTGGTGGTGCTCAAAGAATACAGACACAGATGTTAAAAACACAAAAGATGAATCTCACAAATGCTGGTCCATGAAGTAATTTCGCACCATCCGTGGGCTATACCTGTGATTGAACTGGGCCAACAGCGTCTCAGGTGCAGGCAGGGTGGGTTCAGTGTCAACTACGGGAGGGGCTTCATTGGCCATCTCTAATGTCTGCCTCAGGACAATCACGTTCTCCAACATGGTCTCCAACGACTCGTCCTCCTTGCATAACTTCTACATGCACAAACACATACACACGCATACAGTAAATCCAATGACAAGGCACCTTCAATGACTTCTAATTAAAAAACACACGTATGTGCAATCACTTGTACCGTGATCTGTTTCTCCAGAGCAGTGAGTGGATGTGACTCTGTCCCCTCCCACTGCAGTAGGGCTTTCATCTCGGAGCTGCTCAGAGTCAGCGCGCGCGGAGGTACAAATCCTGTCTCTTCCATTGGTCCCTGGCCTTCCTCAACACACTAGAGAACCACAACATGCACTGTTAACGCTCATGTCGTCCCTAGAGTCAAGTCAGGTGTATTTATACATCATACTTGTATTGTTTATATAAACATCTTCAAAAAAACATGTGCTTAACTCAATAAATACTAGAATCACTGTTCTGTTCCATCACACCAATAGCATTGGGATAAGAAATGGTGTAAAGCAGGAATCATGAAAGGAAAACCAGGAATAATGGGACAAAGTAAGGAAAATAATTCCTGGAAAAGTGGGAGAAATTATAAATGATGCTAATAATAATAATTCAAATGTATAAACGGTAAACGCATATCATACCAGTGAGTCTGTGTGGAGGATCTGTCTAAGGAAGTCAAGCAGAACAGACAGCAGCTCGGCAGAGTCCTTGTTGAAGGAGAACACTTGCCTCTTCAGTAGAGAGCGCAGCCCTGTACTGTGTTTCTTCAGAGCACTGAGACACAAATAAAATGTCTCATTAAATCAGAAGAAAATATCTTACATAACATGACATACCAGATAGATCACATAATAAAATGTGAGTAGCAGTACAAAGAGAGAAGAAAGAGGGGGATACTGCATGGTTTTCTACCTTTTGAGGTGGTACATTCCATAGTCGTGCTCAGTGAGGAACATCAAGGTCCTGATGCAGGTGAGGAGCAGAGGGGTGGTGCTCTCTGCACTCCCCAGAACCTCCAGTAAGGCGTTGGCCACTGATGCCATCATTTCTCGACCTGGCAGGGAGTTGGCCAGCTGTTCGGCCTCTGACACACAGCCATCGCTTGGCGTCGTTGACACCACCAGTGAAATGTCCTGAGAGATGAATATGTTCACATACCTTTCTGTTCACAAAACACTGTATTATTATTTTTCCTTTCTTTTGGTTCCTCTAAGGCTTTTCCCTAGTTGTCTGTGCTTCTTACCTGGTCACAAAGTGACTGCAGTACTGTTCCCACTAGTTCACTGCAATGCTGCTGTTGTAACGGGTGGCCAGTTGGTAACCAATAACGCGAGCAGCAGGGGGAAGAGCTCTGCCAGCTGCTCCTCTCCAGAGAAGGAGCCAGAGAGAAGTTGTAAGGCTGCACTCTTACACGCTCTCTGGGAGACCAGGGCATCAAATAAGGAAAGCAAACGCAGGACTTGACCCCAACACACACTTTTACCCTCAGCTCTGAAACACACAACAGTACAACGGTCAAACAATGCAAGTAAATTAACAGAAACTTAAGTAATTTTAGTAACTGAAAACTATTGTAATCGTTTAGTGATGTATCATGTATGTGGGTAGGTACTGTATGCAACTATGCATGTTTACAACTTCACCAAAATGTGAATGCTTGTCTTTGTTCCATATTAAAAAACAAAACGTTTTTTTTTTACTGCTGAGTTAACATATTAAGCAATTTCAAGATGTATGTATCATTTTGTACTATTAATGACCTTATTGCGGCTCCGTGCTTAACATTACACCCTGCCCACTGTAATACAGTGCTGGATCTGTTTTCATCACCCTCCAATGCGCTTTGAAATATTTTTCTCAGAGATTTCACAATGACAGTGGTCAAAACGTGTGCTGTGTGCTATGTGTGTCTCTCCATTAATTAAATGCCATCTGGTTATGTTTGTAGTCCCACAGACAGAGAATAGAGGTTTGCACCTCCTAACCTCCTCGGACAATGTTTCTTCAAAACTGTCCATGGTACATTGCCGGCAGATTGCAGAAAGTATAATTATGAAATAAATCACAAGCACCATGAGTTTCTGACCAATCCCTTATGATGATTGGTGGCATGGAAATAATACAATATAACTAACACAACAATGGTGGTTGAAGGAGGTCTCCCTACTCTTCTGCTGAGACGTTTAGATCCCTTTGTCGGGTAGGATCAATTCTGGTTTGCAAGCGGTATTGCAATAGAACCAAATGGAAACAACTCGCCTTCCCAAATGTGGTCTTGAGTAAAAACCTTCAGCACTCGCACAGGTAACCGGGGTGCAAATCCAGGGCAGTGATATGAAAGTTATGGATTGCAGCTTAACTCACTGTGTGTGTGTGTGTGTGTGTGTGTGTGTGTGTGTGTGTGTGTGTGTGTGTGAGTGAGTGAGTGAGTGAGTGAGTGAGTGAGTGAGTGAATGTTCTCTACTCACAGCTGTAGCTCTTCCAACAGAAGCTCAAGCAGGGTCTTCATGATGAGCGTTGCGGTGGGGGAGGAGAGGTCTGCCAGCTGGACACACACTCTTCTCAGTATCGCCAAGAGCGGAGGGCAGCTGGTGCCACACACGCACGTCAGAGCCTCGGCCAACACTTTCCACTGCACCCGTAGGTGCATGCTCCACAGCTTCCTGGTGTTCAATGCCACTGCCACGTCCTGAACTGAGAACACCTGAGGGGGTCCACAGAATAGATGACATGAACACCGTAACAATGACACACATTGGTTCCCTGTGCTTTGACACTACAGACAGCAGTGTTGTCATAAATGGTTGAAAACATGAAGACCTCAATGAGCGGGGGTACCTGTGTGCTCTGCATGGGCAGTGGAAGTGGCAGCAGTTCAGACAACAGGGTGAGACCTGAGAAGAGACCCTCAGGAGCTTTCAGAAGTGAACCCAGAACTTCTTTCAGCATCAGAGACCATGTGTTACTGGCCAGACTCTCCTCTGTGTGGGTCACCTACACATTCATTCAGAAACCAAGTTTAGGTTCATACAGTAAGTAATACTGCCTGCATAAGTGATGGGCTATTTAAAACTTCACTACAGCTACACTAAGCAAAGTAATACATCCAGGGATCATGAAGTCACAATAGCAGAGTGAAGACCACTCAAGAAGATACTGTACCACAACATGTGCACACAGCCACACACACCTGTTCATTGACACCCTGTGTGAAGGTGAGCAGCACATCAACAATGAGCGCCTGCACTCGGGTCTCGTCTCCGTCCAGGCGACCTGAGGCGGGGATGGAGCACGCTATCATGTGGAGCGTCACCAGCACGCTGGCCACGCGCGTGTCCCTGAACTGGAAGGCCCCGCCGCGCAGCAGCTCGGTCAGCATGGCGCGCAGCAGCCGCAGTGTGTTGATGCACACGCTCAGGATGGTGCAGCGCTGCGGTGTGGGGCCCACAGGGCCGTGCACACGCCAGGGCTGCAGCAGCACACTGCACAGCTTCTGCAAGATGCGCACGCTTGTGTCCAGGCCCTCGCCGGAGAAGAGCTGCACACCGGCAAGATTCCACTTGAGATCCTTCTGTTGACCTGCAGACAAAAAGGTGCAAAAGAAAAAAAACACTTCAATCTGTGACCCTTGTCTGTAGCGTTAATATTTACATTTCAGAGGCAAACATGGAGCTCTTATCCAGAGCAATATATAATCAGGACAAGCTACATAATTAGGTCAACCGTAATGAATAACCATTATTGCAAGTCACCTACTAAAAACTGTAAGGGACAAATACACAGTAGAGCTTAATTCATAATTTGTCACACAATTGAGAATCTATCATAAATTAGGCTTAATTAAGCAAATAACTGAGGTTTATGATCACTTCAGACAGGAGCTCAAAAATGTACCTTCGAGCACAGGTGGGGGGCAGGCAATGAGACAGAGGACCCTCAAGGCCGTCACCAGTCCAGCTCCATCTGCAGTCAACACATTCTCCACATTCTAAAGCCAGAGGAACACACATGGTTAAAATTACATGCGTTGAGACAGGATTCATTTGCATATTTTGAATCCTCAAATATGTCACAGAGCAGGTACATTAGGTATTTAAGGAGAAGTTCAGACACGCTTGAGAACTCAACCCAAAAAGGGATATGTCACACCAACCAAGAATACAGAAAGTAATTCACTGAAGTGAACTGTTGCTTTAATCCTGTTTATTTAAAGAACACTATACCTGCTTGACATATTCTAACAGAGTCGGAATGCTGCCGATCTCAAAGCGCAGCTTTTCCAGTGGCTCCAGCCATTTATTAAGCTCTGAAATGCAATGTAAACACACAAAACTGGTCATGAAAACACATAAAAATGCCCACAGCATGTCATACAGTGTCTTCAGTGTATGACAGAGGTTGATTTGCTTATGGTTACTGCTTACCCTGTAATTTAGCATTGGTGTCATCTGCCTTGGCTAGCGTGAGCAGTGGAGCCGCGTACTGTTCCATCATATGCAAGTCATTGGAGCTCTGCACCACTAGCAATATCAACATGCATGCATAGTTGTATGTCACTGTCTTGCGCGCTTTGGCCTCACTGGAAGAAAGTGAGAGAATAATGCTTTATTTATAATCCACTGTAATGCATTGTGAGTTTATAGATTGGCTATTTTCAGTGCACGACACCATCGTACGGCAAAGTGAGAATCAGGCTTAACAAAGACAATAAAACACAAAGAAAACTCAAAAGAAGACACCCAACTAAAAATACAGAAACTGACCCCTGTCCATCCTTGCTGTGGTGCTGCAGCAGAGTGACCAGACAGGACAAGTTGTTGTCCAGGCTGAAGACGTGGGCCACGGCGCTGCGACCGGTCAGAGTGAAGGTGATAAGGTAGAGGGCATGGAGTGTGCCCAGTACGTCTGCGTTGTCGCCCTCCTCCAGCCCCGCTGCCCCCTCGCCTCCCGTGGCCACGTGAGTCATCAGCTCAGCCACGCCCTGGAGAGCGTGCAGCGCCTGCATGAGCCACACGCCTAGGCCCTCTTCTCCCAGCGCCGGCCCTGTGGTGGTCCCCTCCCCGCCGGCGAAGGCAAGGTCCTCCCCCTCGGCCTCCGTCGCGGTTGTCAGGAGACGCAGCAGCAGGTTGGTAGGGGTGGGCTGGGCAAGCAGGAAGAGCATCCCCGACTGGGTGAGCGACAGGAGGCGCAGGAGATCTCGGATGGCTTGAATGATGCCCGTGTGGCCCGCTGCTGCGGCCGTCGACAACACCACTGTCATGCTTTCCAGGAAGTGAGCCGCGTGCATGTATCTGACGGAGGAAGTGACACGCATCTCACACATCTATATTCTGTACTTTGTGCACATCAGTGCAACGGTGTAACATATCGTTGCTCGTCGGGCAGAACCCTTGTACTTCCATAATTCAATTTTTTGGGGAAATGCCATACTTGTCGTACAAGGGGGTCACGCAAAAATAGCCGATGTACAAGCTCACAACGTGTTGCATAGTGACGTGCTTGTAGATTGGCTATTTTTGAACATTTGTGCAGTGAAACAGTGAAACATTTCAAAACAGTGGAGGTTAAAGTGGTTACGTCTATCAGTGTTTTTTTTTTATATTGATTAGTTTTGGACATAGAAGGTTTCCACCCGACAGGGACGATATAAGCCCATGGTGCATGCGTATGTGAGAAATACCTATACAGTGTAGGATACGGGTCATCTCTCTCCTGTGGTCCTGTTATTCTGGCAGATGTTGGGAAGGCTTTCACAGGCGGCTGCACCATGGTGTGAGGGGCCATTTCTAGCAGGTGATGCAACTCTTCTAGAACCCCCGCCAACCTATCCAGGTCTGCCTCTGTCGCGGGGGAGGAGCTTAGCGCGTGCTCCTCCTCCATTGGACTCTCAGCCTCCTCCATCTCCTCCTGAGAAAGAAATTGATAGGATAAAGAAATGATCCTTGTATAATGAATGGTGCCTGGTTGTGTTTGAGATTGTGTAGTGTGCATGTACCTGCTGAGGCTCACTCCATGTTGTAGCAGTGCGCTGTAGGTCAGCCAGCACCTCGTTGAAGTGGCCTTTCTGTAATAAGGCGTTGCCAGCAGTGACGACTCTCACCGTCTGCTCGCGCAGGAACAGCTGGAGTAAACGCTGCAAGGAACACACAACCATGTGGGTCTCAGCACAAGGACCGTTATGCATCATCACTATACATTATGTGATTCAAAGAAAGAAATACAAGGGACAAAACAACATGCACTTTGTGCCGCTAACCTGATAGCCACTCTTCTCTCCCTCCCCTTCCTGCAGGAAGGCCTCCACACCAGCAGGGCCACTGGTGAGGGCATCCAGAGCTCTCAGGACATTGAGCTTTAGTACGGATGAGACGTGATCCATGTGGAGGAGCTCAAGCAGGAGGCCAAGGGCTTTTTTGTGTGGCAGCGCTGTAAGGCCCTGTGGACACTCGGCCAGGTAGCATAGTAGCTTGGCACCGGCTTTCAGCTGTCTGAGGTTAAGCGCAATCGGCTGTTTGAGAGCAACGTCTATACTCAGAGCCTGGAGCATCCATTGGACAAGCAATCCCATAGGATGCTCCCAATGCTCCTCTCCCTGTCCAATTAAGTAGCCCATACCTTTGGCCAGTAGTCCAGGGGCCTGTTCCAGAGCTGTGACCCAGTGGGCATCTCTTTCCTCTCCTATACTGGCTGTAAGCTCTTTGAGCTGGGCAATGGCCTCAGCCCCTTCTCCATCTCCTCCAGCTCCCTCTGTACCACCAGGGTCCCTGGGCTCCTCCGCCCTCGCTCTCTCCAGCTGGGCATCGAAGCGCGTCTTGTACGGAGGGGTAAAGTAGAGAAGAGGCCTGAGTTCTCGTTCGTAGGGGTCATACTGGACCGGAGGGACAGACGCCAGATCCTCAGGAGTGTAGTCAATGTCAAAGCTGGGGATCTTAAAGCTACCGTTATCCAAGTCGTCCTCATCGCTGGAGATCTGCTCATAGCCATCATCACCTAGAGGAGGGTGAGAGAGGCGGGAAGGAAGGAAACCGTAACATAAAACAACAGTTAGGAAGATTTCTTAAATGTTACGTGGGTGAGTATTCAATAATGTAATGTATGCGTGTTATAATGAGGAGGACGGCAACTACTCTTCCTTATTCCAAATCTTGTGTTCTACTGATGGACCTACTCACACAGAGGCAGCATCACTTCAAACATGCAGGGTTAGTTACATCTGACATGCAGGATGTGACCACAACACAGGCTGTTACACACAGCTAAGCCAAGACAGCTTATGAATGCAGATCAGAAGCCTTCAGGGCAGCCCAGGGCGGTGGGCCGGCTGTGGGGTTGGAGAATCAAACGGTTGCATGCAGAAGGCAGCATTGCCAGAGCACGCACTCTGTGTTGGACTGTCGCCCAGTTCCAAATGGACCGGGCTCCCTTTTGGTAAGAGTTTGTCTGATAATGGAATTTTCAACATCCATTATTGCAATAGAAAAGATCAGAAATATCAATACACTATAATTAGAATAGAACAGAATTATAACTACATTGTCATAACACGTGTAATCGAAGTTATAATTAAAAAATGTTTGGGGGGGGGGCATTTTCTTTTACAAAATATGTATAATGATATTGTTTTGTTTTGTTATTAACAATGTTTTAAGATAAACATCATCATCATCAAAGTTCAACTTTGATGATGCCGCTGTGTCGCTGTGTACAAACAAGCTACCAGAAACAAGCGTCGAGTGTCTCTACTTCTCTTTGTCTCTAATCGTTAGTCAAAATCGGCAGATTGGTCTGGGATGGCTGGCATGTGGTGGAGAGAACACCTGACACCTGAGGGAGAGACCTGTGGTCCATTTGGAATTGATTGGACATCCGCTGACCTGTCCCGGCTATCACACAAAAACCTCCCTACCTTCCTCCATCTCCTCTTCCTCGTCCTCACCCTCATCTTCCTCCTCTTCCTCTTCCTCAGGAACGCTCCCTTCTGTCCGCGTGTCCTCTTCCTCTGGCTCCTCCTCTTCCTCCTCACCTTCTTCTTCTGGCTCAGCGTCAGAGTAGGGTTCGTCAGCAGGGAGCGACCTCTCAGGTGACACAGCCTCCAGGTAGTCCTCGCGGCCCTCAACCGGCTCGGTTTTAACCACGGCGCCGGTGCTGGTGCCGGTGCCCACTTTAACAGTGAAAACAGAGGGCTTACAAGTTAGTTGTTGTGGCAAAGACGGGAGTCTGCACTCCATTGCAGCTCATGTGAAAAGGACCAAACCAAATATGAACCAATGAGACTGTAGGTCTACTACAGTATACAATAAAAGTTAAGAGAATTTTTAAACAGAAGAGCAACTTCTTCACTATCAAAGTGGTAAATATCTAAGCCTAGACCTGACAAAGATCCATGCTTAACTAAATGGTAAGCAAATTCTACTGTGGAGGTTTAATTTTTTTCACCCAGCCTCTGTTTGGATGTACGAGAATGAGAATGTGAATGAGCTTTCAAAAGCAGTGGGCAGTGTGGAAGTACAGGTCTGACCTGTCACGGGAACCGGTTCTTCTTCATCATCATCTGGAGGCGGGGGTCCAGGTGGAGTGCGGGGGCCTCTGGGCGCTGGTCTGGGTGGGCTGCCATTGTATTGGTCATCTTTATCCCACTCTGAGACAGACACAGGGCAAAGATTTTTGAGTTTTTACTGTAGCGGCTCAAATCACATAGCACTACAGGGTGAAAAAGACAGTGAAAGAGAGAGAGAGAGACGTCACATATTGTGCACTACACGTGCGTGTTTATGAGAGAGAGATAGACCATCACATAATGTTTATGTGGCATTTAATCAACTTCTTCTAGGAGGAGAGTTTATTTGCTCAGAACGTGGCTCCGTTCTGACACGCACACAAAATGTTCCGTTATCACAGTTCATAAACCTAAATTATACCTCATTCCTTCACCGTTTCAGTAGCGCAACCAGGGGTGCACAATTGTTTTTTGTAGTTCCATTAACACCTACATTTACTTAGGAGTTTGAAATAGAACCCTGCAACGTTACAATATTAAAAGACATGTAGGCTACTGTACATAGCTTGGTATTTGTGGGTTGTGAGCTGTTTCTCGTGCTGATTGGCTTATTAATTTGGAGTACTGGAGCTTGTTTGTCTACTCAAGTAGTCATTCACTCGGTGCTTCTTATATTAGTATTAGGACTTCAAAATCATATATATTTTCTATTTTAAACTTGCAAAAGTCCATATAATTATTACATGTAAGAAAATAGGTCAAACACTGTGTGGTGTACAGTTAAGAGTATTACAGGGAAAGGGAGGGGTTACAAAGGCACGGGATGTGTCAACATCAGGAAATGGGTGTGGTGGCTGAGTAGTTTCAAGGTAAGTGTGCCAACCTTGTTTAATGATCCTCTTGGGCCCACTCTGTTGTTGGGGGGGTGGGGGTGGTGGAGGAGGGGGTGAGTCTAGGTTATGTCCATGTGGGCGATCTGCTGTGCCGTAAACTGCCACAGTCAAAGCAGTGTACCAGCCACGAAGCACAAGCCCATCTGTGTTCACCTGCACACATTAACACATGCAGCTTCTTACACATCTACTGTATACACCATTAATAACAAAGAACTTCTTGAAATCACATGCCATTAATCTACCTTTCCACTGGGCCTGAAGATGATTGACTTGTTTTCATCATACTCCAGACTGAAGGGAGAGAGGAGGAGAAGGTAGATGGTAGAGTCTAGCATCATCCACACAATAACAACCGGGGTACAGAGTTCATTTCAACACCTCTTGCTCAATGGACATCAATAACTACAAACTCATACATGGTTCCTGGAGTGCTATTTGTAATTCATTTGTTATGAGGTTACAATAACAGGTAAATATGCTTTAGTTAATCCTTCTACCATTACCACTATTCTTTCAAGGTAGCTTTGAGTATTGTGTCACTTTGAGCTCCTGTGTGGGTGGGGTTGCATTTCTGGAGAACAAAAGCACCTGTCATGGTTCATTCTCACTCATATATACATGAACACACAATTTGGAACTACTACGAGAACTAAGTTCTCAGGGTGGACTCCACCCCGACTGGTTCTACAGGTGATCAAGACAACTGGTTTTAGAAAAAAATTGACCACATCTCAGCAGTAGACAGAGAGAGAGAGAACAAAGATAGATTGAATAAAGAGCAGGAAGACAGGATGAACTGACCTGCCCAGTCTGTGGAAGGAGGAACTGTTCGGTTTGCTGAGATTGTTGAAGAAGAGGTCCAGCTGGAATGCATGAGGAGACGTCTCCCTGAAGCCAGAGAAACAATTAGTCATACAAGAGGCTAAATTAAATTTCAAATTGATTGCAGAATGATTTATTATTAAAGTTATACTTATAAAGTAATACAATATGGCATGGAGACCTGATTTACTCTCTGTACAGTGTTGTTCAGTCAGTTATATCATGGTTTACCAAAGGCACTCTGTGAACCAGTGCTGGCATAACAATAGAGCTCAGATGTCACACATTCATTCCCCACAGTGGGCTTCTCCTTTTCTTACAATCACACACATACATGCACCTTAATATCTGTTACAAAGATCATCTCCTGAGGATATGTCTCATGTAATGAGGTAATGGATGGTCTCCCCGAACACATTATATACTGAGAAGAATCTGTGGAACATTTACCCAAATGCTCTGCTGTCAGGTAAGCTGCTGTGTGCCTTAAGCCCTGGAGGGATGACTCGCACCTCTGTGATCAGGACTCCACACGGGAACCGCACAACATCAACATTGGTCAACTACAGTTCATGGGACACACAGCAAATAAAAGGTGCAACAAAACATAGCATTATAACATGTTTACATTTCTCCATACTGTATACGTATACTAAGATAAATATTGTTTAAACATTAACAATAGCACTGCCCAGGACATTAACGCATGTAACAGGTCTACTGGATTCTACCTGCCTATTTGTCTGTCATTAAATGTTTCGATGACTTGAATACACATGGACCCCAAAGGAAACAAGCCATAGTGCTTTCTTGGGTTTTAATCCTTATAGCAGACCTTGTATAGAACTGTACTTTCTGTGATTTTTTTTTCAAACTGCTAATAAAGTATTCAATCAATCAATCAAAAGTCTGTGTTGTGATATTCCTGGTTAATGATGATGTAAACAAATGCTAATTAACGTTAGCAACATAAGCAAAACTACAAAAGGATGCTGCTATTGCTAACATGCATAATTTATGCAGCGTTACATGTGGCTCTGTGATAAAAAAAAATGTATCAAATATGGGGAAGGGTATTAATCAGCCATGCCAAAGATTTGATTATTTATTACACGAACTCATTTAAAACTGAGCAATAAAGTGTTACGATGAGAACGGTAACGTTGCTACGCTAACTATTAGCTAGGGGGAAGTTGCCCCGGCGTCATTACAGCACCACACTATTATTACAGGACGTCAGACTGGCTCATTTAGAAAGCATAATATGATATAGAGGAGGTGTGTTTGAGGCTGGAGACATTTACCTCTGCACTTTGATGTTTAAATGTGTCGATAAACAGAAGTTCTGTTGTGGTGTCCCCCGCCATGTTTGTCTGTTGTCGCTCACTGGAGTCAGTCAACTTCCGAATCAGTGTTGCCAGGTTTTGCGAGAGAAACAAGCAACCAGGTCTCGGGAAACAAGCCCCAAAGAAGCGAGCCCTTCGGCCTTTGAACTGTTTGAAAATAGCTGACAAGCTCACAACAAGTCACGATATGACGCGTTGTGAGCTTGTAGATCTGCTATTTTCCAAAAAAAATAATTGAAGAAAATTTGGGGGAAATTTGAATATTTCTGAAACATTTTAACAACACAAATCTCGTATGGGGTCCCTGGCATAAAATGTTTTCAGATGGGGGTTCACAGACACATATATATTAATTTAAGGGTCCTTGACTTGAAAATGAACCACTGGTTTAAACGACATTTAGGAAGCAAGCCCAAATAAGCAACTACACTTTAGAAACAAGCCAAAAAAACCGCAACTACCAATATTTACAAGTAACTTTTCAGGAAAACAAGCCCAAAGTCGCTTATGATAAGCGGACATGGCAACCCTGTTCAGAATGTGTGATTAGTTCCGGAGCATTGTCGTCTATCTACCGAGGAAAGCTAACTACTATACTGATCTCAGATCAGCTTCACACTGTACACATAGACTGTACACGCATCACCATGCCTTCCATTTACCACCCAGTGCTCAGATCCGGCCTAGGGCCCGCCTACTGTAGCCGGTAATTCTGAAAGGACACATGCATGTACATATATGTACATGCATGTGTCCTTTCAGAATGACCGTTTCCGTATCCACTCTAGATCTAGACCGGATCAGCAACTTTCAAAGCAAATAGATCGCAGTCTAACACACGGCGCTTGCAGAGTGTCATTAGGAGCCGTATGGTAGGAGAGTACAAATCGATCAATCTGATCTCAGGTCAGCTTTAAGCTGACCTGAGATCAGATTGATTGATTAGTAGTTAAGCTCCTTAACTAACTGGTTCTTTTGGTCTCAATAAAATAACAAGTAAAGCCTGTTTGTTTTTTCACTGTCCAATTAGGCTAGTCTACTGAAAGACCTACGATTATGCAAAGAAAAAATGAGAAAACTAACACAATATCAATGTTTAATTAAATTCATCAACTCATATTCTTAATGTGATTCTTAACTTCACCAAATTATGGGCAAGAGGCATTTAAAGACTCATTTGATTTATTCTTTCTTTTCCTTTTTTTTTACATTTAGTAATAAATAGTAGACTAATTTACTAGACAAATTTACTCAATACGTCGGGTCTGTCCAGGGACCCTGTGGGTTCCTTGAGGGGGTTCCAAATGGACCCTTAAAGGTCTGTAACTCTGAGAGTTATGGCTTATGGGGGTCCTTGAAATGAAAAAAATATATATATTCAAACAACTGTATTGGCTAATAACAGTTAGTGTGTGTGAATATATCTGACCATATCTCCATATCTATCTTGCAGGGGAGAAAGGGTACAGCCAGGCAAAATACTGACAAAGATTGCCAGTATTTGCCACGTACTATTTTCGAGGCACCTGAACACTGTTGCCAGATTTTGTGAGAGAAATAAGCAGCCAGGTCTATGAAAACAAGCCCAAAAGAAGCGAGTTGGCTACATGAGCACTTTAAACCTATATACAGTAATTGGCTATTTGAAAATAGCAGATCTGCAAGCTCACAACACGTCGCATTCTTTGTGGGTCCTCAACATGAAAATGTTTGATGTTTAACAACACTGGGAAACAAGACCAAATAAGCAACTACACTTTAACAACAAAGCCCCCAAAAAACGCAACTAAAGCAACTTTACAGGAAAAACAAGCCCAAAAGTCACTGATAATAAGCGGACATGGCAACCCTGCACCTGGAGTAGGGGGAGGGCACAGGGGCAGGTACAGGGTCACGTGGTCCCACAGGTAGGTGGTAGCATAGAGTCACGTGGTCCCGCAGGTAGGTAGGGTAGGTAAGTAACGTACTTCAGCCATTACTCCGCGATGGTGACTGTAGTGCTGACTGGGTTCGCATAGATTTCTGCCCGGAGTTGTTGAGCACACCTATGTGTTTAGGTGTCAGGTGTAGGTAGCGATAGGGAGCTGTATCTTTTGTTCTTTTTTCACTTTTACACATTGTTTAGTTTTTTTTTTAAATAGTTTTAATCTTTTTTTGTGTTGTTAGATTAGTTTTGTATTATTTGTATTTTGTTCCTGAAATGACGATGGCACAGGTCGACTACCTGGCGGTGTTGTTCGCCACCACATCTGGCGCCAGTGGAGAGCTGCTGGGCTCGGACGAGAAGGAGCTGGTGCAGTTGGTGTGGCAGCTGGTGGATTTAAAGAACAAAACGGTAAAAAAAAACTTTCATTCCCAAAGAGAATATATAGTATTTTTGAGATTGTTTGCCACAATGGCCAGGGTAAACAGCCTAATAACTGCCTACAAATAACCTCCTGAGAGCTATGCGATGTTTAACCACTTAAACCCCATATGGGTAACCGGAGTCCCTCAGGGCTCAATACTAGTCTTTTCTGTTTTCTATTATTGTGGGGAAAGCTTTAGCTGAAAATAGCTGAAAATAGCAGATCGACAAGCTCACAATGCAAGGCAACGCGTGGCATTGTGAGCTTGTTGATCTGCTATTTTCAGTGAAAGCTTTCCCCACAATACGGATGCTTGGGTTCAAGGAGTTAAAAAGTGAATGTTCTTTGTTGTAAAGTCAGTGGTATAGCCTGATGAGAGATAATTAGCCTGGGAGTTTCTGCTGTTTCAAGTCTGACATGTTTTTTTCCTTCTCCTGTAAACCAGTTGGGCAGGGTGGTGAATGAGCTCCTGGTTAAGCCCGAGCTCTCAGACTTGACAGAAGAAAAAGAGGAGGATGGGGTGGGGGGAGAGAAAGGATCTGGTGCAGAATTCGTCTCCACAGCCGCAAGCCTTGAGAGTGCTTTAAACCAGGTATTTACCTCTCTGTTGCCTATAGTCCACGGAAGTTGGTGTGTAATGTATATAGGTCTATTACATCATAATAACTGTCACTTTTTGGCAACTCATACTGTATCTTCTTAAATTCACTTACCCCAAAATACTGTTGATTGATTGAACACTTTATTAGTCAAAAAAGCACGAAGTACAGTAAAGCATTTAGACTAAAAGGATAACACAAAAAGGTGTTTCCATTGTGGTCCTATGCATTCTATTCATCAACAGAGCATAGAATATGATTACATGTCATCAACAAATAAATACCAATAGCTATATTTACAGAGAAGAAAAAATAAAAATGGCGGCAGTGTATGACCCTTCATTTCAATGATGATGTTGATGAGCTCTCATAACCAAATAATGGACAGTAAATGTAAACTACAGTGTCAGCTGTCATGGATAAGTCAGTTAAGTGATAAGGACCTCTATCTTTACAGCTCCCCAAAATGTAAATGAACTCATTTAGATCATGTGTAAGAGAAGTTGAATAAACGTAGCCAGGCCTCCACTGTAGCCTTTCAGAAGCCAGATTGCCAGAAGACCAACTATAAAGAGAGGAAAAGTCAACAAATTAGAGCCTGACCTCTCAGTTTTTCTATGAAGTAAGCAAGCAAGCAGTCACTGTATTAAAAGGAGACACTATGGCTATGTGCCTATCTTTTCAGTTTCATCTTAGACTGACCAATGAGGTGAACAGCATGGGCGCAGGTACTTCAGTGTGTTTGTGTACGGACGGGCAGCTCCACATCCGCCAAGTAATCCACCCTGAGGCTGCAGGCAAGGTAAGCAACATGGGAGGGCACAGGGCCTCACCGCCAGGGCGGACATCCACTGCTGCTACAACCTTTTAGTGGACACAGAACCACGAGGGGATGCATTGTGACAGTGCTATGCTCTTGGTTGAGAATTTGCATTATGTGAAGCATTTAGCCTCATTACAAGAATGTCATTCAGTTGTCTACTTGATGACACAGACGTGAACACGGATGACACTACCCCATCTGCATCCTCAACATAACACACCTAAACAGCTGTACACATAGTGGAATTACTGTCTTTTCTTGAGTAAATAGGAATATGACAGCAATAAATATACAGCAGCCGTTGTAAACCCACATCATCCAGCTGTTGCTGTGAAACATATTCACATCCTGCTTTCATTTCAGTTTAGTTTTTTTCCCCCCAACATGTTGGTTGACTTTGACATTCTCTCCTCTCTAGAACATCCCAGTGCCAGACTGTTTTTATTCCTTCTTTGACCTGCGGAAGGAGTTCAGAAAGCACTTCCCCACATGTGACCCGAAGGTGCTGGATGTGCACGCCATGGCAGAATGTATCCTTTCATAACATTAACCACTTTGAACATGGCGTCCCTATTTTGGGCATGTCATCATCTAGGCAAACAATTTCAAAATGAGCTGAAGTAGCAGATCTACAAGCTCACAATGAGTTGCATCGCACTGTGAGATTATATATCTACTATTTTTGTATAAAATAGAGCTGGTAGTTATTACCTGGTGTTGTCAGTGCTCTGTGTATAATCACTATGTTTCAATCATGTTGGGCATAATCAGCAGTCAGGTCAATTTACACTCCATCGCACAACCACGTTGCTGACCAGATTCAAGCGAAAAACGTGACATAGTGCAACAAGGGTATAAATAAGGCATTAGAGAGCAAGATGGACGTGTGGTGAGCACATAATACTCAAAAACACACACATGCAACACACACATCAGACGTTCACAAGCCATGGGGTGTTGGTTGCAAGACTAGTGGTTTTGAAATGCAAATAGAGAAACAATGGCAGCACCTTGCTCAGTGCATAGTGAAAGACAGCATGTTTAGCCAACAGGGCTAACCCACACACACCCATTACAAGAGAACCAACCTCTCTCTACACCCCCCCCCCTCATTTGTTCTTGGGCTGCTTCTTCTCACTATCATTTATTTTCATGTTTACATGCATTCTTTTACACACATACATACTGTCAAGCCCACCTATAAGGGGAACTTGTTTTTTTTCTGACACATTTTACCACATTCTGTAGTTTCCCCCTTGACTGCTGCTCCCTCAGCTTTGAGCATTACTGTTGATCCACCTGCCATTTTGGATCCATCTGCCACATTGTCCCCAGAGGTAGCAGTACAACAGGTCCAGACCATGGCCAACGTGGTCCTTTCCCTGATCTCTGAGCCCCTATGTGAGTGCCATACACTATCACTATTTACATTTAACCAAATACTTCTTCCAGATAACGGGAGAGGGGCTTATCATATAACTGTGTAGGAGGAGTGCTGATATATTGATTTTTCTTCCATCACAGGTCACAAGTTCTCTTACCCAGAGAGAGTAAGTGAAAAGTTTGAGACTGGCACTTGGTAAGTAAACTTTATCATTATTATTATTATTTACAAGCAGACAATATAAAATTCACTAAACCACAACAACAAAACAATTGTAGTTCTACAAGCTTGCAACGATTGTAATGTGTTGAGAGCTTGTAAAAGTAATTTTCTGCTATTCTAATGCCTGTGTGCGTGTCTGTGTAGCAGTAAGATGGAGAAAATATGTGACAACACAGTGATCCGAGCCAGAGGTCTACCATGGCAGTCTTCTGACCAGGACATAGCTCGCTTCTTCAGAGGACTCAACATTGCTAAGTAGGTTGTGTGTGTTTTACAAGCCAATTTCTTTAGCAAGCGATGTGTTGACTTGTCACATTTGTCTCATCAATGTACTTTTAATTGCTCTGAGAAGGCTTGGAGACCTCACATTGGTTAATGGTTGGAGGAACTTTTCGGCATTGATTTTGGAGTGCTGTAATCTCATATATAAATGTTGTGTTGTTCAGAGGTGGAGCTGCGTTGTGTCTAAATGCTCAGGGGAGGAGGAACGGAGAGGCTCTTGTTCGTTTTGTCAGTGAGGAGCACAGAGACCTGGCTCTACAGAGGCACAAACACCATATGGGAAACAGATACATAGAGGTGAGCTTAACAACATTAACCCTGGTGTCCTTATTTTTGGGAATGTCATTATATGGGAACACTTTTCAAATCTTTAAAAAAATAGCAGAATTAATAGCTCACAATGTTGTGACGCGTTGTGAGCTTGTAGATGTTTCTGAAATAGGGCTTTGGTGGTTTACTAATAAAAGGATCACCCAGCAGTTCTTTCAAGCACAAGTCATCATAGGTAGTGATTTGATGACTAAATTAATTGCTTGATAATTGACTGCCTCATTCCTTCTATTGTCAGGTTTACAAAGCAACAGGAGAGGACTTCCTTAAAATAGCAGGAGGTAAGAAAATGGAGCCACTTGCTGAAACTTGGAGTCACATACTGAAACTTAAATTCATCCAAGGTTTCAATGTGGACCATTGAAACCTTGGTTAGAAACTGTACCCTGTCGAGTATGACGTAACAGCAAAATGGCTGCCATGTGAATGTGGTCAATGGTGTGTGAAGACACCAATGCAACGTGCTGTCACTATGATAGTCTCTGCTTAGTCTGAACCTGTTTGGGGTGGATTTCTTGGCAAAGAATCAATCCAATCATTCCTAAGGGAGCATAGGAAAAAGTAATCACTGCAATCAAAGCAATTCATCATAATCCCATGATGTCTTTTAGAAACATGATGCCATTTATCGACAGGGCACAAGTTGTCCTCTTAATGGCTTGAATAGCATGACTTTTGACTTAAGGCTCATGCCAGCCCCATCCCAAGTATGGCATAAGAGCGGGAAATGTTAATGCCAATGACTATATTTACTGTATACTTGGTATGTATTTACTTGTGGCTTGACAAGGTGCCTCTGTTTGTCAGGCACGTCCAATGAGGTAGCAGTGTTCTTGTCACGGGAGGACCAGGTGATAGTGAGGATGAGAGGGCTTCCCTTCACCGCTACACATGAGCAGGTGTTGGTCTTCTTTGGCCAGGAGGATGACCTCAAAGAGGCATGTCCGGTCAGCGGAGGAAAGGACGGCATCCTATTCGTTCGTTACCCGGACGGGCGTCCCACTGGCGATGCCTTCGTCTTATTTGCCTGTGAGGACCATGCCCAGTCTGCCCTAAGGAAACACAAGGATATTTTGGGAAAGAGATACATCGAGTTGTTCAAGAGCACAGCTGCAGAGGTGCAACAGGTAGGGTGGTGTTTGTGTGTGTGTGTGTGTGTGTGTGTGTCCGTATGCATTGATGTGAGACTTGTGGATTTTTGTTTTTGTTTTTCTGACCTGAGGATTGCAGTTCTGCCTCCTCAAATTTCTTTTGTTTTGTAGAAGCATGCAGAGTTATTGTTGGTAGGTTCTTGTTTTTGTGCTTTCAGAGCTGGGCAAGACAATGTGTGGGTGTAGGTTACTTATAGGAAATATTGGAAGACGGTTTAAGGGTGGGAACTGCATGATAAGGATGTGTGTGTGTGTGTGTGTGTGTGTGTGTGTGTGTGTGTGTGTGTGTGTGTGTGTGTGTGTGTGTGTGTGTGTGTGTGTGTGTGTGTGTGTGTGTGTGTGTGTGTGTGTGTGTGTGTGTGTGTGTGTGTGTGCCTTGCTACATGCTGTTCCTACTAATGGAAGTTTTTTGGACAAATACACAATTCTCTGATGTGTAAAAGATGACTATTATCTTTCTCTATTGTGTCTCATGGGATAAATACATTCAAATTATGTTCTTATCTCAGTGAATTGATAAGCATGCATTTGAATGTACAGTATCTATGGAAGTGGTCTCTTGTTGAATAATGTGACTGTGAGAGTCTAAGGGTTTTATGGCTCTTCTCTAGCACTGCAAACAAGTCGGTGTCCTGTTGGCAACAGGCCAGCTCCTGTATAAAATTACACCACATACTACATTTACACACCCCAAAAGTGAGGACTTGACCTGCATGTAACTGTAACATTACACAAAAATGTACTGATGTATATAACAAAGTGAATAGGGTGTTTTGCAGTTATTTATGAATTTGAACCATTGATGCAGTATCCATATAGGCTAGTGTTCTGTCAGCAAAAATATTTCAGTTGGAAAAAACATTTCTGAACAGAGACCTTTATGCCTTCTACAATAATGCAGCGAAACAGTACCTAGTATAATGCATAGTAAGTCACACTGTTGAAGAGATATTGCTTGAGGTTCTGGAGATGTATTGTAACTGTGTGTGTGTGTGTGTGTGTGTGTGTGTGTGTGTGTGTGTGTGTGTGTGTTTGTTTTAGGTGCTGAACCGGTACTCGTCGGCGCCTCTGATCCCTGTGGCTCCCGCCCCTCTGGTGTCAGTGCTACCCACGGTGTCGCTCCTGCCCCCTCCTGGTGGCATGAGGGACTGCCTGCGGTTGAGGGGGCTGCCCTACACAGCCACCATAGAGGACATCCTCACCTTTCTGGGGGAGTTCACGCAGGACATCAGACCGCATGGCGTGCACATGGTGCTCAACCAGCAGGTACCCCTCGCACCCAACAGCAATGTTTCTCAAATGTTTAGTACGTTTTCCGCTAGGGATTCATTCACATAGGTACTACGGGGGGTACATGAGAGATAGTGGAAAATGAAATAATACATTTTACTTTGTGTTTAATGATAAAACATTGACAAACCTTGTCTGAACCTGCTGATCTGTAAAGTGTTCAACCAAATTAAATGAAAAGCTTGACTAGAACATCTGTTTGCACATTATTTGAACATATTGATATACAAACTGGACTTACTATGTTATGGCCACAGTTTAAAATAAATCTGCTTGGAAGGCACTAATTGTAACTCTTTCACTCAATTACTTATTTGTTATAAGTTATATTCTTCAAAAGGTCGGTTATATTCATTCATAGCATCACTAGCTGTGATTTCCTTTTGCACCTTTCTAAGCAAAATGTTGTTGGGTAAAGGAGGTACTTGGATTCAGAAATCAGGGAAAGTGGGTACTGAAGAACCACTGCTCTACAGGCCATACATTTATGCATGCTTCTCAGACACATTTACACTAATCTCGGCATCACCATCTCTCCGTCTTTAGGGTCGTCCATCAGGGGATTGTTTCATACAGATGACCTCAGCAGAGCGGGCCTTCGGCGCCTCCCAGCGGCTCCACAAGCAAGTGATGTGCGGTCTGCGAGGGGTGAACAGCCGCTACGTGGAGGTGTTCCCCTGCAGCGCAGAGGAGATGGGCCTGGTGCTGATGGGAGGCTCGCTGTCACATACACACACACACACACATAGCCGGAGCAGCCGGAGTGGGACAGGGCTCAGCCCGCCGCCATGTAAGTCCAGACGTAAGTGCCGCTGGGAGCTGGGGGTGCTTCGGGATCGCAGGGTAGGTGGGCTCCTGCCACGGGGGGCAGAGGGCAGAGGTTAGAGGTTAAATTCTGCCCCTCTCTCTTCTCTGGGTTCTCTCCAATCTAGAACTGGGAGGACGGGGACGTATGGTCTGAACAGGAGGGGTAGGAAGTGTGTGCACGTGTGTGAGTGAGTGTGTGTGTGTGTGTGTGTGTGTGTGTGTACGTACATGTGTGAGCTGGTGTGTGCATGTTTATATGCGTGTACATACTGTATGGTACTCCTGGTTATTCCCTTTGTAATTCACTGTGATTTATTGTTTGGGGTGATGTTTGCATGCACTGAGAAACCTTGTAGAGAATTATCTGTTCTACAATTTCAATTTCCATCTCTGGTATTGGGTTGGGTATTCACACATTTCTGAATGAATAGTCGGGTCTGTTGCAACGTCATGTGTGTCACGGTGTCACCCAATTCTTAATCCCACCATTATGCCTGATTTATACTTGGTTGTGCGCCTGTGTCGCCCACTGAAAATAGCAGATCTACAAGCTCTCAATGCGTTGCAGCGTGACTATTTTCCATGCACGACAACTGCATGCAACTAAGTATAACTCAGGCTTTAGTCCCCTACTTTAGCGTTACAGTACATACAGTACATACTGTGACCGGTAGTGGTTATTGGATTGATATAAGCAGCAGGATTGCAGCATTTCGTCAGATTGACAACAAAGGGTTTGGTATGTTGATTGGACGTAATCAGTCCCTCCGGTCTTAGATGTGTGTCCGCCTGTGCTTGTCCAATCAGTGGGGCTGTGGGAGAGGTGTCGGAAGCTGTTCGCTGGTGTGTAGAGACATGTTCTGAGTTCTGGTTCTCTCACTTCACTGTCAATGTGCACTTATGCTCGCCAACGACAAGCTACTGGTTTACATTTTTGTTTTTACAATGAATAAAACTGTTAAATGCTTTTGAGTGGTTTTAGGTGGAGTACATGAGTTCACATTTGAGTGAAAAGCAGAGAGCGCTTGAATTCAGGGCAAATTCTGTGTAGGTAGTAATGAGGCCTATATCATATTGACTGGATTGGGAATCCCTATTCCTGGTCAACAAGCACATGCAGAAAACCACACTCTTCTAGGATGCTTGCAGACAATTGACCATATTCACATGACGGTCAATTTGCTCTTATGTGATACTCAAGGTTGGGTTTCCCTCCCTCATGAGTATAACGTAAGGGTAAAATGGCCACCATGTGACAGTGGTCTATTGCACATACACACACAGACACATTTTCTAGTCGTTGAGTAGTGGAGGGGTCATTGTTTGTCTGAACTGCATGAACTCTCTCTAAAACAAACAATGATGAGAATTCTAATGGACTATTTCATTCCATATGAAGCGTGTATCTCTTTCGCTTAGTTTTTTTGAGCCTATCTTCCCACCTCCCCTCTTTCCAGGTCTGTCTCCCCCAACCTACGCATTCCAACCTACGCATTCAGCCCTCAGCCCTCTACCTGCCGAGGCTGCTGCACTCTATCCTAATATTGGCCAGGTACTGCTGACCCCCCGCCACCTGCCCCCAGGACACGCCTACTACCCGGCCGCAGCTCAGCTATACATGAATTACGCAGCCTACTACCCCAGGTAATGGCCAATAACAAATATGACTTATTCATTTTTATTGTGGGATTATGCAGCTCCACTGGCGTTCATGATTCAACGTTGGTGGGGGTGATGGCAGTGTGTGGCAGTGATTTTTATCTACTTGGGATCATTAAGAGGTAGACTCTTAATGATCCCAAGTAGATAAAAATCACTGCCACACACTGGTATAGTATGAAAGAAAGAGGGAAGGTCTAGGGTGTGATGGATGTGTGTGGTTTTGTCAAGGAGAAGGACTTGGGGACAAGGGTAGTTAATAACTGAACCGTGTGGTATCAGAAGTTGGTAAACAGCACCGGCCTCTTTTTCTACCTGGTCAGCCAGCTTTCCCTGCGACCACAGATCACTTGCAGACTGTATCCAATGCAATTAATTTTTTGGGCGCTTGAGCCTAATTTATTCTTCATTGCATGAAATCTGTTTATTTTTGGAAAGTGTATTTAAAGGACGTATTTTCAATATTCCCAAAGTTTCCTACTAAGAGACCCACTTCCTTGTGTTTGTTTCTCCAGTCCACCTGGTTCACCCACCACTGTAGGCTTCTTCCCCTCCCCCTCCCCGCTCTCCTCTCCAGGGGGGTTGATGCGCATGCCTGGCCTGGCCTACAGCAACGGAGTCAAAGAACTCATTAACGCCGTACAGGGCTACCAGGTATGAAATCACCTGTCTGTGTGCAGGGTGTTGGCGCGCGCGCGCACACACACACACACACACACACACACACACACACACACACACACACACACACACACACACACACACACACACACACACACACACACACACACACACACACACACACGCGCATATGTCAAGAACGTGTTTGCAGTTCCTGTACACGTTGCTGTTCACATGCCTCCCTGGAGGATCTATATACGCTCAAATCTTCTATTGTGGGTGTGTATCACCAGGCATCCACTGTGTTTGCCCAGAGGCTATCAAACTAGTTTATCTGGTCTACTCTCCCTGTTTCTCTCTCACACACACTTGTTGCTTGCATAGACTTGAATTGCCAGAAGTCTTATTTAAACTCTGAAGAGAACCGTACAGTTGCACAAGATATTTGCTTCATGATCTACACAGAGTTCAAGCCAAGTGTATTTTTTAGAGAAAGAATCACAATGAATAGACTCTCTTATGGACAAGCACCACTCTGCCTCTTCCAGGTAGCTAGTTACAGCTAACGTGGTTTGTAGAGCGGCGTATTTGTTTTTGTTTGTGTCTCAGTCCTGGTGTCTCTGTCCCTCCTCCTCCCCTCCCCAGTATGCGTCTGAAGATGGTCTTATGCACGCCCATGGTGCTATGCACGCTCACGACCCGACCAGGACTTTGCTTACGCAGCCCAAAGAATGGGTGTGTATTTAAAGGTGTCTCAGACAGGTGGAAGGTAAGGATTGGCTGAAGAGCCAGTGAGGGGATGTGGACCGTGGCTTTCGTCCGAGCTAGTGGTGACTGTAGGAGGGGGATCACAGGAACTCGGTGTGACAGGGATGTCTCTGTTTAGACAAAGTTTCCACTAACCACAACATGCTTGTATCGATGATAGGCCATAGCCTCTTGGGAGTTTAAGCATTTCTTTGGATCTTGCTTGTGTCGTGCACCATTTCCTCATTGAATCTAGAGCTCTGATGTAGCTAATCACTCTGATGCTATAGTGACTGTATTCGGCAGGAAATCACTATAATAGCCTGTCATTGATTCTAGTGTTGTAGTGTTGGAGGTGGGTTATAATGAGGTGGTTGGAGAAGGTGATGGGTAACTGCTGGTAGTCTGGTACACAGTAAAACACTTACAGGTCAATTTGTTTACATTCTCAGAGTTAAATTAACACTGAGGATTTTAGTGTGTACTACTATGGCTCTCTATGTATGTACAGTCAATGCTGACACTCCTGCCCTCGTCTCTTTCTCTCCATCTGTCTAATCTCTAGAGTTCTGGTGATTCGATGCCTCTCATGAGCAGCAGTCTGTTTGGTCAGTCCAGTGGAGGTGATGTTCCTCTGATGCCCTTCCCCCCTCATTTGGCCAAGCATGGAGGACAGTACCTGGATTTGACCCTGCTGTAGAGACACACACACACACACACACACACACAAAGGACCCTTGACAAATATGCATAAGTCAAAAGACTCCTATCGTATTCCTAGGTTTTGAAAATAATAGTCTTTTAGTTGTTATTTATATGTTTAAGAACAGAAATTAATGTATTTGATATCAAATCAATGTGGCCTTAGCCCAGATAGCAGCTTTGTCTTATATTGCACAGTGTGTATTCTAAAAAGCTTTATAGAGATGTTTTTACATTTTGATATTATAACTACTATGAGTCATGTGATAAAAAAGAAAAGGAAAAAAAAGAAACATGACTTACTTACCAATTGAGCTAAAACACTCCCTTGTGCCCCCTGAGTGAAAGCAGAGTGAAAGTGTATACATGAATGAGTGCGAGAGAGATGAGAATGAGTATTATGCATACTGTAGCTGTATTGATACATTTTAATACTGTATATGTTTATCTAATAATGCGTCTTATTTGTTTATATACATTTTGTGTTTCCAACACAACATAGAATGATTGTATTGGAAGCTTTTGTGCATGAAGAAGTTGGTAGTGCCACTTTGAGATGTTTACATGATGCCAAATACCAATGCACTGCTAATGAGTACAACAGCAGTATGTTCTCCATACATGTTACGCTGCAGGAAGTTGTCTGAGCTTGTCAAATGGTCCATCACTGCCATTAGGCCAAACGGGCACAAACGTGACATATTTTTTGCCTTCCCAACACCCATATCTATATAGGATATATAGAATTTCACCCACTTTTTTACACCTGCAAAGCTGTGATGTGACAATAAAGTTGAAGGTGGGAGATATACATTTATATATCTCCTATGAGGCTACTTCCATGTTGTATAATGCCAATGTTCTCTTTTTGTCTTTGACACCAACCTGAGCCGAAGACAACGGCAGTTGGCGGTAACCTTACCACAGGGCTGTGTTCTTTAAGAGGAGCTCATTTCACAGGCTGAATGATGCTCAGCAGCCACAAGTGGTTTCTGACAGATTTTATTACACATTTTCACTCCCGGAGAGGACAGCGAAGATCTTTCACTTTCCTCTGTCTCCACCCGGCAGCCGCCACCCACCCCCACCCCCGCTGATGTCAGGCAATGTCATGGAAACAAAACAGGTCTCCCCATATAGAAACCCTCTCTCCTTCCATTTACAGCTGTTTGATCAGTTGTAGGTGAGGGAAAAGGTGAAAAGGAAAGCAACTGAAGGACACTATTGACATTCATCTTGTGAATTTGATTCCCTTGCACTCCCGGGGCGGGGGGGTGTTCTGTATGGACTCCATGTTACTGTGCACGTGTCCACAGGGGATGATATCACTGCATAGCATTATGCATGCACTCGGTGTCTTCATTTTGTCAGTTGGCCTCCTGCTCAGGGCATCCCACTGCAAATGTATAATAAATATTACATGTGAAGTTAAAGGTTTTTGTATACTTTATTGGCAGTTTGAAAACAGTATGGCTGTACAGTAAAAATAAAACAATGCTAAAAGGATAACAAAAAAAGCATGTGGAGGCTTGTTTCCACTGTGGTCCATTGTACTGAATTCATCACCATGACATACGATACACTACATATCTGCAACAACACTAAAGCAGTATTAGCTAGAACTTTTCTGCGCTGCGAGCTTGTACATCTGCTATTTTTGAAAATAAAAAATAAAAATTGAAAGTCGAATAATTTTGAATTATGAAAAAGTTTGAGAACAGGCATTTATAGAATCGGCCTCAGGTCTTAATGGGTTCAATATTTTTGTAACTTTCATGTCATACTGTCCTGTGTTGGTGGAGCACTGTCTGTATCTGGGGACAGTGTGTGATGTACAGAAGTGCACAGTGAGTTCCTCACAGATGGAGGTTGTGGTGACAGGATGTGACTGCAGGGGAGGCTCTGGGAACTCCCTCTCACCGTCCATAGTGATTACCTCGCTCCGTTTCTCACATACACACCATTGTGAAGACACACTATTGTCATTCAGACACACAGGACATTATATGACAGGATGGCCTTTTTCTCGTTAGGTGGGAAGGTAAAGAATGGATAGAGCAAGCATGGTAAAGAGAGAAGGGAAACTAGACAAAAAGATGACGGACCCCCTCAGGGCAGATTTGGCATTGTGTAACACAATACTGTGCACCCCACCCAACCTGATCCCTTTTAAACACACTCATTCACCCACTCATGAAAAACACCTTGCCTTAAACCAGCATAGCAACACACCATTAGTATCTATGTAACGCAACACAAAACTCTTTTTTTTTACAATTACAATATATATATTACAATACAATTATCCGGCAGAGTAATTGTGCCAATTACATCATATACAGAATTTTTTAAATATGAAGTGATCACACAATCTTTTCCCCATTTATGTTGACTGAGTATGGTTGGACTACAATGATGTTTACAATTTTAACTAGGTAATCTAATGGGTATTGGCTATTTTGGGGGTTTTGAGTGACTTTACCTCTTCTATAATCCTTCTTGCATTTGTCGTCTCACATATGATTGAAGGATCACGAGATAAGACTGATGTATACGATAAAGCACATTCCATTATTCATGTGGAAGCCGTTCCAGTGTGCCTTGCCTTCAAGAAGATGCATTTACTGCTTTTACTGAAGTGGTTCACTGACTAATCAGGGGGACAATCATAACGTGACTCATCGTGAGCTGTGTGGAGAAGAGGCGGGTGTATCTGTAATATTCTTTATGACAACATTCCCTCAGGTTGGGTGAGGCACACACACACACACACACACACAGGGCGAGGCATAGCCTACAGACAGACACACACAAAGGGCGAGGCACATAGCCTACAGACACACAGGGTGAGGTCAAGCCACATTCCAATGTCAATAGAGATCAAAGATGCTGCCACTAGATAATTCTCAAACTGTTGAAGCATTATTTATTTGAGATTAAACCAAGGGTGTAAACAACACAGTGAGGATTTACAATTTGAAGGTACGGTAACAAAAAACACGCACCCCTTCAGAATGAGGTGGTGACGTCACATATGGAGGCTAACATAATAACTTCCAAGAACCAATTTGCATTTGACCTCCGAAAGATTAACATTGGGATAAAAACTCTGGACAACAGCAGGGTGATGCAGTATCTCTTCCTCTTGGCAAGCCCTAATCAGCAGTGTGTCTGCCAGTGCCTGCCACAACAGTAGTGGCTGTGGATTTGTCCCCATCTAATGGGCAATTTCAGACTGCAGCTCCTATCATTTCTTATACCAGGGCTGACATTAATTCACGTTCACCCCCCCTTTTTTTCGAGTTATTTTAAAGTTTTTCCAAAAATGTAAAAACCCCAAAAGCACACAATATTAAATAAGAGTTTGTAACAAACATGTTTAATGAATTGCAATGTCTATTTACACATTGAATTTCTTGATTTCGATATGAGTAGACTCGCTAGTCCTGCAGCACACAAAAAGGTTCTGAAATGGTACAGATCGCTGAGAACAGTCTTATGTAAATAGTGAGGTTTGTATCACTGGTGCTGGAAGAGAAAAGTCTTCAAACATCAGCAACCTGAAGGACTCCAGTCACTGGCTGAACAACATGGTCTCTGTCAGGTGCTGTATGTCCAAACTTCCATTTACTTTTCAGAAAATGGGAAAAAGCTGTGTTCCAATGGAACCAACGTAGCTCACAAGCTCTTGATAATACTTTGCATTGGTTCAATAATTATAAAACCCACTTTCAAGACCTTTCAGAGATAGAGAAAGAAGCAGATCTACAAGCTCACAATGCGTCGCATCTTGTAGTTTGGCTGTTTTCGACAAAGGAGGATATTCATTAAAAAACATAAAAAGTAAAAAAATGGAGATACAAGGTTTCTGCCCGACAGCGACGACATGTTAACCACTTCCTCTCTGGCGTCCCTATTTTGGGCAGGTCATAGGTGAAATATTTCAGAAATGTCAAAACTTGTGACCTTGCAGATCGGCTACGTTGGCAGTTCGTCGAATGACGAAGTATATAGGGCTTAAGTGGTTAATGATATCAAATCAAACCAAACCTAAACACAACCTCAAAACAATAATCCCTCCATTAACATCTTTATCATGCAACCAGCACCAGCTGGTCTGTGAAACTGTGTCTTAAACCATGTGTGTCAGTCCCGTCAGTGAGTCCTAAATCCATCTCACTTCCGTGTGGTGACGTACTACCGTTTCAGTTTGGTGAATATTAATCACCTTACTTGTAAAATAACAATTAAGCAAAGTACTTTTATGCAAATATATATATATAGATTTATAAATGCTGAATACATTATGTAAATGTGCAGCCAGCGACTTCTGGGACTTCTGCATATGCCTCCTCTGGACACCTCTGTTGTGTCTGGTGGTGACATCACAGGGTGACGGTTCAGTGTCTCAGAGCTCTGTCGTCAGGAGTGTTCTTAGAATCTTCTCTCTGTCCAACCTCATCTCCTCTCCACTACACACACATACACACACACAATTAAAGCATTTATGTAAGTCATGAAGCAACTGTAATACATGCAAAAAGTGCAGCAGTGCATGTCTTCTTCACTTGGCAAGAATCAGCTGTTACTCCCGGTTTTCTTTGTGTACTCACGCCACTTTTAGTAAGTGAATCCGCAAAACCGGGTACCCAATCTAATTACACTGTTCGAGTGTTTCATACCCACATAAAATAGGCATAATAAAAAAAACGTCATAAATTATTAAATTGTTTATTTATTTATGAGCACTTATTTTTCTCCATCTCCATTATTTCTTGCTGACCAAAACCAAAGAATGTTACTCTTGTGTACTCGTTTATAAGATTTAACTATTTAAATCTTGCTATTGAATTCAATTGAAGTCATTATAACATTATAACGCTTAAAAAAATAAGAAGTTTTATACGTGAGCTCACTGGAAAGGGAACTTGAATGAAATGTTTTATACGTGAGCTCACTGGAAAGGGAACTTGAATGAAATGTTTTGTATGTGAGGTCACTGGAAAGGGGACTTGTGGGAAGTGTAGTACCTGTCAGCAGATAGATAAGGGACCAGGTGTGCATTGGAGCTATTGTAGAAAGACGGGGACAGGTGGTGGGGAGACGAAGGAGAGGGACAACCTGGCTCCAATGCTGGCATAGTATCCACCTGGAATAGTCATGTGACATGAACACACACACACACACAGGCACACACACACACACACACACACACACACACACACACACGCGTCTGCTTACTTTGTGATAGTGCAGAGACTGAAATGAGATTACAACTTTGAAAGAGTTACAAATGGTTAAATTAACACTGAGGATTTTACTGTGTAATAAGTTCTAATGGTGTGTGCATACAGCATGTGATTGTGATTGTGTGCGTGTGTGCGTGTGTGGACACACAAACACACGCACTGACATGCACATGTCATCTGCTTACTTTCTGATAGCACAGAGACAGAAATAAGCTTCAATGCGAGCGGACTTAGTGGAGCAGAATGCAGTGAACAAATACAGTCTGTGTTCACACAGTAAAAACCTCAGTGTTCAGTACGGGACCATTTGGTTACATTTGTACACTTCACAAATGGTTAAATTAACACTGAGGATATTACTGTGTAATAAGTTCTGAGGGTGTGTGCATGCATACTGTGTGTGTGTGTGTGTGTGTGTGTGTGTGTGTGTGTGTGTGTGTGTGTGTGTGTGTGTGTGTGTGTGTGTGGTATGTGTGTTACCTGTGGATATATGGGAGGCTGTATCTGTCTGTCCAATGAGCTATTAGAACCAGACTTCCCTGCACTCTGAGAAGAAATTGCTGCAAGGGCCTCTGGGAGATTATCTTCATCTTCGTGGTTACTGTAGGGTGTAGGATAGACCAATCAAAGGACAGAGCTTGGGAATGGCATTCTGCACCAATTGCAGTACACAACCCAGCAATTAAAGTGAACAAATGGCATTTTCAAAGAGTGAAGATGCCATTACTATTGCTTTGTGGGCCCAGCGTAGCATTCAATTCAAGAGCGCAATTATCCAAAACCATAAGAGTTAAGTGCTAGCGGAAATGCCATTGAACAGTAATCAAAGGTCAGCTCTACTCACAAGCTGAACTGTCGGACCAGCCTCTTTCTGCGGTTGATGTTTGGGTTGGCTTTGGGCTGCAGTCTCTCTGGGGTGGGCTTGCAGTCAGGCCGGTGCGGGGCCTTGTCTGTGGTCAGGCTGGATCCAGCAGAGTCTTGAGATGAGCTGTGATACCTGAGGACCAACACACAAGACGACGCACATGAAAAGGCAGGCAAAGATAATATGTGTACACACAGACAGTATTAACCTCTTAAGCCCTATTCTTACTTCATCGTACGACAGTGTTTGTGCGACAGTGACTGTGAGAATAGCCGTGCTACCAGCTCACACAGCGTGGTATCATATGTTGAGCTTGTAGATCTGCTATTTCTGTTATTTTTGCCCCAAAATAGGGACACCAGGTTGTAAGTGCTTAAAAGAGATACTAGCCTGTCATTGAGCGTTTCACTTGAGGTCTTCGCCCTGGGGGTCACTGGACCTTCCTTCTTCATCACGGGCGGAGAGGAGGAAGTGGAAGGATGGGAAGTTAGGGAAGTTAGCTTTTCAACTGCAGGCAGGAGAACTTACAGGTCAATGTGTCGGTGAAGATGGGTCAGGTGAGAGGAGTTCACTTCGATACTCACCCTGAAAGTTGCTTCCATCTGGGCCTTGAGGATGTTACATTTGATGTGGTCTGGTAGCACCGATGGAGAGGCAGGAGGGTGCATAGACTTTTCAGACAGTTGCTTCTCCTCCCCCTGGCAAACAGGGGATGAAATGGTAAGGCGAGAGACTCAAGCTAAGCTGATTACAAGAACAGCGGTGTGAGATGGCGACAGACCTTGTTGTCAATGTTGATGTGGAGCGAGGGCCATGGGGAGGAAGTGTCACTGTCTGATTCCAGAGCCTTCAGTAGAGAATGAGAGAGCTCCAACCCATCTACTTGGCAGGGAGGGGGTCTGTGTTCTAATACACACACACACACACACACACAATATCAATAAATGAATACATTTGAGAGTACTGACCGGCCTACACTATTAAGGTGACTCTCCACCAAACAGACTACTTCAGCCAACAGACTGGCAGTCTGTTGGCTGAAGATGGCTCTACCGGTCGGAAGACGACCAAACCTGCTCGGTCATTGATCGACGGTACTCTAGAAGTCCCGACCCGACGGCACGGCGCTATCTACAACAGGTTGTCGGCAGGAGACGATTTCCAACGCCTTCCGGGGCCGAGTCGGGCCAATATCGACGTGGTGGAGAGCTGCCTTTAGGGTACGGTCACACATCTGCGCCTGAAGGGGAGTAGCTAACAGATGCCACGCATCAATTATCAATGCTGTCTTGCGGATTGTGGGCCGTGCAGATTTGCTGGTGCAGTTTATTGGCTCACTGAAAGAAAACTACAAGCGTGTGACTGTGCCCTTGAACATGGAGACAGGCTCTGCAGGTCTACACACCCACACCCAGAGTTATAACAGATTTGCAGACAGACCTATACATATCCATTAGACAGTGTGTACTTACTGCTCTTAGCATGTGTATGGCAGAGTGTGTCCTGGCTGTGTGTATGGCGACGGTGATGGTGGTGGACTTTTCCAGAATACTGCGCCTCGTTCTCCTCAACACTGAATTGATGCTCTGATCCAGGGCCACTCAAGGGGTAACTGAAGAGGACAATGCAATCACAACAAAACACAGAATATAAGGCCACTCAGAATGCCGCAGAAGCTACGATTAAGAATCGTGTCTGTGATGTCATGAAAATACAAGGATACTGGAAGACAAAACAATACCTGGAAACTGTGTGGTGGTAGGCACAGTCTATGATGACATCATACAGTACGTTAAATTAACTTCAGTTGTGAAAGGCTGAAAGATGGATCTTATATCTGCTCAATGTTGCAATTAAGCATTTTCTTTATTTGACAAGGCAACATCTCTAAGGCATAATGATTAGAGTAAACATTACAAGGCTAAAGAGACACTCTGTCAACATCACATGAACAAATAATTATGTAAACAATTGTCAGGTTTAGCAAATCTCCAACGTGGTTTCAAGACATTAAAGTAAAGTTTAGCACAAAATTAGACCTTGAGGTCTCTAGTCCCCTTTTCCATTTAAAATTAATTGCTTACGTTAAAAATAACAACCCAGATATGACATTTTGTGAATCAGCTCATTTACTCCCCCAGCATGTGTGCACATGAGTGAAACCGTGACACCTCTGTACATCTGCAAAGGAATTAGCTCACAAAGCACCGCCTAACACAAGACACAATTACATCCAGAAGATTCTTATAATTTCACTTACATTGAAAGTGATTTGGTTAATCTAGCTGTAAGAACGATCTCGTAGACATGAAGGGGAATTTTGGTCTTCCAGAGTCAAATAAGATCATGTATTATGCCCGATTTATACTTTGTAGTACGAAGGTGTTCCGTGCTGAAAATAGGCTCTGTGCATAACTTTAGTTCCAAGGTTTTCAGAAGGTGGCATGCCGGTTTCCTGTTCAGGTTCATTTTCCCACAGCTTCGTTTGATTGGCTCGACAGCAATTCATGAAACCAGCCAATCAAATGAATCTATGGGGAAATGAACTGGAACAGGAAACGGGTATGCTACCTTCTGGAAAGCTGGGACTAGAGTTATGCACAGAGCCTACAGCCAATCTACAACTGCTCGCTTGTAGATCTGTTCTTTTCAGCATGGTACGTCATCGTACGACAGAGTGCAACATTGGAAATATGGATTTGTACACTGAAACGTGAACATCCATTAAAAGACACGCAAACAAGGTAAAACAAAAGGCACAGAGCAATAAATGTGTTCTTATCTCTTCTCTATGGTATATGTCTCTGTGTTGTATTGGTCTCTCTTTTTCTCTCCATGGTAAGGACATTAGTGACACCTAATGAGATGATGCATGTTGTGGTGAGTGGATGATGATGGTGGCAGTAGAGGTGTTGACGATGACAGTGACGAGGATGATGAAGTGTGTTCTTTTCCATGTCCACAGAGCTGATCTCTTTGGGGCTGTTTCAAACTGTGAACCTCTCAGTGTAAGGGACAAAGTTCTGGGGTCAAAGTGCAGTCATGACCTTGTCCCTGAAAACCACACTGATGGATCCTGGGAAAGTGCCGCTGGTCCGCTCTGGTACGGAACTGTGACCGGCCTCTGGACTGGCAGCCTCATCAGACGGCCTGAAAATGTACACACACACAGCGCACACACACGTGCACACGTGTATGCACACACAGAGACATGCACATGGATCACACAGATAGACATGCAGGCGGGGAAGCAGACAGACAGACAGACAGACAGACAGACAGACAGACAGACAGACAGACAGACAGACAGACAGACAGACAGACAGACAATGAAGTCCATGAGTGATAATAAGTGTGATGAAAAATGGGAGAGCAAAGAAGAGAGACCATCTCCAAAAATAGAAACGTCTCCTCATGTCGGTCTGTGCTCTAAGACAGATGACACGAGAAACTTTTAGAAAGTCTGCCCCCATCACGTCCATGTTGTCTATTCATTCTAACAATGTATTCTCATCTTCCATCATGGCATCAGGGCTGCTCTTACCTGTGAGGTGGCGTATGTCCAGAGTGCTGGAGGTAAATTGGGGGCGAGAGAGCAGAGTGGGGCGGGTGCCAGGGATCATGGCCAATAGGAATGTTACACTGGTACTGGACGACAGAAAAAAGGAGGAAAAAAATACATTAGTGGATTGTGTATAAATATATACAGTGCACTGTGTGTGTGTATAATACATATATCATATACTGCATACAGACACACACATCACTCACAGGATGAAGGCTGGGGTCAGGACTGGCGTGGGAGCTGAAATACAGCAATAACAACATAATCAACATTAGATTAACATTCAACCTGATTATACTGCTAGACTAGATTAGGCTAGACTTAATAAGTACTCATGTGTGTGTGTGTGTGTGTGTGTGTGTGTGTGTGTGTGTGTGTGTGTGTGTGTGCGTGCGTGCGTGCGTGCGTGCGTGCGTGTGTGCCCATTCGTTCGGAAGACTCACCTGATGTGTGGTTTGGCTGGAGAAATAGTGACTGATGATGTCAAAGTGATGCCAGTCAGGTGAGAAGAAAGGACAAAGACAAAAACACTGAAAGTGTGAGTATTATTGTCTCTCATGATCGCTCATGAAACATCAGTAAGGATTTGCATCAGTGTACCATGGAACTCGGATATATAGGACCTCATAAAACCCATATTAATCGATGTACACCATTACGATTGTCCCAGTACAGTTTTAGAACATACACCTACACTGTACATTTTTACACTCAAGAGTTAAATGAACACTTGGATGTGCAGTGCTAGTCACAGATATTTCTTTACATGCAGATTAGATTCACCTTTGGCAAGTGAATGCGAGCGGGATGGATATCTCTTGCTTGGTCTCCTTTCAAATGTACTGGCTCTCCTTAGCCTACCACCATGAGTGGCCTGGTACTCCGTTTTACCACTAAGGCAGAAAGACAGACAGACAGACAGACAGACAGACGGGCAGAAGTAGACAGAGAGGTGGACATACAGAAAGACAAAAAGGGAGAGAGAGAGAGAGAGAAGCAGTGAGCCATAAGAAGAAAAGTTTAAGGTCTTTTGAAGTTCTAGTTGCTATGCGTTGTCGATGCTATAACCCCGGCAGGCTGTTTGTCAGCCTAAATATGGCCATGCCCAACGTAAGCGCAAATCACCACGTCACATACTGTACATCACATCATACCGTATAATGGAGATACTACCATGGGTGCGTGTGCACAGATAATCTCATACATTATAGAAATCCCTGCCGTCCAGCGCAAATTGACATTGTTGGCAGTGGTTTTATGTCCATATACAATATATGGAGATCCACGATGTCAGCGCAAATAAACGTTGTTTAGTGAAGGTTAGGTCCCAGTAACAGGTGCCTGGATTATGCCAAAATATGGAAATGCCTGATGACACAAGACTGGCATCATAGCTGACTGCCGTCATTCAATGCTGGGTACAGAAACCTTAAAAAGGGATAGTTTTTTTTTAAATCGATTAGTCACCACATGGAGACTTGAATTCATGGATATTTAGTTTTTTTTGTCACATTCCTAAGCCAATTATTTGATGATCAGCGGAAAGGTAGGCAGCTGTTCCGGTATGAGACACAAAGGAGACTCTTTGTGTCTCCTACCCTTTGTGTCTCCTACCGGAACCGCTGCCGGTCATCAAATTATTGGCTTAGGAATGTGACAAAAACAAAAAAATATCCATGAATTCAAGTCTCTACGGGGTAACTAATCGATAGAATTTTGGGGGTGAACTATCCCTTTAACACACTGATCAACACGTTGCAAAGTGCGACAACCCCATGTATTCATTTCAAGCCAAGCATCAAAGGTAATCCAAGATAAAGACAGAACAGAGCATTTCTGCAAAACTAGATTATATATCTCACAATTTATTGTTGAATACACATACACTCCCACCTCTGTTCCTGTCACTCAAAGCCACGGACAGGAAGATACCTCTTGCGAGATAAAGCTTTTTCTCTTATCTCTGATAGCAGTTTGACAAGAAAAACAAACATTGTGAATGAAGATTTGTCACCATAGGAACAAATCTGTGTAACCATAGACACACTGTAACCATAGATACAGAGGCTTCTGTTTAATGTGACAGACTAGTCGGCTACTGTTGGTCACAACCATCAAAAAGATCACTACAGCCTCAGTGGTCCAAGGCCTGTGAATCATAAGCTACAATGTGAACAATGTGTCGCTGGAGAGAATAGACGTCAGAGAATAGAGTTGTTTTTAGCGCTCTACCTCAGTGTTTCCCAAACAGTGGGTCGCAAACCCATTTTTATGGGTTGTGTGAGTAAACATCCCACTTTCATAATTTTTTCAAATTATTATTAAAAAAATTCTAAACGCTCACGAGGCGCCTTTTCACTAGTTGGGTCCCAGGGTCAGGAGACACCAAATGTCTCCTTTGGGTCTGGAGCTAAAAGGTTTGGGAACCACTGTTCTACCTCACTGTTTTCAATGTCGGGGCGGGGACCAACAGGGGTCCAAATTGACCCTTTTAAGACTGTAACTCAGAGAGTGTACAAATGGGACCAAATGGACCCTAAAGCTCTGTGCACAACGGGAGCGTATATTTCTTGCTATTAATTCGCAATTCATTTAAACTGCTTAAACTGTTATGAGTACAACGCAAATATAATGAGGCGACAAAGCGACGTAATAATTTTAAAATTAAATAATAATGACAGTAAGTGACAATTTAAGGTAATACCTAAAAAAAATAAAATAAAATAAAAGAAATTGAAAAAAAGACAAATTAAAAAAATATAAAAATAAGAAAGAGGCAAACATTTTGGAAATAGCAGATGCCTGGCGTTGTGAGCTTGTAGATCGGCTATTTTCACAATATTTATCTGTGGAACCGAGTCAAACAAAATGTAATGCCTACAATTCCAAGGGCGTTCCCCAGTTCAAATATGATTATTTATTTGGGGGGGGGGGGGGGGTCGCGTCCTGAAAAAGGTTGAGAACCACTGGTCTAATGCATATCAGACAGGGGTTCCTGGAAAGAAATAAAAAAGGTCGGGAATCACTGCTCTACCTGAATCTGAAGCGAGAGCCGAGTCGTGTGAAGTCACTGTGACTGGCCTGGCCTGCGGTGGGCTGCCGTAGCCGGAAGAAGGCATGGCTCTCCACAGCACACTTCCACAGGTGTTTGCAGCTCTTGGCACTGGCCAACTGGAACACAAACGTATGCTCCTGCTCGCGTCCCTAAACCAGGGGTGGAAAGTAAACCAAGCACCTTTACTCAAATACTGTACTTACAGTAAGTACAATTTTGAGGTACTTTTACTTTACTTGAGTATGTACATTTTTCAATACATCTCAAGAGGCAAATATTGCACCTTTTTACTCCAATACAAAAGAAAAATCTTTAGCTGAACAGATTATCAATATAAAACAAAAACACATAACGACTTAAGCCCTATTTTATACTTCGGCTATTCAAAATAGCCAATCTACAAAGTTTGACAAAGTTTGAAGTATGCAAGTACTTTTACTTTGGTACTGTAAGTATATTTCGATGCCAATACTTTTGTACTTTTACTCAAGTCAAATTGTGAATACAGGCCTTTTATATAGTGGTATTGCTACTTTTACTGAAGTAAAAGATCTGAGTACTTCTTCCACCACCAGCATAACCCATTTACTGTTAGCATTATCACAGCTAGGTGTGTGCGCTCATTTGTATGGGAGAACATGTTCCGTCATGGGATCTGTACCTTATCGTCATCCTCCACCACTACCAATGTGAGACGACTCTTTTTGAAGTCCAGGCGTGTGATCTTGGGCCTGGGGACACACACACACACACACACACACACACACCACCGCAAAAACGGACATGAACACAGAAGATAGGTTGGTTAGCTTCTCAGGCATTGTCGTTACTCATAGCCCGACACATACTTCTAGGCCTGTCACAATTTTTACATTATCGTCTAATCGAAATTATTTTTGCATAATCGTCATAATCGTTTCCATGTTGAAAGATTTTCACAAATTTTCAAACATAAAAAAATAGCTGATCTACAAGCTTACAACGTGTCACCTAATGACGCGTTGTAAGCTTGTAGATCAGCTATTTCTGCAATTTTTACATTACAAAAAATTATTAAAAATGTCAATAATTTCTTTGTTATTTCAGTTATTTGTCATATCTGCCCTGTGCATTTTTTGATTACGAAGCCTAAAAGGCTTCATATGTTCCAATGTTCAATGCCAACCTCACAATTAAATCGTTAATCGCAATTACTTGAGTGACAATTAATCGTCAACTTAAATTTGTCATCGTGACAGCCCTACATACTTCGTCGCACGACGGTGTCCCGTGTCAAAAATAACCAAACCTACAAGCTCACAAGACGTCACGGATGCTACGTGTTGTGAGCTTGTAGGTGTGCTATTTTCGGCGCGCCACACTGACGTGCGACGGAGCATAAACTAGGCTTATGGTGGAATGATGGCTAGGGACGTGCCCTCTTCTATTTACCAAAAGAAGAGGCCAATCTTGCTTGAACCCTCAAACACCAGGATGCCTGTGGGAGTGAGGCCTAGAGCGTATTCCCCTCCATCTCGTCCCTGAGGACACAACATAGTGAATGGAAAGAGCTTTATTCACAAATGTTTACCCATTACTGTATTAATGTAAGGAGACCTCACAATACAAACAGAAAGGCAACGACACAAAAAGACACCCTCAATATTCAAAAGAACATTCATGTGATTGATTCATGTAAACTATTGAAAACGTATGGTTGCTGTCAGGTGGAAGCCTTGTACAGTATGTCCAAAACCGGTACTTTTTAGGAAATGTAATAAATCCCAATGGATCCAACGTAGTTATAATTTAGTCACAAGCTCTTGTTAATACTTTTAATATTTATAAAACCCATAGACACTTAACCCCTTTCATTTTTTAAAGTAGCAAAAATAGCAGATCCACAAGCTCACAACTGAGCTTGTAGGCAATTTTTGCTACTTTTGTTTGACACTGTTGTACGATGAAGTAGGGCATTCATTTACCCCAAAAACATGATAATAAGGTTTCTGCCTGACAGCATATACAGGAGGAAATATGCACACAGACCTTGACAAAGTGCATTTCTACTCCATAAAGCTCCAGCCATTTGCATTTGTTGAGGAAGGCGGTCTCAGCCTGGGATGGGCTCTTCCCTCTAAGGACACACAATGAGTCATTAAGTTGAGCTTTCACAATAGCATTCATCATAGCACTCATATCAGTCACCCTCAGCTCAGATACTGGGCATGGCATTGGCACAACACCCTGAACAAGGACACACAGTCACGTCTAACTTAAGCCTAATTTATTCTTGTGTGACATGTCGCTCGAGTCGCAGTGACACATTTTTCATTTGAAAAATACGGCTATTTCTGTCGAGCGCGACTTTTTCACTGGAGGATATTAGGCTTTAGCCTACAGTGTCTCTCTGGCTCTGGATAAAAACACACAGGCAGTGAGAAGAAGAGATAAATAGGGATGAATCTATGGGAAGTACTCTGTGAGTAAGCCTCCATCTGAATTCCTCCCTCGCTCTTGGTATACCACGCCAAAGGGGGGATTGTGAGGCGGGAACTCCGCGTGGCTCTGTCCTGGTGTGGCGTCGGCTCAATGAAGTGCAGCATATGTGGTTGTAATCTCAACCGAGATGGGAGCGATCACTCTGGCTGGGTTAAATACTGCCTGGATTCAATCAGTAACCTCCAGGGATTAATCCCTTAATCCTTCACCCAGACCAGAGAGAGTGAGTCGGAGGGACGGAGGGAGGGGATAGTTGGGAGAATGGTGGGACAGTGAACTTTAGAGGGACTTTTCACTTGAAATCCTGGTGCAGAATGACCGTGTTGGAACAACTTCCTTTCCAATTCAGCGGCCAACAGTTTGCTCCCAATGAAGGTCAAACTATTGGCTACATTATGCCTCTTACCAGCTGCACTGACAACAATAGCATAGTGAGAGACCTGGCCCTGTATAACGTGCACTACAAACGGATTACTCCCAGATAGATAACCTTTAACCCAGTGGTGTAAAGAAACTAAGTACAATTATGAGGTACTTTTACTTTACTCAAGTATTTCCATTTTCCAAAACTTGACACTTCTGCTCCACTATGTCTCAGAGGAAAGCTTTGCACTTTTTACTCCACCACAATTATTTGACAACTTTAGTTACTTGTTTCTTCGCAGATTTCGATTAATTCAAAACACACATTTTATATTATTTTATGCTTTAGCAATTTGAAAATAGCCGATCTACAAGCTCGATCTGCTATTTTCGATAAAGTTTGACAAATCCTGAACAATCTCTCTCTGTACTTTTACTCAAGCAAAGGTTTTAATACAGGCCTTTTACTTGCAACAGAGTATTTTCATATTGTGGTATTGCTACTGTTACTTAAGTAAAATATCGTCTCTGTCGAGTGGAAACCCCATTTGTCCAAAACTATTACTTTTCAGGATTCAAATTCAAAAATAGATCTACAAGCTCGAAACACGGTTTTGATACTTTTGTGTTACGCTGTGTAGCGTATATCAAGTAGGGCATTCATTTACCAAAAAACACAAAAAGTTACAATATGGAGATAAGAGGTTTCTACCCAACAGCAACGATATACGAGTAGCCTACTTCTTCCATTACAGCTTTAACCTCACCTGAGCTCAACCCACTTGCCGAAGATGTCTGCCTCCATGCCCTCACTCTGTTTGGGAGTGAAACGAAACTCTGATACAAGCTCTGGAGACTGCTCCATAGGATCACAGTCTCCCAGCTCACCTGCACACAATGACATTCACAATCACAAACTCTTTTAATTGCCAGGTACGTTTGCGCATAAGCAAAACTCCGGAATTATGACACTATTAAGAAACAGTAAGTTGACATAAATATAGTTAAGATAAAGATAGACTATACAATATAGAGGCTAATATGGGTAAGTAAATTAATAAATATAAATGATTGCACTTGGTGTATTATGTAATAGTGGCAAGATAGTATAGTGATAGTAGAAGTAGCAATAGTACACAAAGACATGCACTGACACACACACACACACTCACACACAAAGTACATTCAGGGAGAGGCACACATACAGACATACCTACATAAACATAAACTTAAACATAAACAAATAAACAAACACACACACACACACACAAAATGACACATGTATTGGGGCTTACAGATGCATTGGTTGAGTAGCAGATATTGGTTGAGCAACAGGGGAAGGAGCAAACATAACGATGTCATAACAAATGCAACAGAATGTACGTGTACAGTGCGTGTGTGTGTGTGTGTGTGTGTGTGTGTGTGTGTGTGTGTGTGTGTGTGTGCATGCATGCGTGTGTGAGTTGGTAATACAGAGAGCATCAAAGTATCATAATTATGAAGGGGCTTACAATTGTGAAATAAAAACGTCCCCAAATAAGGTCATAATCTCTGGTAAATGTTTATAGAAATGAAGCAGTCTTTGGATGAAGTCTACTTACTCTGTAAACAATAGGCCCCAAGTTCTACTGAGACATCGTATGGACATTTCAACCTGGAAAGACAAGAGTTGACACTACTGTGACAAATGGGTCCCAGACATGCACGTGTGCATTTTGTATTGTTGTCATAGCTTGAAGAGGAATAAACATGTGAATGCACAAGATTGTGTGTGTGTGTGTGTGTGTGTGTGTGTGTGTGTGTGTGTGTGTGAGCATACACGTGTGTGTGTCAAGGAGAAGAGCAGCCCTTTTCTTAAAATAAGCGGCCTTCATAATGGAGCTCAGCTCAGGGGAGCCATGGCCCAGATAGAACCAGGGGGAGGGAGAGGGGAGACACGCTGTCTGTGTGTGTGTGTGTGTGTGTGTGTGATGTCCTGAGTGTTACTTTTTACCTTTGCGGGTACCATTTGTACACTCTTAGAGCAAAACTAACACTCAGGATTTTAATGAACACACTGCAGACTTCAGCGTGCTGTACACAGTGACCCCAACGTGACAAGTGGTGTGTGTGTGCGCGCGCGCACGCACGCACGCACGCACGCACACACACACACACACACACACACACACACACACACACACACACACACACACACACACACACACACACACACACACACACACACACACACACACACACACACATTTATGTGTGCATCACAAATTTTGCTCCACTTGCAAGGAATTGACTTCACTACATCTCTGCTGTCGGGCAGAAACCAGCTAACTCCAAAATGTAATTTTTTCAGGAAATGAAAAAAACAAAACAAAAAGTGGAGATAGGAGGTTTTGTTCATCATTGATAAGAACAGCTGAATGGACCTCCAAGCTTACAATGAGGTTGGAGGTCAAAAGGGTGTGGAGCCTGGAGTTAGCAAAACCAGAGTTAGCTGGTTTTGTCAGAAGAAGCGCTTTTTAATACTTTTCATTGGTTCAATATTTTTTCTAACCAACACACAGACGTAAAGGGTGTTCAATAGCACTGATTTATGGGAAAAAAACGAAAAGGCTGAAAAATTGAGTTAGCTGGTTTCTGCCAGACAGCGACGATACTTCATTGTACATCAAATGGTGAAAATGGCCGGTCTACTTGTGTTTCGCCTATGTTCGGTTAATGGTCGCCTATTTTTGCCAAATGTTCGCCTAATATGAGTATGACAAGCACAGAATAGGGATGTGAGCAATGGTTAGCAATACAGATATTAGTGATAAGTAGGGGTGTGCCGATATATCGTCCCGCGATATATCGCGATACGTTTTCGTGACGATATGTATCGTTTTGGGAGAAAAAAATATCGCTTTGGATTTTTTTTTTTTTTTACAATAATAATAATCAGACATGCAAACAGCCCCGAGGTGAAAAGGGTGACAACATGTTTTTTTTTTTCGGGTCAGGTGTCACACTATTGCCCTATTTGGATTCAAAACGGCTATTGCAGCTGAAAAGCTACAAGTTTGCATGTCTGAATAATGCAAAAACAGAATTATTTGTTTGCATTTGCTTTTTTTCCTCCCCCATATATTTTCATAATAAAAAAGTGCGTATCGTATCGAAGTTGTGAGCCCAATATCGTATCGTTTCGTGAAATTAGTGTATCGGCACACCCCTAGTGATAAGGTTATATGTACAGTACATGCCAGTGTTACTAATGAGCGATATCAGGAACTGCTTACTTGCCGGACAGAATGTCTTGTCGGAGCTGCAGAACAAACAGATACCTAAGGAGGAAATGGAAAGAACATAAAGAGAATGACAGGTGCAGAAAGAAGACAGAATCTCAGGCAGAAGAAATGTCATGACCAGTAACGTGCGTAATGGGTCCCAATCAAAAACGCTCACATGCCGTCTTATCTGCGATGGTTCCCAATCGAACACCCTCACTATCTGTCTTAACAGCTCTCTGTCCGCTTGGCCTTGATAACAATCTTGCCCACAGGAGCTAAGTAATTAGCCCATCTTCCCATTTGACTCAGGAGAGGGCTCTCTGTGCGTGTGTGTGTGTGTGTGTGTGTGTGTGTGTGTGTGTGTGTGTGTGTGTGTGTGTGTGTGTGTGTGTGTGTGTGTGTGTGTGTGTGTGTGTGTGTGTGTGTGTGTGTGTGTGTGTGTGTATGCCAGTGGTGTTCAAACATTCTCATGTCAAGGACTCCAAAATTCATATGTATTTGTCAAGATTTTATAAAGCAGACGATTTATAAGCTCACAAGACGTTTGCAGAGTGATGCTTGTTAAGCTGCTGTTTTCAAATATCCGAAAAACTAAATTGGGCTTAATGTTTAGACTGTTGCTCATTTTGCTGGGGACCGCTTGAACCCCCCCCCCCCAAGGACCCCACTTTGAGAACCAGTGGTGTATACTATACTGTATGTGTAAGTGTGGTACCTGGTAAATTCCTCATGCAGGTTATTTGGCTCTGAGGAGTAGAACTTCACTCTAAAGAACAATCTGCATGGAGGACCATCTAAGAAACACAAACGGCAAAAACAATTAAAGAAGTATACTTGTGTGTGTGTGTGCATATGAGAGAGAGAGAGAGAGAGAGAGAAAGAGAGCAAGAGCGAGAGAGAGAGCGAGACTGAGTAAGTCTAGTGTGACAAAGACAAAGTGTCAGGGCTATTAGTACAAGGGAAGAGAAAAGCCCAGAGGAAGAGACTCATTTCATTATGTTCTGAGTAAAGGCATCAAGTAATCATATATAGAGATTTTTTTTTATAAATCTATTTTTCAAGAGAGACCTGGCCAAGATATCACACCATTACAAGGTTACAAAAAGTACAGAATAGAATCAATATAGACAATAGTTAAGGAAAATAGACATGGGACAACAGATACATAAGACAAAATCCAGTTTAGGAGTAGCTGCTGCACTCTTCAGTTACACTGTTTTAAAAATCAGAGCTTTGAACTCTCCCAGGGAAACAAAATCATTAAACTGTAGTGTGGTCTGGAGGTTATTCATGACCAGGGCGCAAAATAGGACAAAGCTGCTCTACCAATGTCTGAGCAAATCCTGGGTACCTGCCTCTATCTGCCAGGTAGTTTTTTTGGGCTAGTCAATAAACAAAAACAAATGACGAGTGGACTGAAGTCTGTAACAGTGTCCAGATCTCCTCAACCCCTCTCTTTCTCCTTCTGACGCCATTCATCTCTCTGTCCCAAGTTGGGAAAGCAAACATGGGTAAGGCTCCGTAATGCACATGTTAATCGCCATGTCAACATCTGATAATGAGCCACCTGCTCCCAGCTCACCTGCCTCCATATAAATTACAAACATACATACATACATAAGTAGAAAATGGTTGAACTTACCTCTAATCTGTTTCTTTATGATTTTGGTCATATCCAGCCAGTGCTGAGAGAGAGGACAGCATTAAGGTGAAAGAGGAAAATATCAGATCTTATTCTCTGGTGTTGAAAGGAAGTGCTTGATCAATGTGTGTGTGTGTGTGTGTGTGTGTGTGTGTGTGTGTGTGTGTGTGTGTGTGTGTGTGTGTGTGTGTGTGTGTGTGTGTGTGTGTGTGTGTGTGTACTCACTGAAACTTGTTCTGGATCCATGTATTGCAGTCCAAAGTAATCGGCCTCCACCAAGTCTAAATGATAGATGATCTGGTCAAAAAGCTCCTGTCCATTTGACTTGCTCTACACACAAAACAATGAATAGCAAAATTAATCCCAATGTCCTTAGTCCTTACAGCCTCAGTCGTAGTGGAATCTAAGCTATTGTACCTTATTTTGTTTCTGATTAAATGCATCTTTAAACTAGCCATTCTAAAACTATAGGGCATTTATCAGTAATAAGGGATTCCTGCAATGTAACAATGGCTGATAAGAACTAATCAGTGAAACACCAGTGAATATAACTGGAACAAAGCAACTTCTGGTGCACGTGAAGGTGGTGTGTGTGTGTGTGAGAGAGAGGACCAGGTCTGCATCTGGGTCAAAATGAGAGGGACAAGCCCTGAGGGAAAGGCCCTTATTCAGGCCTTTGTCCATATCACACACACACACACACACACACACACACACGCGCGCTGCACAAGAGGCACTGTGTCCTAAACTTCTGCTAAACATGTTCCTTTTGTAATGTCTGCATGTATTTTATCCCTTAGAATGTTCTAGTCCAAAACATGTCCTGAATAAAGAACTTGTTGTATGTTTGTAGGGTGTGGGGAGCGCAAGATGACAGCCTTGAACTTTGGCTCATGTCTGTTAATAACTAGCTTAAACTCGCTGGTGTGTGTGTGTGTGTGTGTGTGTGTGTGTGTGTGTGTGTGTGTGTGTGTGTGTGTGTGTGTGTGTGTGTGTGTGTGTGTGTGTGTGTGTGTGTGTGTGTGTGTGTGTGTCATGGGACAAATGTTACCACTATGCACACTCGGCTAGCATTGTGCAGTAGTTGAAATACAATCTCCTGTCAAATGAGTGGACATTCGTTCAGTGTCCCCAAAACTTTGCCTATTAGGCAAGGAACCCAGGGGGTTCTAGTTCTATACTATGCAATAGTTGTGCCCAGGCAAAACTAACCGCCTACCAGACAAGCTTCAATTCAATTAGTCTGAAGTTCCATTCAGTGCACCTGTATATGAATACCTGTGGGATAACACAGGACATGAACAGACTTGTTCCAGCCCACCAGTGACTGAGCGACAGCGATGTGTCATTTTGCTTTGTTTGTTATACACAGCAAAATCCAGTGTTACTTACACACAAAGTGTACAAATAGCCTAAACCCAAAGCCATTTTTACACTCTGAGTTAAATGAACACTAAGGATTTTATTGCGTACAGCAATGCATTTACCAAGACTTGTTGATTTTATTGTTATGTTGTTGCTGTTGGGACTGCTGTTTGTAGGACAGCAGCAGAGCCTCTTTCAACATACGAGGCTGATTCTCTCGATAACGCATTATGCCTGCAAAGCATTGTAAGAGTGACGCATGCAACAGCTTCCCTGACACACATGACCTTCAAAATGAAAACATCTCATGAGAGGAGACTTACCCACACATGCCCACACACACACAGTCACACACACTGACCAACCAGCCCCTCTCGCACTGGAAATTACGCATGCATGTCACAGAGACCCAACAATGATAAATCAAATCAGGGAATTGGGGAATAGCAGATGGAGACTGGAATTGAGACTATGAAGGAATTAGAGGGAGGGAGAGGAGGTGGTGGGGAGGATGAGCAGAGGAGAGCAAGTAGCAAGTGAGAGAGGACTTAAAAGAACAGAGCAACGAGGAGTGGAAAGGAGATTAGGAAAAGGACAAATCAACAGTGTAAGATTCGAGGAAACGCGAAGCAATGAATGGAGTGATGGTGAGATGACAAAAGAAGGTTGACCATAAAAGAAAGAACAGATGAGAGGCAGGACATAAGGGACCAGGGGTCATAGACCTGAACCCCCCCCCCCCCCCATCCCATGTCCTGTCCCTCGTGGGGTTTGTTGCTTTCCCAGTAGTCAGAGTGGGGAAGTAATGTGATGAGCTGGCTGATCAAGACACCATCTGTAGCTACCCCTCTGTCTGTGTGCAAGAGGGACGCGCGCGCACACACACACACACACACACACACACACACACACACACACACACACACACACACACACACACACACACACACACACACACACACACACACACACACACACACACACACACACACACACACACACACACACACACACACAGTTTAACTTTGAGTCTGTGAGCTTTCCATAAATCCTTCTTGTAAATTGTAATTCATCTAGTGTCCCTCATCCTGTGCCACCATGGGGTTGTGTGTGCGTGTGTGTGTCTACACACAGTCGGTCAGTGTCAACACAGAGCCACTGTCACAACACCAGGCGGGCTTCACTGCACTCACAGGCAAATCCACATTGACGTCCGAGCCATCCAGCAGCAGGACGCGACAAGTGATGGTGGTCCTGGCGGTCCCCGCCGCCGGGATGTGCACGGCCGACCCCCCGGTCACCACGGCGGGCGCGTGGATGACCTGCTGCTGGTGAGCGAGGAGCACCGAGTTCCCGGCTGCCCCTCTTCCTCCTCCTCCTCCTCCTCCTCCTCCTTTACCGTCCCGCTCGTCCTGAAACCGTCTCCGGGAGCGGCGGCTGAACGTCCTGCGCAGAAAGCCCATCATTTTTCGGACCCACAACGCGAGGAGGTCCGTGTTTCTGGAGCGCAGCTCCTCGCCCAGAACAACAACACCGGGAGAACCCGCCACCGAGTGTCAGTGTGGGTGACCAGACCACCAGGGTCCTGTTGCTGGCTGCCACCTCCTCCCCGGGGCGAGGAGTCACTCGGTAGGCACGGCGGAGACAGACTTCAGGCTGCCGATCAATCCCCCAGCTGGACGTCGGCAGCAGCTGTGGACTTCAGCCGCATACCAATCCAACTAATAACACATTTACCGCCGACCAGTTGATCTCCGACCATGCATTCACTCCACTCACGGAAATACAAGCCCGTGTCCTTTCCCTTCCCTCATGCACCTGCTGCCGCCGTCCAATGGACTCTGAAACAAACCCCGGAGAAATCCCGTCTCACGGTCTGCGGTGGGTGCTGTGGCGGGGACCCCTCCGTCTGTCACACGACCACCTGCAAGGGAAGTGGGCTTCCACTGGAACAAAGCCTCGTCCTCGTCCGCTCCAGAACCTCCGTTATCATCGCTCGTTCCCACCGGGTACAGAAACGGGTCCACCTCGGCTCACACAGGTAGTCAACCAGAGGAACTGGACAAACAGCATGATCTGCGCCTGCGTAAAAACACAACGCAGCACAAACTTTTTTACCCCGACAGGGCGACCCATCACTGGCAGTGAACCAGCGCCACCTGTCTGTCGTTATTGGGGCCCCTATTGAATTGTATTAAAAAAGCGAAGGACCTTCAGAGATATAAGTCTCCACCCATAAACCTACTGCTATTGGTTATTTACGTTCTATTGAATTACGTACAGCCAACTACCGAGGGTAGTGGCCTGTATAGTGTCCACCAATTACATGACTCCCACCAATAGGTATAGTAGGCCGATTAGCTCAGTTGGTTAGAGCGTGGTGCTAATAACGCCAAGGTCGCGGGTTCGATCCCCGTAATGGCCACGTATTTTTCGGAGAATTGAATACACAGGAAGGATCCCAATGGAAACAAGCCATAGTGGTTTTAATCCTTCTGGCATCCTTTTGTATTGAACTGTACTTTCTGTGCTTTTTTTGCAAACTGTTTAAGTATTCAATCAATCAAACATGTTTCATCTTTGGTCTTTGGAAAGATGTGTGTAGTGTGTAAGAAAGATGTCCAGAAAGAGGTTGTATACTTCAACTACACCAATGGGTCAACTTCTCAGTGTGTACCCCAGGGGTCCTTGAGGGGGTTCCACAGCTAAATGATTCATAGCTTATCTACATTATTTCATATATTTACATAAACTCATTATTTTGTAAAAAAAATACATCTAGAGAACAAGAATGGTTAATTTGATCACTTTCACTGTTACCAAATGACACATTGGACCAAATCCTGTAAATTATTTGATTAGGGTCCCAGAGATGGGAAATTTTTATTAAATAGTGGCCATAGGCTAATACATTGGATTGGGAGTCCTTGAAATTAAAAAGGATGAGAATCACTGAACTACACTTGCTGTTCGTGAATCAATATAGGGGTGAGATAACACCAAGATCATTGAAATTATTCCAAATTCCTAGACAAACTTAAACAGTTGAATACTTGGGCTTTTCTTGAATAGTGTGCAATGATCAGCCATACTGTTAAGTTCAGACGTATTGATTTGCGAGAGGTGAAAAAGTTGCACTGTATAGTAAAAAAAAAACAGTATCTCAACACAGAGCATCATATGCTATGCTAATTAAAACATCTATTTTACATATCTATCCATCTAGAGATACAGTAGACAGATCTATCAATAGATACAGACAGATGGACAGATATCTCCTTTAATAATACATTTGTCAAAGAGGCATTGACTATTATAAGAACAAACAAACAAATGACCCATCCGTATAAATCAGTGTTTATTCAGTGTCTCAATAATTTAAGAGTGATTAGGACAAGGGAAGGTTCAGTGTTCCACCGGCAGTCTAATGTGAGCCAACCTGTTGGTGATATAAAACCTGCAACGCTCTCTAGACTCAGATAAGCTATAGACAGTAACGCTCCAGGCACAGTTCTGTTGCTCTGTGTGATCCAGTAAAACATCAGTCCAAGGCACACCTCCGTGGAGGACAACGTGGCTTAAGTGCGATACAGTGATAAGTAGAGAGGCCTCTGGGACAGAGAGCAGCAGCTCACATCAGTCTTCTAGCAGTCTCTGTGGGACTCAAACCTCTTAATGCACTATTAGCCCACAAAAAAAAAACTAAGGCCAGAGAGGTACAGGAGTCACTGGCTTACAGTATATGCTATGCAGATCGGCAGAGAACCATGTTCTGTGGCCAGCTGTGCTATTATATTCAGCCTATGCATTGGTCCCATATCCTGGAATCCTTCGAGGAGAGCAGGTAATGCCCTCCATAGAATAAGGCTGGACTAGTGAGTGTATGTGTTCTGGTGCTGCTGTGATTAGTTAGCAGTGTTGATGTGGTCTATGCCGGGGCTTCAGACCCATCTTGCTTCTCTTTGTAGACTCGCAGTATGGCCTCACACACAAACTGGAACTGACACTGAAACACAAAGCATGTGCTTTTAGTTAACACAACAATACACTGCATCACTATTGTTGCCGTCGTTGTCTTTAACCACTTGCGCCTCATTTTAAAAATAACGAAAATAGCTGATTTACAAGCTCAAAAGATCTGAGCAATTTATGAAGATTTTGGACATTTTTGGAATCTTTTCACAATATTATTGACATGCCCAGAATGGGGACTCCAGGGTGAAAGTGACACATTATCTACAGAGGTGGACAACCTGAATGTTCACACGCTTCTAAATTAGCTTGAACTCTTACTGTGACAGACTGTGACAGAATGTGACAGGCAGTAAACACTCCAACAGTAAGGTGTCTTTCACACCGGACACAATTAGTTGGGCATGACAATTTGTACTATCCATCTCAAATGAGGTGAAACAGGTCTATAGTGTTGACAGGTGAGTATTATTAGCCTGGTCAAATTATTCAAACTTGCACTGGTAAGCAAACGCGACACTCCACCAAGCCGTGAAGCCAACGGTCTGGGTTGGCCAATCAGGGAAGCTGATGCATACAATCTACAGAATTTGCGCGTCTACCTCAGACCCGCCGGCTGATAGATACAGATATTCGTGGTTTTTCAGTTCTCGGAAACCGTGTGACCACTATGACCATTCGGCACTGCACACCTAAGGGTCATAGGAGACACACATGGTAAGTTTGAGACCGTTCGGTCTGACACTTAACGAGTTACGCCGGCCACAGAGTGACAGACAGAGACTTGGAAAATTATAGTATAGCTAGATGCACATCATTAGTGTAATAGTGTCCCTTTAAGTAAGTCATGGATCCCTAATAGGAGGCCCCACAGGCCAAGTGTGGCCCATGAGAGCTAATAAGTCTGGCCTGCACCGACCCCTGTCATAACATGATATTAAGTGCACAAAAACAGAACAAAATTTCACAAACTAACCTTGTTTGTGTTGTATGTTCTGTATGATTCGCTGTGTGTGTGTGTGTGTGTGTGTGTGTGTGTGTGTGTGTGTGCGTGCGTGCGTGGGTAATAATAGGCGAACATTCGGTGAGAATAGGCAAACATTCAGTGAAAATAGCCGATCTACAAGCTCACAACGAGATTTTGTGTACAGGGATTAAAAGGAAAGGGGCCCAAGTACAGACCCTTGGGGGACTCCCCAAGGGTTTGAGTGGTTAAAACCTGATTATACTTTGCCATATGTCATCGTCGCCTGCTGGAAATAGCAGATCTGCAAGCTTTTTTCTGCGAGCGACACCGTCATACGACGGAGTATAACTCGAACATAAGAATTGCACTTGCAGACTGCAGAGGCTTTTAATTAAGTGGTTGGTTGAGTTATTTTGTTTCAAGAATACATTTCTTTTCTTGTGTGACCCTCAACACAAGATTTGAGAATCCCAGGCCTAAATTTGTACTATAACCATTACCTAATAATAATAGTAGTAATAAAAGCAGCAAAATCATTTGCACACAAAGCAACTTCTACTGGTGCAGTGGAAAACTGCTCCCTCTCAATAAAGGAAAAATCAATAAACAACAGCCTCAAGGACTTCCTCCTCAGAGAAATCATGATATAAAACATGACGTGGTTACCAGCTACATGTCAAAAGCAGCTGCATTTGCCTTTGACAAACAAGTAGTGAGCTAATCAACCATGATGGCTGGCTCTTATGTGTCTCTGTACCGTGGTCTGGACCATCATGGCTCGTTGGTCTCTCAGCGTTCTGACAATGTCCAGGGGGAACACCGGCTGACCCTCCTCCAACAGAGTCAGCGCTGTTTCCATGGTGATAAGAACACCTGTGCGTCCAATCCCAGCACTGAAGTAATCATTAAAAACAAATGAAAAACTATTCAGAAAAACAAAAAAGGTTCAGATGTCCACAGTACATACATGAATGATGTTTTTGTGTGTGTGTGTGTGTGTGTGTGTGTGTGTGTGTGTGTGTGTGTGTGTGTGTGTGTGTGTGTGTGTGTGTGTGTGTGTGTGTGTGTGTGTATGTTCATGTGTTTTACCTGCAGTGTACCATAAGTGGCTCCTCCCCTCTTCTCCTTTCTCGGACACAGCTGACAAACAGCAGGAAGTCAGAAGGGTCATCTGGTACGCCATGGTCCGGCCACGCTACGTACTGGAGATGAGTGACTGCCCGCTCCTCACCCCGCTGCGCGCACAACACACCACACACACACACACACACACACACACACACACACACACACACAGTGTGAGGGAGATAGTGTTAGGAAGCATGCATTTAAAATTGTACATTTAAACTTGAGAAAACTGATTACACATGAGAGAGGACCTACAGTAAATAACTGCCACAAAAACAAAACAAAGAAGGCAGCAGAAGGGAAGAACAGGTGGGGAGGACAAAACAACAGGTGACCTGTACATGAATTGGAAGGGGATATGGTCGAAGGAAGACCAAATAGAAGGCGGAGAGGAGAGGGGAAAAGTGAAATCCTAAAGGAGGAGTGTGGCTGTGTTCAGGAATTGTGCCGGGCGAGTGGCCTGTGGCTGCATGCAGGGATGAACTAACTCAGCCAGGAGAACAGATGGGCACGCACAGCGGTAGATTCGAGTGTGTGTGTGTTTGTGTATGTGTGACTCCATACTCTTTATTTACCTGTTATCTATTATGGCCAACAGCTCTGTTTTATCTCATAATATTCCACAGGCAAATGGAAGACACTCACATACTGTACACACAAACAAATCTATTGCCCTCACACCCCATCCACGAGCCCAAACCCATGTCACACACGCACACACACACACACACACACACACACACACACACACACACACACACACAACCACCCATCCACTCGCCAGCCCACACAGGAAGAGATTATTTGCAGGCAAGAGTTAGTTTTGTCCAGAGTATGTGTTGCCTGCGGCGAGCTCCGTTATGTGACATATGGCATAAATCACAGTACATGCCACTAAACATAGAAGCAGAAACCCCCATGTTGTATGACTGGAGTCATACTACATCGCCTCTGTTGTGTCAGGGTTATTGAAAGCAGGAGTGCTCTTTTGCATTTCACTGAGCAGGTGTTACTGTACCTGTGTGTGTGTCAGGGTGAATTGTCGTGTGACGTAGGCTAAGTTACATTCCTCTGAGTGACAGCTCACCCTCAAGTACCCATAATCCCTCACTTCTGGGGGATGCGGCCAGTACTGGTGACACTTAGTCTGAAAGTGTATGACATCATCCATAGCACACATTATTTCTGACACGAGCCATTAGTCACATACAGTAATAATATAACACATCAGTGCTACCTGGAGGCTCAGGAAATTAAACTCATGTTCGACAATGCATTTTAACCACTTCTCTCAGGAACATAATTCAGGGGGAAAAGGAACAGGATGTAAAATGACTTTCAATTAGGGCTGGGTGATATATGACTTCAAATCAGTATTACGATCGTTTCAAACTTTTTCCTCGATTCAGATTAATGAACAAATATAAAAATAAAAAAACATCGAAAATAGCAGATCTACAAGCGCTGTGACGTGTTGTAGATCGCCTATTTTCGCATGACACCATTCACAAAGAAGTATACTAAAGGTCGATTGTAAAAAAAAAATATTGTGTCGATTCATTGATATCTACGGGGGAAAAGAATACATTGAAAAAACTCTTTCTTCTCGATTATTCGGTTATAAATATCAGTTTCAATATATTTCTGTGTGTGTGCGTTCTTAGCTCTGAAGTAGAGAATATCTCCGGCCACTCGATCAATTAATGAGAGCATCTGGTTACCAAGCAACAGGGAAGTCGCCACAGAGGCAGCTTCATTGAATGATTCCATGTGTGAATGCATCTTGTGTGCAAAGAATACATCTCATCGGCATCCTGCTCACACCTTATGCTTAATTCATACTCATCGTACGATGGTGTCACGTGTCGAAAATTGCGACGCAACAGGTTGTGAGTTTGTAGATTGGCTGTCTTCAGCACGCGACACTGGCGTGCAATGAAGTATAAATCAAGGCTCCACATTCAGCTGTTCTGTAGTCTGTGAAACCCTGTTGATTGCAAACAGCTGCTGCGATTGATTATTTTTGCAAGAAAACAAAACCGCTCGCTAACCTAGTAATAACCGCAATTAAATCGAATTAAACAAGGTACATCATGTAGCAATGTTGGCACGACAATGATGGCACGACAATGATCACAGGAACAATGGATATTGAGCAGCTTGACATTAACCCACAATACCCAATTCCTCACTGGCTGGGTTTTACATTCTATGTGTGTTTATAGATGAGGTATGTATGAGCGTGTTTAAGCAAGTACCCGTCCCCTCTCAGTGAGAGTAGTAAGCATAATGATGGTGTGTGTCTGTTGCTCCCACACACTCTGCCAGAAGTGAGTGCAGGTCTGCGGTAGTGGACCCTGAGCGGCAACGTAACGCAAACACACACCAGACACTGGGGGCGCCACCTAAGAGACAGACAGACAGACATGCTCATGCTAACACACATTATATACACAGGGTCAAGTATACATGAGATGACGCCGGGGGACAAAAAGAGATGATTGCAGATATCAGCAACGCCATACCGTGATGTGGCTGGCATTAATGTAGTCCTCTTGGTCCTGCAGAACGACCCTGGTAGCGTCATCTGAAAGGAGAGAGAAGGTAGTTGTACAGGTGTTGATGCACAGTCAGTGGTTTGGGCAGTTACATTTTTATGACCCACCACAGGGAAGTACTGTACAAGACTGAGGTTATCCCAGGTAATACAGCAAGCTGTGGGGGGTGGGGAATCATGGGGGGTGGGGAATCATGTGGTGGTGGAAATATATGCAGAAAAAAGACAGGACTCACATGGCAGAACATCTTTATATCTGTTCTTGTCCATGTTCTCAGAGAGTCGAGCACAGGTTAGCGATAGGCCAGGTTTCCGCCTGTAAAGGTTCTGCAACACAAACACATAAACATTACAAAGAAATACACACAAATTACACAAAATATTCAGCATCTAGCAGATTAGGGCCAACATCTGTTCCCAAAACAGCACTTAAAAAGGCATTATGAATCCCCAAATAAGTGAGTGTGACTGTAAGTTATTAAATCCTGCTTAAAACCCATTAAGATTTGAAAGATTGTTAAAAAAAATAGCAGATGTACAAGCTTGTGGCGTGGCACGAAGTGACGTGCTGTGAGCTTGTATATCTGCTATTTTTTAAAAGCCAACGCAAAAATAATAATATAATTATCTAAGATGACTGATGCTTTCCCGGTTTTAAATGGTTAAAGTATAAGAGAAATGCAGCCATTTATGGTCTTTGTCGTTCTATTAGCTATCCTTGTTACCTTTCATCACGGACCTGTGTGTGTGTGTGTGTGTGCGCGTGTGTGCGTGCGTGCGTGCGTGCGTGCGTGCGTGCGTGCGTAGGCACACACGGACATACCTCAAAGTGGAAGGAGAGAGTTGCTGACTGTATTCCTCTCTCCAGCTGTTTCATTGAGTCCTCCAGTGTACTGACACGCTCTGACTGGCCAGGCGACTGCGGCTTGTCTCCCTGCGATTGGCCAGTCAGTGTTAGGTCGGGAGGAAACTGTAGCACAGGTGCCACACGCCCAGGACCTGCAGTACAAGCTTGGTTGAGTGTATAATCCATAAACATCACAGAAACATAACGTTGCTGTCAGGCAGAAACCTCCAAACCTGTGTTCCAATTGATCTTATGTAGATTATTATTTAGTCACAAGCTCTTTTTAATACTTTTCATTGGTTCAATATTTATAAAAATCACACTTGACCACATTCACTTATGAAGATAAATTAGCCAATCTACAAGCTCACAATGCGTTGTGAGGTTGTAGATCGGCCATTTGTGCTACTTTTGTGTGACAGCGACGATAAGGTGCATACACACATACAAACGTGCACATGATCCTACACACCTTTACGTCTGATGAGCAAGTCCAGTTCTCTGGAATGTGACTCTCTGCTGGCTCGTATGAACATGACCACCTGGTCATGCGTGTGTTCTGAAATGTCTCGGCCATTGATGAGGACCACCAGGTCTCCCTCTAGCAGCTTGGGTTCACATCGCCCTGCCTACAAACATACAGTACACTGACACTCACTCACTCACAGCAAAACCACTTCAACCCTATTTATACTTTGGCTATTCGGAAATAGCCGCTCTACAAGCCCACAACGCATCATGATGCGATGCGTTGTGAGCTTGTAGACCTGCTCATTTAAAAAAATCTTGATGCATCTAGAAACATTGTGAAAAAACTTAAAACATAACACATATCTTCTCTTATACTTATAGCACAAAATCTTTTCATATGGGAGTCAATTTGGGGGTCCTTGACATGAGAATATTTGAGAACCACAGCTTTGATAAACCATCCTTCTAGTCATCCATCGAACCATCTATGTTTTGTTTACATTTCATCACAAGTTAACACAACCACATAGTCGAACACAAACAACTCAGAGTCGGTTCTTACAGGTGAGTCAGGTTTAACGTGGGATATGGCTAGAGGCATCTTCTGATCCACCCCACCCTGGAAGGAGTTTGGAAAGATGAAATGAAGCAAGAGTGAGGGAGACAAACACATATTACTCAAAACGTTTCCTCATGCGTGTGTGTATGTGTTTGAGCGCAAGAGAGACTCACTTTAACATTGAAGCCAAACTTGCCTTCCGGATCAGGGGCAATACGTATTAACAACAGATCACTGTCTCCTGGTGGCCCCTACAAACACAGATGCAGGAAAATAATTCTGCATAATTACTACATAATTAATAATAAAAGGGGAAACTAATAGTTCCCTTTCATGAAAAATACTAGCCCATAGCTACCCGGATTTCCAGGCTTTTCCTTAGTTCATAGTGTCATATACAAAATAGGGGTTGGGATTCATAGCGTCATATATACAAAATAGGGGTTGGGATGCAACACAAGCATGCATACAGCATGTGCACAAACACACACTATGTGGGCGATCAGATAACTGACCTTGTCCCTGTAGTGTAAACTGGGCTCGCTGTCCTCTTCTCCCGTGCTGATGTCATCAAATTGTGACGAACCTTCCTCCAGTGCTTGGCTGTGTGTGCCAGAGAGACTGGTGTAAACAAAGTCAAATTGTTGGTTAGATTGGAAGAGATTTATACTTTGTTACGTGCCTGTGTCACATATGGCAAAAAAAAGCAGATCTACAAGCTCACAACACGTCACGTTGCGATGCATTGTGAGCTTGTAGATCCTCTATTTTTGTTGCGCGACACCATCGTATGATAGGGTAAGAATTCCGCAAGTGTGTCGTTTTCCTAATACTGACCGATTTGGAGAACTATCTCCCTCACTGTCTCTGCTGCTGGTGACGGAGGCCCGGTACGTGTAGAACACATCCTCCCCCTCTGACATGTCTTTCAGGTCATTGGTCAGCTCCGCCGAGGAGGGGCGGGGCTTACGGATGCCGTGTCGAACGCGGGGACTCCGCCTGCCAGAGAGACCATAAACTTCAGCCAGGACAGTTTATGCTTGTGTTTGTCCAAGAGGGTTTACATGTGCAGTCCAAGGTAGAGTACGCACATCCAAATATTTGACAGACATAAATACATGAAAAAGAATTGTCAGATGTAGTCAGCTAATTGTCAGATGTAGTCTGTGCAGTGTGTTTGCAGCAACTTTAAACATGTGACACCACCGACCCAACATCACCCAATTTGATCTTCCGACACAGCGCAGTTAGTCAGGACAAGACAGTTGGTCTGTAGAGGCCTAAACAGATCATACCAGTTGGGTGTAGTTGGAGGGGATCTAGATGGCAGACTCTTGGTCTCCATTTGCTCGGCTGAAACAGACCTTCGAAGGACCGGGTTCCACACCATCCCTCCCACCACACGCCGACACACCGGACCACTGCAGACCAAGGGGAGAGGAATAGAAAGACTGCAACATTTAAATAGTTATTATAAGACTACATGTGATTGTGCACACACTCACGTTTCATTTTTACTGTTTCCCAGGCCCAAGTGCTGTGTGATCAGCTTGCTGTAGGACTGAATTGTTGTTGTGGTGGTGTTGTTGTGCTTCGGGCTCCTGGCTGTCCGGTTAGCGCTGAAGAAGGAATGGTGATCCACACAGGACCTCCAAAGATTCTTACAAGTCTTGGGACAGGGCAAGGCCAGAGACACAATGCAATCCTGGGTCTCCCCCTGCAAATCACAGACGACAGTACAATACAATTCACAGGACTTTAAGGCGACGTGGGCGGGTAATTCACGTGCCCGAAGCCCAAGACAGGACTAGACTCACGTGTTTCCGTTTGAGGTGGATGAGAAAACGTTTCCTCTTGAAGGAGATCTTGATGATGTTCCCCCTGCATGATAATGATGATGAGAGGGGTTTAATGGGTCAGAAAACTAGGCTGACGACAGCCCATCACATGAATGAGCAGCTGTCATTATCACTCACCAGGGGAAGAAACTGGAGCAAATCATATTGCAGAACATAGCTACACCACTTGAAGCCAAACCGACCAAGAGGGGGGCATTGTTGGAATCCTGAGTAAGAGTGACAAGAGAGCGAGAGAGAGGGAACGTGATAAATGAAACCAAGGACCAACAAGTAAAAGCAGCCATAAAATAAATGAATATAAGAAAGTAATATAGATGTGATCTGTATCTGGATAACTTATCTGGATAAGGAAAAACATATGGCAGTGGTCGGCAAGTAAGTTTTGCCTCGGGCCAAACTTTTTCAAATTAGATGGTGGGCCAGAACACAATCAATGGCTAATTTAGGACGTGGAACTTGCAACAAACAAACATATACAATAATAATAACTGTATTGTTATAAAAGTTACTACATAAAGATGTGGTATAACAGAAAAAGCATGTGGAATCAAATGTTACAGGTGCACACAGAAATGCTTATCTAATCCTTTTTGTGCAGGCGTCATCCTTGAATGTTTCACTTAGAGGATATTTAGTGAACATATTATCTGGAGACAGACAGTACTCCTTTTCGAACAAGAGCTCTTTCATGGTTCAAGGTCTCTTAGAATGGAGAGAGACAATGTATCATTTGAGGCATGTGAACACACAGCTTTGGTGTGTTTTTTAAACGTGAGATGAGATTTTCATCCAAAAGTCTCAAGAGCAAAGTTGACAGTGAAAACATAACATTCAATGAATGGAAATAGAACTATTTGTTCATCATACCTGATTTCATCAATTCAAAGCTATTGCTGTCCATATCCTACCTGGACTGTCAGTCAGCTATTGTAAATTATTTACAAAATTACTTGTCGGGGCCAGATATTAACGCTGGCGGGCCAGTTCTGGCCCACGGGCCGCCTGTTGCCTACCACTGACATATGGTAATGCATATTTACATATGCACTCACATATGTAAATACAAAAAGCACACATTGCAATCGGAATGCAATCACATCTGCCAGACCACATCTGGAGGTGGTCTGGCTCACACGGCGTTCAGATCTCAGTCAAAATCCCCCAGGTGTAAATGTTATTATTCAGATAATATATCCAGAAACAAGTGAACAGCCAAGAGAGTTGGCTACCGTGGCAGAATGCAGCTCCACTCCATACAGCTCCAGCGTTCGTGCCGTGTTGAGGAAACATAACTCTGCTTCGCTCTGCTTCAGTCCCCTGGGAACACACAGAGGAGACGCAGGGGCATCAATACTAACTGTAGAGAACGTGCTGTGCAAAACGAGCAGAAACCAGTTTTGAATTTCAGACTATAAAAAGGTACAGATTCCTTTGCCGTACTTGTGCTGAGGATGCAGATCTTCCACTCGGGATAGGAAGTCATCGTCCTGCTCTGGGATGAAGTGGCACTTGGACAGGTAACCAGGGAGATAAGATGGCATGTGGTCCCGCAGCTCCGCTACAGGGGATGGTGAGAGAATCCGAAATATTACACAGAAATACATAATCAGACCCCCTTCGAAAGTACTGACCCACAATTGTCAACATAATAAAATCTTCAGTTAATTTAACTCTAACCGAGGATTTTACTGTGTAGTAGGGTACTATATGAGAGGTGCAGCTAATTGCTTGCTGACATGCAGGAACAATTACTCGCATGACAGTAACGAAGCCATGAGTCATGTGTTTCTCTACTGTTGAATGAAAATGCAATGGTGACTTACACTGAACAGCATAAGACGCCAGCACCACAGCTGCACTCAGCGGGCACTGCAACCTGCAATCAGACTATGATTACACATTGTAATTGCTACACCACTGCTGGAAACTCTGTATCTCAAGGGGATAGGTGTTTTTGTTTGCTTGTGTGTGCATTAGCGTATGCTCAAATGAACACGTTTGTTCCCATGGTGCTCCACTAACCTTCCTTCCCTGATGTCACAACTGATCTGGAGGAAGTACAGGTGCCTACAGAGACGAGACAGGAGGAACTCATACAACCCACACCACTTCAAACAGCCCACTCACATAACGTCTGTGTCATACATAAACTACTCCCTGTTTCACAACTGATACTGACACACGACAAGAGCATTTTTCATAACCTGGTATTAAGGCAGACCACTGATTATTGTAAAATGTCAAACTTACATACATCAAAGGGGGAAAACCACCCAATTAACTTTCAATATCACTTATCGTTCACTAGACTAAACACATTCATATTCACCTGGTCTGTTCATGTTGCAGAGAGTTGGGGTCAGAGATGAAGTATCGTACTCTGAAGTTAAGATAGAAGGGAGAGACAAGCCCTGCATAGGGAAAACCATGTCTTATAGATGTGATAAATTACATGATGTCATCACAGCAGACTCCTAGTTTCTTTGTCCCAAGTACTGTATATTGTATTAAGAAATAGTTAGAAATTGCTACTTCAAATAAAGGCACATAATTCAAATCAGATACCTTTCAGCTGCTTCTTCAATGGCTTTTCAGGCTCTAACCATCTCTGAAAGAGGAACACTGGGTTATTCAAACATAGAACATCATTCGATACAATTATAATTACAATCACAGCCAAGATGGCCAGCTCACCGGAGAGTGTGTGTTGGCTTTGATGTAGACAATTGCCGTGCTGGATTCTCGGATCTGTAGACTAAAAAGCTGTCTCTCTAGCAAGCCGAGGTGGTTGAACACCAGGTCTAACAGAACCACACCTTCATCCTGTTTCTGGAAAACCAGGGAATACAACATCAAAAGTCAGACTTTCTCAAATGGTCTCAGACACGGCACACAGACAAACATTTTACACTAGCTATTAAACATAACACTATTCGATAACAGTATTCCTCCGATGAAGTTTAGTGTAATATATCCTTATTAGTTTAGCTTAAATTATATTGTTTGTACAGACAAGACAATAAATACATCCATTAAATAGGAAAATAGGTAAACACAACAGTTAAACACCACAGTAAATTATTTTATATATATTCCAAATGAAATAAAAGCAATGCTCTCAGCATACTCTGTGAATGTGCGTCTGCTTGTGTGTGAGTTGGGTGGTAGGGATTATTAATTTAACTCAGAGTTTAAAAACTCTCAGCGTTACAAATGGATAAATTAACAAAGAGGATTTGTGTTGTTGTCTTCTATCTGCACCACCATCATGACATTTCATGTCCCACTTCAGTGCTCCACCCCACTGTTTAGGAAACACTGCTCAAAGTGCTGACACTGTCAAATATAATGTTTACATCAATGAAGGACATGACTGCAGAAAAGAAACCTTTAGCTTGCCTTGATTTTGTGAATTAAGCTTCTTCCTTGCGTTTCTTGTTCAGAGCACGACTCAAATGAAACCATGCACCCGAGTAGATCTGTGGGTCTGCTTACAGATCATGTTCCCATCTCCTAGCATAAGTATAGCATAAAGCCTGAGCGTGCGATACCTGCAGGCAACTATGTATGTATAACACAGGCTTTAGGTCTGAAGTGCTGTAGCTCACGCTATGGCTCAGATGTAGGATGTATCTCAATGCAGCGAGCAACATGCAATATAAGGAGTCTCACATCGGAGAGTCCCAGTAGTTTCTCTGACAAGCTCATAGCTTGTAGATCTATGAACGGCACAAAGTGCTTGTATATCTGCTATTTTTTAATAGCCAAAGTACAAAATAATGATTAAAATATAGCTAAAATAAAGAAATGACACAGATGCTTTCTCGGTTTTAATGGGTGAAAAGGAGATGCTGCCCTAGAAAGTCATATGGTGACTGTACATTCTCTGAGAGAAAACGTGCATGCTGAGGTAAGCTCATGCACGCATGGCATATGATGATGGAAGCCTCCCATATGTGAAAGGCTCCACTCGGCATATAAAAATAACGCAAAGCACGATTCTGAAAGAGAAGAAGTCCATCGAACCAAGGACACTGTGCTGAACAAACGGGAGGCAGATCAATGGAAATGCGAAAGAGGAGTCTCGCCATGTCATCCACTGACACGACAATCATTAGCACTGCACAGAGACAGATAGGACCAACATATGATCCGTGTGTGTGTGTGTGTGTGTGTGTGTGTGTGTGTGTGTGTGGACAAACTCTTTACAAGGACAGAAAGACGGAAGAAAAGGTTGTGGAAAGTGAGGCTGCATGTAGCTGAGCAGGTTAGGAAATGAATGTAGTCAATGGAAATTACTTGCAGGCCGTGTGTGTCTGTGCGTGTGCATGTGCATGCACGTGTGTGTTCTTACTCACGCTGACTCTAAATGTCTCGATGGTGCCGTCCAGCAGCTGAACTAGGCAGAGTAAGTCAGGTTTTGGCATGTCTGTTACCACGGTAACTCGGCCTCCCTCTCAAGACAAACACCCTGCCCTCAGCTCATCACTGAGTGGGGACCTGGAACACACACACACACACACACACACACACACACACACACACACACACACACACACACACACACACACACACACACACACACACACACACACACACACACACACACACACACACACACACGCACATACAGTATATAGTCAGGTTTTTCCAGGCTGTTGTCTTCCCATGAGGATGACATCGGGTGGTGAGTAATGTGTGTGCCTGATTCAGTATCAGGCCACAGTGAGTAATGCACTGTGAATGCGAGGGAGCGACTGTGTGTGTGTGTGTGTGTGTGTGTATGTGTGTGAGAGACGTGACGTGTATGTATGCGAGCGTCTGTTTGTGCAATCCATTATTATTTGGCTTGAGTCTGAACATGTCCTCTCGCTCCCTTTCCCTCCCGTTCTCCCTCGGTGTCTCTCCGCCCTGTGCAGGAGCTGAATGATAAGAATGTTAAATATTCTCTGAGTTCAGCAGCACGCCCATTTGCACGGCTAGGACCAGATCTAAGACCTGTTACTACGGACAATGTATGCACACCCGCACAGGTCTCACATACACATTACACAACAACACATACTGTACAGGTACATGTGTGTGTGTGTGTGTGTGTGTGTGTGTGTGTGTGTGTGTGTGTGTGTGTGTGTGTGTGTGTGTGTGTGTGTGTGTGTGTGTGTGTGTGTGTGTGTGTGTGTGTGTGTGTGTGTGTGTGTGTGTGTGTGTGTGTGTGTGTGTGTATGTATGCACGCATGCACTCTCACATGCACATTGCACTCATAGTTCCTTTACTGGCTAAAAGCCAATAGTTACCCATACTTAAGAATGTGTGTGTGTGTGTGTGTGTGTGTGTGTGTGCGTGCGTGCGTGCGTGCGTGCGTGCGTGCGTGCGTGCGTGCGTGCGTGCGTGTGTGTGTATTCATGTGTGCATGGCTGCATTTGTGTCCCGTCTTGGTTTACAGATAAATTCAACACACAAAATGGCCTGCCTTTAGCCTCTTTGTCAAAGATACACAATGTGTAAGTTAATGTTTGAACACAGTGCCACTCTCAGAATATATTAAACAGACCTGTGCTCTGTTGCAGCATTACTTGTTTTCCATGATAAACTCTCATTGGCCGACCCATAATGAATTCACATGTGAATGAATGCTATTTTTAAACATAGAGTTCAGCTCTATTCACTATTCTTTCAAAGGGATATTGTTGACATGGACAACATTAGTTGACAGAAGAATGCCACGAAACTATGCTTGCTTTAATATGTGTATCATTGTTAAGTTATAACCACCATTGTTTATAAATAATGAACACAAGGATTACATTTAGAGAATTAAAAGCAATGATTTATTTTTCTAGAACACCCACCAGAGACAGCTAGATGACCAACCTTTAACCTCGTCTACTCTCCCAAACGTAAACAGAGGAATAAGCCAGCCAGGCCTATTTCAAAGTATAAAGCCTTGAGTTACAGTAACAACAGCCTATCGAGACATTAACATTGAGCTCTGTTACTATATGACCTCTTGTACTTTGTTCTAACTGCGCGATCAAGGAACCTGTTGACAACCTAAACTTCTCCAGCCTCACCCAAAGAGGACTCTGGAACAACACAACACAACACAACTCAACACAACACACACCATTCGCAAACTTTATTTTAAAAAGCCCGAAACTACAGCGTGGCCTGTGATACATAATGTTATGAAGACACATGCAGCTTAGAGAAGAAAGAAGGACATGCATAAGTACCTCAGTCGTCCTGAAGTGGAGCATTGATTCCTCCTACGGTCTCCAGGTAGAAGGTAAATATCCGGGACAACTTTCTCATCCCTCTGGCTGCGGTGATTCCTCCTCCTCCTCCACGGCCCCGCCCCTTCCCCAAGCGCGCTCTCGTATGGACTGGACGATGCGCGCGCCCTATTTATACTTCGCCGTACGGCCGTGTCGCGCACCACATATTAGCAGCGTTGCCACGTCGGCTTATTATAAGCGGCTTCGGGCTTCTTTTCCTGTAAAGTTGCTTGTAAATATTCTATTGGTTAGTTGCGGGTTGCGTTTTTTTTGGGTCTTGTTTTTAAAGTGTTGTTGTTTATTTATTTAGGCTTGCTTCTTAAAAAATATTTTGTGCCGAGGGAGCATCTGTGTTGTTAGAATGTTTGAAATGCTGTTTGCATCGGCTATTTTCAAATAGACGATGTTTAAAGTGTTTAAGTGGCCTTGCTTCTTTTGGGCTTGTTTTCATCATAGACCTCTGGTTGGCAGTGGTTGCTTATCGCTCATAAAACCTGGCAACACTGCATATTAGTCGATCTACAAGCTCGCAGCGCGTCACCTCGTTGGCACTTTGTGAGCTTGTAGATCTGCTGTTTTTACCACGAGACACCGTCGTGTGCCGGAGTGTAAAAGTAGGCATCATCACACCCGTGAAACTGAAACTTTGTATAATTAGCTACTAGGGTAGGGCATAAAGGCCTATGTTCTAGACCTAGAATAAATAAATAAACAAACAAACTAACAAACAAACTAATTGTGAAAGTGTGAACGACAATATGGCAGTTTATGTCCAGTTTGGGCAAATGGAAGATAAAGTCTCAAAGGTAAGAACAGTAGTAGTGTTAGTGTGAATGCATTGTCAGTTTTAAGGAGACCTTTCTGATTGACTAATTAAATAATATCGTAATATGTAAATTGTGTTGAAGCAGATTCAGTCAATGAAGCATTTAGGGTGTTGTAGGGGGAAAATACGTTTGTCAAAAGTTTATCTTGATACTGTGCCACAGTTCAAATAGATAAACAGACTGCTGGCTGATACCTTGCGCTTTATCTGTCCAATTTAACACATATTTCTGAATAACATTGATAAAGTTGTCGAACTGCTGCTCACTCTGGTTTGTTGCTGCCACCTGCAGGAGAAATAAGCTATTGCAGCAATAATTCAGAGTAGGGGTCTTTTTCATGACCCCTTAGCTGAGAGAGAGAGGATGCAGGGACCCCCACTAAATACAGTATATTGTATACATTTATCTTTTTTTCCTTTTAGAAAGACTCCCATGCAACTTGATAAGAGGCTAGCTCACTATATTTAGCTGATTGTCTCATCAATGTCTGTTGACCGTTGAGAGATATGATACCACTATGGAAGGAGGCTATTGTTTACTTATATATTTTGTTTACTTATATTTGCTAATAATGTGTTGTTACATTCTTATTCATGTGTATTTTCAGACATTTAAAGGGTAAGACCACTTTGGTAGAGGTTTGGGTTGTGTAGTTACCTTGCCATGATGTAACTCCAAAGGTGGGAAAGAAATCAAAAATAATTGCTCCATTGATTAGAAATTGATAATTCAAAATATGCTCCTCATTGACTTACATTGTACGGTAAAACAGCTCTCAAAGTCACTCTTTTAGCACATAAATGAACCCAAACATAGCTGATTCAGACAATATAGAGCATCACCAAACCCAGTACTGTTTGTTTTTTTAATAAAAATGTCAACTTGTTGATTTTACTATTTGAAGGATCTGGATCTGGATCTGGATCCGGATCCGTGGACCCAGTCCAGGTTTTCTACTTATTAAAAATGGTAAAATCAACAGGAAGTTGACATTTTTATTAAAAAAACAAACAGTACTAATTTGAAGAGCCATGATTCAGAGGGTTCTTCTTTCAAATGCATAGGTCTGCAAGCAACCTAAAGAAAACAAGCTTTTTGTTATTGTAACCATGCCTCTTTATTAGGCAAGGGTTCTAAGCCAACATGCCTGCTTGCCCAAAATATCACCAACATTTTATTTGTGGTGGTCATCTGCACTTATATGTGTGTGATAGCTTTTAGGCAGAACACAACCAGAGACACTGCTTTACTTGTGATAAAGTGGAGTTGAAAGATTCCATATAAAAAGGTTAAAAGTTCAAGAATGTTGTGGTCTGAGGAACTCATTAAAGACATGGCAACAGATAATTTTAAATGCTGGATATTCAAATACTGTGAAAAAACAGTACTTATATGTTATAATTTGGCATTCTCATAAACAATAAATATGTTTTATAAATGTTGTGTGATGTCAGGAGTGGAAGAAGACGAAGTCCACTGTAAACACACATAAACGCCTAAACAAATACAAGGATACTTATATCATCAATATACCATTCAACCTTTAGAGGCTTCCAGAGCATTGCAAATCTGCCTAGCTGGTTTTGAATACTAGACATTTATAATGTTCATTTATAGGCCAGTATTGTACTCAAAGTACTGTCAATACAGTGTACAACTGGCAACTTCCTCCAGTCTTGATGTCATGACTGTGCAATTCCATATCAAAACTTTGAATTGTCTCCGCAAGGCTGAAGGCGTGAGATGCTTGCGTGCGTGCCTGCATGCGTGCTTGCGAGCGTGCGTGCGTGTGCGTGTGTCCGTCTGTCTGTGGCCAGCTAATCTCTGGCACCGTTGGCCCGCTTGATGTGAAACTGATCACACACACTCCTTGGATGCCACAGCAGAACCTCTGCCCAAAAATTCTCACATTGGCCTGTTATAGCGCCACCAGGAGGACGATTTTGGCAAAATAATCTTTTTGATATTACTCCTTCAGATTTTGTCCAAACATCATGTAAATCGGTACACAATATCTCTATAGTCATTAAACCAAACAGGTCTTTCAGATTTTTCATATACCATCCTGATTGGCTAAGATTGGCTTCCAAAGTTTGCAGGATTGGTGTGTTTTGAACAAAATGCCTCAAATCATGAACACAGCGTCTGATTGCTGTGAAAGGCAGAGGAAGAAATGGCACCCTTTTCACATTGGCCTATTATAGCGCCACCAGGAGGCCACAATAACCTACCCGACCTGACGGAGACCTGTGATCCGATCAGCACTTTTTCTAGTTTCAAGTAATTTCCATATAATTATATGAAAAAAGAAACCGATATTGTTATTTAGATAAATAAATATTATTTTATATTTGGGACTCCCACGGGGGTCCCCACTAGCCTGGTAAACCCTCCCTCCGGAAATCTCATTTCTATTTGATTCCTGGAGTGAGTCTGGCATGAACCGCCTCTCTGCAATATTGGCTGTGTATGCCAAACGGCCGCGCCTATCAGCGTCGTCGCTCATTGTTCTGTGATTGACAGCTTACGTTGGCCAATCAGGTGGCGAGTTCGAGTGAGCCCAAAACACGAACGGCAGCCATCTTTTTCTTGTGCGGCCAATTCTCCGCTATTTTTTTACTTCAAAAAGCTCTCTAACTTCTATTTTGAGGCACGGAATTTACTTATAAGATATCGTTTGGATATAATGTAGTTGTTTAACTTCATATATGTGGTCAATTAATCATGACAAAGCCTATTTAAAAAATAATAATTAGAGAACCGGTAGGGGCGGGCAGTGACACCATTGTACCCGAAAAAGGCAACCCATTTTGGGTATGGCTGTCTCAAAAGTCCCGTCGCGTCACATTAAGACTGGTGAACTGCTGATTGGCTGAAGGGGAAAAATTATCATTGGCTGAAGGGGTTGTCAGTCAACGGTATTACTCCCGCCCAACTCCAGCACAGCCAATATTGCAGACAGGCGGATCAGGCCAGACTCACTCCTGAAATGAAATGGAATTGAGATTTCCGGAGGGAGGGTTTACCAGGCTAGGTCCCCACATGATTTTGGAGAGGTCCCCAGATGACAGTGAAGTGACAATTTAAGGACTTATAAGACTTTTTTAATACCCAAAAAAAGAAAGACAAGAAAAAGACCATTACTGCATCAAAAGTAATCAACAAACTATACCATAACAACTGGTCAAACATTGGCCAAATTGTCAAATAATATAAGAAAGAGGCAAACATTTCCAGTTTTCCAGTTTCAGCCAGTGAGTAGAACATTATGAAGCCTCTCCAGTCCAATGGGATTGGTTAGTGTGTTTTCCACTGACCTCTCTCAGAGGCGCTCCAGGAGGCTCACTGGGCCAAAGTGATGAGAATGTACGAGTTGCATGCATGCGGTGTCAAATGTTACAGTACATGCCTGGAGAGTCAAAACCAGCGCAGACCAGTTGCCGTGCCAGTGAAGGAATGAACCAAGTGACCACTCAGAGTAACAGTGGTCAGTTAGTCCTGTAGAGACCGGTTCCCACGACTTTGGGGTGCTACGGAAAGGGCAGGGGATCATTCACCCACTCAGTCAAACACAGACAGACAAGGGGCACACACACACACACACACACACACACACACACACACACACACACACACACACACACACACACACACACACTCACACTCACACTCACACTCACACTCACACATGCGCAAACGTTCTCTGACTTTCTGTCTCTCCCTGTGCTGGAGCTCCCTGTATCACTGTCAAAGTATCACTTTACTGCGACAGTAACTAAGACCTCATGCATGGCCTGAGCCTAAGCTCCCAAAGTATTAAAAACTGTCTGACCGAGGGAGTGAGTGTAATAATATGGTTTTGTCAAGAAAGGTAATAGTTAGTTATTTTAATGCTGCCACTTCACACCCTTCACTTCACCCTCTTAACTGTATTGGTGTAATTGTAATGTCTACTATGGCTATCTTGTGCACCCCATACAGTTTTTAAGTTGCTTAATGTGATATATAGATATTTATTATTTGATCAGAGACCCCTCCTATATTCCATGAACTTCAAACACCATTTGAACCATGTTAGACTCATTGAAAACACACATCCCTGGTTCTGGTGACTGATATTGTCCTTCTAATGCGTGAAGGGGGCATCATTTTTCAATTACTTTTTTCTTCTCTTTATTAATTGTTTTAAAAATCAAAATGAAAAAAGCAATTGAAAAAACACGGCCCCTCATGCATTAGAAGGGTTTACATCACATCACAGGTTTACTAAAATCAGGGACGTGTGTTTTCAATGAGTCTAACATGTTTAAAATTGAGTTTGAAGTTCAATGGGTTTATATATGTTCAATTATCCAAGCCATAGGGCTAGAGAAAAGTGAATTATTATTGTTCATAGTAATGTGCTTTTATCATTCTTTAGGATATACCAAAATATTCTAATTAAGTTAAGCTAGTGGGACACTAGGCAACTGTAAAAGTCAATAGCTGACCAAAAGCCCACAGTAGACTCCCTGCTGAGCTACGTGCTTCAAAGGGTTCTTGCATGCCAGAGACAATAGGCCTTTGCGTGGAAGACAGGGAACAGGTCTCGCTATCAGGTGAGGGGTTTCTAAACAAAAGAGATAGCAACTCCGAGCGGGGGTAGCTTTCTAGATAAGAGACAAAAGCTTTGTGTAAGAACAAAGCAACTGATTTGACTGCATAATGCAGTCTGGCTCCACCGTGACAGGAAATGGCAAGGAATCGCAAGGCTTTGTGGGTAACCGGAACTTCCTGTTGCTAGAGGCGGACCTTGTGTGAGAAGTTTATAAATTAGGAAGGTCTCAGAACAGAGACTCAGATTCTAATAAGTAACTATGCCATGGGTTGTCCCTCGAATATGGGTTCTTGAGTGACCCATTGATCATCTGGAAGAGAGTGGAAAGTCAATAGTAAGTAAAGCATTGTAAATGATTGTATGTTTGATGTGTTCATAATGGGATGAAGTCATATCTTAATACTGTGAATGTTCTGTGCTTGTTTTCTCTCTTACCAGGTTTTATTACCTATTTACCTAAATGTATTGTATGTGTTATTAGTAAAATAAATCACCTTAAAAGACATTTGGTACGAGTAATGCCTTAGACTCACTCCTCTCTCTGCCCTTTCATTTGGGCTTAGTAACCGTTGTTTAACTCTGCACAAAGCAGAAAACTAGGTTGGCTATAAAAGTGAACAGTAATAAAACTATTTATGCCCCCGGAGGAGGCATCTATGAGTTTTAGGCAGAATAGCCGTGTTATACAGAAGTATAACACAGTAATAAAACTATTGTAATCCCCGGAGGGGATTTCTTTAGGGTTTAAGCGTTAAATTACGCAGTAATAAAACTAACGTAATCTCCGGAGGAGATTAGCTAGAGTTTAAGTGATTAAACTGTAGTGTCTCTTAAGAGAGACATCTATGAGTTTAAATTGATTAACCGTGTTATACGTGGTATAACACAGTAATAAACTATTGATAGTCTCAGGGAAACTTATCTGAGTTTAGTAATTGGAACTCTGCTTGTTACACGGTAATAAGGCTGTAGTGTCCTCGTGGGGGGCATCTTAGAGTTAATAAGCGAATGACACTGTGTTTGAACTCCGCTTATTACAGAGTTATTAAACTATTAATGCCTCTGTGGGAGGCTTTACTGAGTTTAAAGCGTTTAATTACGCATTTATTAAACTATGCTGGTTTTTAATAAGGCCTTCAGAGTTTAAGTATTGATTACCTAGTCATTAAACTACTAGATTTCTTTCGAGTTTAAGTGTTACGCAGTAATTAAAGAAATTACCAAGTCATTAAACTACTAGATTATCTTTCGAGTTTAAGTGTTACGCAGTAATTAAAGTAAAATTACATAGTAATTGAGTGTTACAGAGTAATTAAACAATTATGAACCCTTGGAGCCTATGTGATTCTAGAAAGGTATTAGGTCAGTCCTGTAAGCGGATCACATAATTGTATGATCCTGCCAATAGTCTGATGGTGAAAACCATTAGAGGCTGGATTTAATGTGTGTTATCTAGTGAGATAACATAGCATAAAAATCTCCTATAGCCTTAGGAGTGAGTCGTAACAAAATAAAATACTTATTAGCCTGGTTATGGGACAGGTTTAATATAGGTTTTATCAGCACCAAAGGTGTCGGTGTAGGGACAAAGAGTCTCAACTAACACAGCCTGGAGAAGGTCAGATCCACGGAGGAGACAGGGGACGCGGAGCCGGCGGAAAGGACGGAGACAGCTGTTGCTTGAAAAGGACAGCTACTATTGTCGAGACCGTACGGGCGCTACCGTGAGGAGCCTACCGGGAAGAGAACCAACCAGGTGCTATGAACAAAGCCCCACAGTTTGCAAAAAGTGTGGAGAAAGGACTGTAGATTTGGGGATGCTGCGTGCCAACAGATTCTATTGTCTGAGCTAAGGATAAGGAGCTGAGGGAGAAGCTAGAGGCTAACCACAGGTTTTGTAGCCAGGCTACCGCTAAGAGTTTGATTAGTGTACCAGAGAAGGTTAGAAGCTAAAGCCATCCGACCTGAGAGCTACCTTTAGCGTGGCTAGCTAAGCTAAGCAGTTCTATTGTCTAGCATATTAGTGCTAGCTGCTAGCTAACTGCCATTATTGACAGAGAGGTGATTGTTGCCCCTGACCTGGGTGGTGGGGAAATACAATTAGCATTCTCTTTGTTTACCTGGGAGACAGAAAGTCTGTCCCCCCTTTGTTTACTGATAAGGGTTGGGGGAGGATTCTGCCAGTGTAATACACTGTTTAACCAGACTTTATGATAGACTGATACTGTGAGTAACTAGATGATTAGTGTACAAGAACAGGGGATCAATGGTAATCATTGTGGGTTAAATACTAGAATGTACATTGGTAGAGCAAAATATATCCTATCCAGTATTAATTAACAAAATTAACTAATGTAAGTAGACCATTAAAAGGCTTCTTGCGTGGAATGCTGATAGGGTGGGTGCTATTTTACAGGTTAAACACAGTGTTAATTAATTATTGTTGTTATATAGCTAAAGGCTGAAACAACACTGTTACTTGCTAAAAATAACTGACGATTACTGTCACAGCCCATTGAATTAAGACTAACTAACAGACCTTATACCCAAACAGGGGAGATGGAAGTGTTAGCTGAGTTAATAGGGAAGTGTGAAGCAGCTCAAGCAGTTTTTAGGAGGGAAGTAAAGTTTATTGTCCTGCTGGATTTACCAAAAGAAAGGGCGGTAAGGGAGCTAAGAGCCGAATTAGCTAGATTCCTTAAGGTTGTTACATATTCTATCGCCATACTAGAAATTGATGAAGAAAGTTCATCTGAGATCTACAGGATGCAGGATGACTGTTGCCAAGAGTATGACGAAACATTGAGGCAGGTCTGGTTTGAAGCGGCCCAGGAAGAATATGGGTCCCGCTTCACACATCCCAAAGTGGGTGAACTCCCTGCTGTGAGGGAGGGGGGTAGGGATGTCACACCTACAGATGGACCAGCAGCTGCTGCCATGGTGGTCGCAGAACTGGCAGCCAGGAGAGCAGCTTCGATGGACAACGCGGCGGAGGGATATCTCCTCATGACGACACGCTGGGAAAGCGCAGAGGACGTCGCTTCCAACCCACTCTTCACGACGGAGGTTCCAGAGGACGTCGCTACCAACCCACTCTTCACGAGGGCGTCAGAGGACGCCACTGCTGCGACAGACGTCGCCACCAATCCACTCAACACAGAGGGGTGCCAGCGACTGGAGGTCACTGAACCAGGAGAGACCCCATTCCACGCTGCGATCGAGAGAGCAGCTGCAAAGGTGCCACTGGTGATCGATGGAGCTGGACCGGGAGACGAGACGCCTGCGGAGGCCGAGGGGGTGGTTCCAGAGGGAGCCAACGTCGCAGATGAGCAGACCGCCAGGAAGGCAGCTCCAATGGACGTCGCCACGGCGGAGAAAGTCTTCACCAACCCAATCGACGCAGAGGGGAGCCAGTCACTGGAGGTCGCTGAACCAGGAGAGGGCGTCAGTGGACGCCACTGCTGCGACGGACGTCGCCGCCAGCCCACTCAACACGGAGGAGAAGGGTGGCGTTCGCTCCAAGCGCCCGTCTAAGAAAGGTGGCAGGCAGATGGCCCAAAGCAGACCAGTCAGGCCTGTCAAGGGTGGCGTTCGCTCCAAGCGCCCGTATAACCAAGGTGGCAGGCGGCAAGCCGGAGGCAGATCGGTCGGGTCTGTCCGAAAACGGGGACTGGGCGCCAGACCAGCTCCCCCAAAACCCCTCAGAAAGAAGTCTGAGTGGGTCAATCTTGGCATCCGTGCGCCTGCTCGGAAAGAGAGGGGCGGATTGCAACGTCGGGTCCTTACAGTTCTGACCGCCAAAATCCAGGCGAAGAAAGTGCTTTATTTTGGTGGGGCTGTAACTACAAAAAAGAAGGTGAAGATTAAAGAGACAGCTGCAGAGGAGATCCACCCAGAGGGCGCCGCGGGGGACGTGACGGTCGAAGTAGAGACGCCTACGGAGAAAGCCGAGGGGAAGACCGACACCAATGCACACACCGACATCACCCCAGTGCAGAGCGTCGTGGCACCACCTAAGAAAGGTAGCCTTTGCCCCGAGCCTGAAGCCCTGTTGGGCCAAGGTGGGAGGTCAGTAGCGACAAGAGCCAGACCAGTCAAATGCGATTGTGCAAACTGCAAGCCTCTTGACCTCCTGAAAAAATGCAAATGTGAAACCTGCAAGCCACGTAAACCCTTCGCACCAGCCCGGTGGGTCGTGGGGAAATTGCGAGGGAAGAAGGAAAAGTTGAAGCAGAAAGTCACTGTCCCACCACAGTCATCAGCGCGGGCTGGTGGTGGGATTGCAGTTCCACTGGTGGCTGGTGGTGCCAGCAAAGTGACACTGACAAACGAACAGGCTTGACTAACAGGTCTATCCAGTTAGTAGCTGTGAACAGTGGTACGCGGTGCGGACAATAAGCGAAAAAGATGCCAACGTGGTGTCTAAAAAATCGAAATGTCTTATTTGAGCGACTGTTTACTTAGGAATTTCGAGAGATATTGTGTAAATGAATGTATCATTTGTAGTGTTTACGATATTACCAGAAGAAATAACTTGCATAATGAAATGTATTAATTTACTGCCGACAATATGCCACTAAGTCAAAATGCAACAATAATTTGGAAGGTTCTTCCATAACAACAAAATTATTCAGTACTGATGTGGACTGAGCAATCAGGCCCTTTTGAATTATTATTTGTTGATTGTATAAAAAGCATTTTGGGATGTGGGTTTAAATGCAGAGTGAAGTTTCTTAAAGGTAAGATTGTAGATCAGCCATTTTAAAATCTTTTAAACCCTTTACCCAAGTTACTATGTCAATTGCCATGGCAACATGCCCTAAATAGGACATTGACTTACTAGGGAAACAGTGGGAGGAGGAAAGGTTTCCAAAATCAATTTGGATTATTAAAAAAGTTTAAAAATTACAAATTGAGAAAGTTAAGTTGAACTGTAAATTATTCCAAAATATGGGTTTAGAGCCACTTAATGACAATGAGTGAAAACTGTGTTGAGAATGTAACCTGTATGAGTGTGGGATCAGAGCAGTTTACATAGATGAAATCGAACTTCCCAAAGCCATGATTTAAGAAGCCAAAAAAGCTCACCGAAAAATGGTGTTAGTAGAGGGTGGTTGTGAGAGAACTGAACATGGTTCAGTTATCTCAGGTGGGAGGTGTTCAATTATCCAAGCCATAGGGCTAGAGAAAAGTGAATTATTATTGTTCATAGTAATGTGCTTTTATCATTCTTTAGGATATACCAAAATATTCTAATTAAGTTAAGCTAGTGGGACACTAGGCAACTGTAAAAGTCAATAGCTGACCAAAAGCCCACAGTAGACTCCCTGCTGAGCTACGTGCTTCAAAGGGTTCTTGCATGCCAGAGACAATAGGCCTTTGCGTGGAAGACAGGGAACAGGTCTCGCTATCAGGTGAGGGGTTTCTAAACAAAAGAGATAGCAACTCCGAGCGGGGGTAGCTTTCTAGATAAGAGACAAAAGCTTTGTGTAAGAACAAAGCAACTGATTTGACTGCATAATGCAGTCTGGCTCCACCGTGACAGGAAATGGCAAGGAATCGCAAGGCTTTGTGGGTAACCGGAACTTCCTGTTGCTAGAGGCGGACCTTGTGTGAGAAGTTTATAAATTAGGAAGGTCTCAGAACAGAGACTCAGATTCTAATAAGTAACTATGCCATGGGTTGTCCCTCGAATATGGGTTCTTGAGTGACCCATTGATCATCTGGAAGAGAGTGGAAAGTCAATAGTAAGTAAAGCATTGTAAATGATTGTATGTTTGATGTGTTCATAATGGGATGAAGTCATATCTTAATACTGTGAATGTTCTGTGCTTGTTTTCTCTCTTACCAGGTTTTATTACCTATTTACCTAAATGTATTGTATGTGTTATTAGTAAAATAAATCACCTTAAAAGACATTTGGTACGAGTAATGCCTTAGACTCACTCCTCTCTCTGCCCTTTCATTTGGGCTTAGTAACCGTTGTTTAACTCTGCACAAAGCAGAAAACTAGGTTGGCTATAAAAGTGAACAATATAAGAGAGGAGCGTGTCTGATAAAATGAATATCAAATGTCTAAATATTGAATCAAGCAACTTAAAAACTGGGGTGCACACAAAAGCCAGATTTGATGTTAAAATGACCCAATAAAATACCCCTTAAAAAAAAAAAAAAAACTTTGTTAAACGGTTTCCAGACTACAATACACCACATGAGAATGTAAACACACTATTTCCGGGTAGAATGTCAATGGATATTTATACAATATAAAATTAAGTGTCCAGAACATGAGCTACATGTCCAGTTTGTCAACCTCCAATGTGACGTTGCCGGCGTTAGATACCCGGAAATACATTTTTGGTTGTGGTGATGTCATGATGATTCGGTCTGTACTAGTAGGTGCCCTACTTTTTTTCCCCTTTATACTAAATCTCTTTGCTGAAAACTGCTGATCTAACATGTTTGCCCCAGAACAAGGACACTAGGGTTCATGTGGTTAAATCAGGTCTTGTTCTCTCTATTGATTTCTCATTCTATAAGGCTCTGCCATTATCCCCAAGGCACCAGTACATGAGGTTATGGGGCATTTCTCTAGCCTAGTCATGTATGTCTTCCTACAGTTCCAACTTCCATCTGCTGGATCACCACATGATCTCTCTCTCTCTCTCTCTCTCTCTCTCTCTCTCTCTCTCTCTCTCTCTCTCTCCCTCTCTCCCCCTCTCTCTCCCTCTCAGTCTCTGTCTTTTTCATTCATACATAAGAACATCTTGTTCACTACAGACTGTCACATTTCCCAAATCTATTTGTCTTTAATTGTGTGTGTTTTATGTACAGTATATATCCGTTAATGATGATGTAATTCACGCTTCACTTGGTGCATTTAGACTGGTTGATGACATAGAATGTCTCTGTTTGTGTGTACTGCATAATTAAAGTATCACCCCCAAAAGAGGCATTGAAAGATTATGGTGAAAGTAGGTGAATGTGAAATGGCGAAGTCATTTGGTCATAATACTGCCGTGTAGGTCTGCTATGGTCTAGACAGGTTCCGTCATTCACACAGACAGGGGCCATACATAAGAGACATGAGGAGAGATAAAGTAGAACGTGTAACATGCTGGAATGCTGTCTAGCATTGCACACACCCTATGACTGTCTATCCTTAGACTGGGTTACTTAGCTTCCAAACCAGGTTGCGTCCTGTAAAGCTGGTGCCCTAGAAAATGATGTCACTTCCATTCTTTGTGTGTGATTGTGGGGGTCAAACACATAGAACACACAACACACACACACACACACACACACACACGCACACACACACACACACACACACACACACACACACACACACACACACACACACACACACACACACACACACACACACACACACACACACACACACACACACACACACACACACACACACACACACACACACACACACACACACACACACACACACATACACACACACACACACACTTGCATGCATGTGTGCGTGCGCGTGCACAATCATACACAGATTCTCAATGGTGTTGTTCATTAATTTCTGTTCCTGTTTTGTTAACTCAGTCTTTTGAGGTAATCAGACCAACCATATACCATATATATATACGCACACACACGCACACACACTCACACACAATGCCGTACATATTGCCTCAATATTAGTGCTGCCACTAGTGCTGCTACTATCGATTATTTTCTTTGCAATTATATATATATTCTTTAAATATATATATTAAAAAAATATGTCAACAAATCTAATAATGTCTTAGAACCTATTCTATACTTCGTTGCACAACGGTGCTCTGCAAAAATAGTTAAAAGAGCATATCTTCAAGCTCACAACGGATCGCATTGTTACAAAAAAATGGAAGCTTTTTGTATATTATTACATGCCCAAAATAGGGATAGATTATTCATTCTTATTTTAATAAATTATCTATCATATTGATTAAGTCGATTAGTTCAATTAACTGTTGTACCCCTAGTAAAGCATGAAACAATCCAGTAGATTGGATCAGTAGGTCAGGATTAGGGTTAGAGTTACAGTATGTCAGCCAGTTTTTGGGGGTGGGGGTGTTGAGGGGGACTCCAGTAGTCTGGATCTGAACCATGTCACAGTTACGTCACACCGGGGAGTGGTGGAGTGTGTTTTGGGAGGGGGGCAGGAAAGGTTTTAATAGCTACAGACAGCTAGAGCTCACTGCATTGACAAGCGTCAGCGGTGCAGAACTCCAGAGCTGGATAATTCCACCTCTTCCACCTTTATAGGTTTTCTTCTGGATTTCGCCAGGACCTCTCTGGACTTCTATCCTTTTTTATATGATGACTCGTGATCGACAGCCAACGACAAAGCCCAAAATGAGGGGGATTGTGTCATTTTTCTCAGGTAATAGTTTATCGAGAAATATGTTTTTATAGAGCAATCATTTTTTAAGTTAAAACATCTTAATAAACAAGACAAGACATAAAGCATGAAGCCATATAAAGTAAAGTAGAGATGATTAACAGTCAGCTGTGGAACACTTATGTAAGGATAAGGATTCAAACTTTCTTGTCCTACAGTTTTGCTCAAAGGGAAGAAAAGGGGATTCAGTGACTTAATCCACAACTTCCACAAGCTTGTTTCCAGTCAACACCTCTGTCATCACTGCCAGTAAGTCAATTACATTAGATTTTGCCCAAATGTTTCAGAATGATTTAAATTGAAGATGACCATTACTCACATACTCACATTCATTGTTAACCTCAAAGCCTGGATAGCCAGAAAATCCTTCAGTCAGATGGAAGTTTGAGAGAAGAGCAGGAAGAAGAAAACAATCTGGTGAGTAGAAGGGGTTGAAAAACTGTTGGCTATTTGTTTGTTCATGCAACCAACATGTTTCATAAACACTCTTTCTCTCTCTGTCAGGATCTGCAAAGCTCAGTGAACACTGCTGATATTCAGTAAGTAATTTATATTTATTGACTATACTATCTAGAAACATCTATGATTCTAAAACAAATTGACACTCTTTCTGATATGCTCACCAGGGTGAAACCATCAGATTTCAACTACCTCAAAGTTATCGGCAAAGGAAGCTTTGGACAGGTGGGAACCATATTATTTTGTGTGTTTGGTAGTTTTGAGTACTTGTACACACAAGGACCTGGGTCACTGGGTGAGCTTTTAAGCGCAGCATCGCACATTCCATAAATCCAGACCAAGGTTATTATAGTTATAAAGTAACGAAATAACTAAAACAAATTAAAAAGACATTGTAGTTAACTGGAATAAAAATAGAAACAAGTCTTTACTTGTTTTTATTTGTATCGTGTGCTTACTGCTTACAAAACTAACTAAAATCATAGTAACTTAGTTTTAGTCTTTGTCAATTTATTCCATACATAAGCCTCTATTATGGTTTTGTTATGAAATCTATTGTTTAACTGTGCCTGTTTTAACTGTAAATAAAATTTAGTTTTTTATTACACAATAGCTTTTCTGACCTTTTCGATTCTTGCCCCTCAGAAATACCCCATATTATGAAGAAGAAAAAAAAACACTAAAACTAATAGGCCTACAAACTAAACCAAAACAGAGCATTTTCACAAAATAAAAACTAAACTAAGCTAAGCTAAACTAGCAAACGCACTTTAGATACTAATTAAAAAATGAACTAACTGAAGTTGATAAAGATAAAGTCAAAACTAAATTGAACTAAAACTATAATAACCTTGATCCTTGTGGGAATTTATCTTGATTATCTCTATCTTTATCTTATTAGTATATCTTTATGTTTATATTTATTATTGTTGTTATTGTTATGTTCTGTTAATACAGTATTGCGGACCTTACCACACCTGCATTTCTCTGCCTGTACCCGTTTGAGCGGTGACAAACCTTCTTGATTCTTGATTCTTCAGCAGGGTGGCCGAGATGGGACCATACTGCCACTGTGACCAATCAGACAGGTGTTCTATCCTCTCAATATGAGTGTTAAAGGGCTAAAGGTCTACCACCTGAATGTAAACATGAGGTTCTTAATTGTTACAGGTGCTGCTGGCCAGACACAGAGAAAGTGGAGTTTACTATGCTGTGAAGGTACTCCAGAAAAAGGGCATTCTCAAGAGGAAAGAGGTATGTTTCTCAACGTCACTTACCTGTCTGTGTGCTTGCCTATCAGTCTCTGTCTGTGGGGTTCTCTGTGTATCATATGTTCCAGTGGTGTAAAGTAACTAGGTACATGTACTGTACTTAAATACACTTTTGAGGTGTTTTTACTTTACTGGAGTATTTCCTAATTTCAGTACTTTTACTTCTACTCCACTACATCTCTGAGGCAAATATTGTACTTTTGTACTCCACTACAATTATTTGAAAACTTTAGATACTAGTTATTTTGTAGGTTTTGATTATTATTACAAAAAAAATACAATAATCACTTCAGCCCTATACTTTGGCTATTTGAAAATAGACGATTTACAAGCTCACAACGGTCGCATCGCGATGCGTTGTGAGCTTGTAGATCTGCTATTTTCAAAAGCATTTTATACATTTAAACTTGTGAAATGGGACAGTCTGCATAATGAGTACTTTTACTTTTGGTACTTTAAGTATATTTTGATGCCAATACTTTCATACTTTACTCAAGTAATCTTTTAATACAATACTTTTACGTGTAATGGAGTTTTCATATATTGCGGTATTTATACTTTTACTGAAGTAAAAAAATGTGAGTACTTCTTCCACCACTGATGTGACCACATGCTCTTCCCTCTGTAGCAGAGACATGTGATGGTAGAGAGGAGTGTACTATTAAAGGGACTGCAACATCCATTCCTGGTGGGCCTACACTTCTCTTTCCAAACAACAAACGCTCTCTACTTTGTCCTGGACTACCTCAATGGAGGGGAGGTATGTGAAGAATTATTCCCAGTATAGTAGGTAATGTCAAGATATATAATATCAGAGGAAACACAGTAACCTGTTGCATCATCATCATGACACCCAAACATGATGGATGGATGCGTTGTGAGCTTGTAGATGGGCTGGAAGAGATTTGGTGTAGACAGGAAAAAAAGCAGTCCAACTACAGTTGCAACTCAGGTCCGTCTCACTAAGACTTGAGGGTTTAAGTTGTTAAAATTGTAGTCTGTTGACCTTTTCCTTGTTCTTTGTGAAACTTTTCATTTGACTGCTAATATGTTTTATCCTCAGCTGTTCTACCACCTTCAGAGAGAAGGGTCATTTCATGAACCCAGAGCCAAATTCTATGCAGCAGAGATGGCCTCTGCACTGGGTTATCTCCACTCCCTTAATATTGTTTACAGGTCCACAAACACACACACACACACACACACACACACACACACACACACACACACACACACACACACACACACACACACACACACACACACACACACACGTACACACACACACACACACACACACACACACACACACACACACACACACACACACACACACACACACACACACACACACACACAGTGTATTTCTTCGCTCAGTTAATTTCTTTACATATGAATTTCCCACTATTTGACTTCGCCCAACTTCTACCTCATGTTTGATGACATAATTAAAATCCCATTGAGAATGATATGTAATTGTATTTAAAGAAGGGTGGGTGGGGTAAACTGGTTTTAAAACTTTTTCACCAATGGGCAAGTCAAAATACCAAACACTTGAATTTTTTTAATAAAAATGTGTTGAGAGCTTGTAGGGCTATTTTTGAATTTTTTTAAAATGTGTTAAAATAAAGATCTTGTGTCTCCCTCCCTCAGGGACCTTAAACCAGAAAACATCTTGCTGGACAGTGGAGGTAATGTGATGTTGACTGACTTTGGGCTGTGTAAAGAGGGCGTGGCCATTGGAGGTACTATGCAGACTTTCTGTGGGACTCCTGAGTACTCGGCTCCGGAGGTGCTTCGGGGTCATATCTACACTCCTACAGTGGACTGGTGGAGCCTGGGTTGTGTACTGTTCGAGATGCTCTATGGGCTGGTAGGTGAGCATGTGTTTAGAAGCATGTGTGTATTGTGTATGAGAATATAAATTATGCAGGCAGTCTGGGGAAATGCACGCACATCCAAAATATTGGATGTGCAGGATTAGTAAATGAAAAGACAGTATCTGCTCAGTTTTTCTTTTTGCTCCCAAAGTGATTTAAATGGTACAACGAATCAAGTTCTTCATCTGGTGCATTGGATGTAGGCTACCTAATAAAGACCTTTGAGGTCGAAACGCTGTACCATTAAAATCACCTTGGGAGCAAAAAAAACGTGTGGGGATATATTCTTTCTTCTCACAGAATATATACATTACACTGTGAGTGAGTGGCAAAATCCCTGGTCACCCCAGGCTATTTATCAAGTCTCCCCCATCTTCCTTGGTTTCCCCAGCCTCCGTTCTACAGTCGTAGTAAAGCACAGATGTATGACAACATCCTTCATGCTCCCCTGATACTCGGTCCTGGAGTGTCCCAGGCTGCTCGTTCCCTGTTGAAAGGACTGTTGGAAAGGGACTGTGCCAATCGCATAGGGCGGAACTGTGACTTTGTAAGTATACAAACAAACAAACAAAAGCAAAACAAAAAAGGAGACAAATGTACTTGTGTGCTTACCCACCTGCACACACTCAGATGTTATCACTGAGCTAAGGACTTCCTGTATAATTCCAGGAAGAGCTGCAGAGTCATCCATTCTTCCTGTCCATCAACTGGGATGACCTACTGGCCAAGAAAGTCACACCTCCATTTGTCCCCAGTGTAGTAAGTATCTCTATCTCTCAGAGCTAAATAGAAGATGTTTTGTTTTGTTTTGTTTTGTTTTATTTATTTGCACAATAAAAACATTACATATGGTAACAATTTAAAAAGACACACAAATAAGTGCAGGTGAGAAACCCAAGTAGGGCGTGTGCAGTACAAGGTTCTCACAAATATAAAACAAGAAAGTAAGTTTAACATCGTAATAAAATAAAATAAATCGTATCTTTTATTTTCAAATCGAGTGTACAATATATCTGAGTGTAAATTCATTCCTCTATTTTCTCAGGCTGGCCCATGGGATGTCCGCTACATTGACCCTGTGTTCACACTACAGCCGCTACCAGCCTCTGTGGGCTTCAGTGACAGGTGCCAGGAGGGAGCTACTGAGGCCTTCCTAGGATTCTCATACATTCCCCCAGTGGTGACAGAGCCACTACCACAGATAACCACACATCATAAACTGTAATTGTTGGGCCAAATCCTTATTTGTTAAAATGCATATTTTTTGAATTAAATTAGGTTTTTCTAAATACTTGAGTAGACTATTCTTCCCTGCAGTGAGGCAGTGTCCGAATGTTTATATTGCATTTGTTTTTTTTGTTAGTTTATAATTTTTTGGGCGGGGGGGCTGATCTGAGCTCCTCGAAGCGCATATCCAACCCAGGGCCCGCAAAATTTAAAACGGCAGTCATAGCCAACTGGAATGGAATCTGCCAAACCTGACTTTTGGACAAAATTTGTAGGAGTGGTAGCAAAAAGTATGTTTTTGAAGAAAACTGAAATGGAAAATCTAGTATGGCACAAATCGCCCAGGCCTTTACTGTATGTGGAGTTGCATCGTGATCCAAGGAATCCAGGGAAATAAATATTTTGATTGCATGAGCTACGGTTCAAGAGTAATAGGCCAAAACAGAGGCCTGTTTTAGAGTCACCAGGAGCCTGATACTCAGGCTGTCTTCATATACTGAATCACCAGCAAAAAAGCAGAACATTCTTTGCATCCATTACACTAAAAAACATTCTGTTTGGTCTCTTTAAAATTCGAGAGAATTTGCCAAAGTGGCCTCAAAGTATGTATTTTGTGTGTGATGGGGAGGTAGCATTGTTTCAAGTTTGACAGTTCCACAAAAAGCACATCACCTCAGAGGCACTGTGAAAGGGCACATAAATCTTTTAGTCTGATCATTTCTATCTCTTAACCAAAACACTGTGCATCAAGCTTTGGTTGAAGAGAGAGAAAGAGAGAGGGAGAGAGAATCAATCAGCATGTGCGTGTATCTCAGTAGCTGCTGAAGAGGGGATAACTCTGGTCACTCTGGCAAGTGAAGTAAGCAATCAGCTGACCATTGCAGATCATCAGAAACAAACCGCTGCCTGCGAAACATGAAACCCAACAGCATTAAGAACTGGTCCTATAATATTGAACGTAACTATGACTATGAGAAGAATCATCCTGGTCTTACCCAGAGCCAGCCACCATTGCCACACCACGGGAAACTCAAACATCACTGTAACACACATTGCATTTTAAAAGTATGGAATTAGAATAAAAGAAGAATAATCATCATCATGCATGTGTATGTTAGTAGGTCTGCAAAAATATGCTATAAGATTTTATATTACAATAATGTGTTTAAAAGGAGAATGTGTGTGGTCTGCAAATGTAATTCAGTGAAAATATCAGTATTATTTCAATAATGTCTGTCCCAATGTATAAGTGGTAGTGCATGTGTTTGTGTGTTCACCTAAACTGGTGAGCAGTACATGGAGCAGAGTGACGGTGAGGGCATAATCCCAGACCCATCTCCTTACCACTGCAGCAAACAGCAGGCCACTGAAGAAGTAAGTTAGCTCCATGGACAGCAGGTTTACTGAAGAAAAAACAACACATCAGTCACAACGCAACACTGGTATCCTCATTACTTATCATGTTGTCTGTTAAATTGTGCTTACCTAAGTATTTAGAATTAGATTCTGCAGGCTCTGTCTTAAAGTCAAATGGAATCAGTCCATCAAAGTGGTCCAACCTAAATAAGTGGGTTAGGGGTTTAGGTTAAAAGTTCCAAGACGATGACAATGTATGGATTGGGACCAGATAAAAATGGATAAGAAACAAATGACTGCTCATGAGAAATTACTGTATGGCCCATTATTTACCTGGCAAAACTTTGGTGTGTGTGTGTGTGTGTGTGTGTGTGTGTGTGTGTGTGTGTGTGTGTGTGTGTGTGTGTGTGTGTGTGTGTGTGTGTGAGAGAGAGAGAGAGAGAGAGAGTAGAGTAGAGATTCTTACCTGAAGGCACCAAAGCACACGCTTCCAATCATGTAGTAGAGAGAGTAAAAAATGACCAGACAAAGCAGCAAATGGACTAGCACGGTCTGAAAGAGTGACAGAGAGGGGTGTGCATATTAATATTAATCTGTCCAATAAGCATATTATTGCATAGTTCTAATAAACTGCCTATAGGCTAGTATGTGAACCGAACCTGCCTACGGTTGCCTCCTGCAGATGATGTGCAAGCAAAGCAGGCTGCAAATCCTGCTGTAATCTGTTGCATATAGTATGATTCGGAGTAGTTCATAGTGCAAGTCAATCACCTTGTAGCCAAAACAAAACAGGTAGCTATTCAATGTTCTATTTATTTACTATCGCATCAGACTTTGTAGCGTATAGTCGTCGACCCTGACACCCTGAACAGTTTTAGTGACACGTGTACATCTTGTTTGCATTGATCGCCCTCTTACCTTAGAATCGACCACTTTGCCTTTGAATGCCATCTCATGGTTTGCATTTTATGTTGTTTTGCAATAATAACGCAGGCTGCACCAATGCTGCGACTCTCTTAATCCTCGGGAGTTTGGACGTATGCTGCCATCTAGAGGCGAACATAAGCATAAGCTGTAACGTTGATGTGATTTTACGTTGTAGCAGCAGGGTTGCCATGTCCGCTTATTATAAGCGACTTTGGGCTTGTTTTTCTGTAAAGTCGCTTGTAAATATTGGTAGTTGCGGGTTGCGTTTTTTTGGGATTGTTTCTAAAGTGTAGTTGCTTATTTGGGCTTGTTTCCTAATGTTGTTTAAACCAGTGGTTCTCAAACATTTTCATGGCAAGGACTCCCATAATGTATTAATGTATTTGTCCGCACCACCATGATCTGAACATATTTTGTGCCGGGGATCCCCCATACGAGTATGTATTGGTTAAAATGTTTAAAGATATCCCAAAATTACCTATTTTTTTAGTTGTTGAAAATAGCAGACCTACAAGCTCACAACGAGCTTGAAGAGCGGCTATTTTCAAATAGCCGTAGCCTCGCTTCTTTTGGGCATTTTTTTCATAGACCTGGTTGCTTATTTCTGTCGCAGAATCTGGCAACACTGTGTACCAGCCCTACTACTAGTATTACCCATACGATCTGTTGTCTGAAGCAAACAAAAACCATGCAGGCAGCAATAAGTCACGTTTTAACACGTAGTAGTGACTGTGTTTTCACAACTGCAGTAGACCTAATCTATCACAGCTAAACACGGCCCGTAACGTTCTGTTTGCGGGTGCGTAGTTTAGATTATTCGGCAGAAACTAGCCCCACCCTGTAATGGAAGAATAAATGGTTTAGTGAGTGAGACTTGGTCACTCAAACATCATTATACACTCACTCTATGACTATTATTGGCCGCCCAACATACTTCCTTAGCCCGGTTGATCAAAGAGTTCAAAGTCAACGAAGTTTAGCGCTTAGTTAAATCGGCGCCGCTCTTCTCTACACCTTGGTGTCTGGAAAGCAATATTGTACTGAAAGGTTGATGTTCTGTTAATGTGAAGGATGTCCGCCTGATGTGTCAAGATATGGGCCTTTATTATTATTATATAAGGCAACACTACATGGGTTTTGTAGGAAGCACATACAGGACATTATTGGTTGGCAACTGAGCAGCACGGTCATTTTAAATACGGCATCGCACGACGTCGGTGGTGCGACGCGTCAGCTTGTAGATCTGTTCTTGTCGACAAGCGACACTACATTACGTCGTGCTACGCAATAAAATGAGGCAGTCAGAGGCCTGTTACTTTTGTAACATATGAGGCAGGAGGAGGCGTCTCTTCAGGCTGTATTTGGGTTTATGTGTGAGTGCTCATACACAGAGTGCGACAGTGTTGTTGTTTGACAATGACATTTATAAAGCATCCCAGGACTGTCGCTTGACGACAGACAGGGACGTTATTATTGCGGTCACTCAGGCAGCGCTCCTGTCCTGCACTCACTAACACTGACCATCACATCACAGCGACTGTGATGGTCTGTGTTGAGTTCTGAGTGTTATTATACTCGGATCGATATGGACCATCATCGATGGTGCTTATATGTTCCACATTGTTCCACATTGATGGTCGATAGTGCTGAAGTTTTCCCTATCATCATCATCATCGATAATACAGTGAAGCAGAAGCTGAAGTTTTCCCTATTGATCATCATCATCATTATAGTGAAGAAGAAAAGGTGAAGTTTTCTTTTCCCTATTGATCATCATCATCATCATCATCATCGTCGATATCAGTGAAGCAGAAAAGCTGAAGTTTTCCGAGATCCAAAGTTGTCAGGCAGCGCACATGACACGCATGCGCATCTCTCTATATCCAGCTCTAATAAGAGTTAAAACAGAAACGAGGTGAGTTGGATAATTTACAAAGAATAATAGACCGCGATGCTCATTTATTGCCGTTAAATGGCAGTGACGTCTGATAAACCTGTGTTTATTTTTTGGGGTGCGCAATATTAGATCTCACTATTTTCCACTTTGATTTAAAACAGGCGAGAATAAATCGGTTTTTTCAAGTTTCTATTGAAGAAATTAATGAGGCAACACTATTGCATGTGGGGAACAATAACGCAGTGTTTATTACACGCGCGTTTCATTCAATGCAAACTGTCTGCGGGCCGTTAGAATGCATTTCCCCCTTGTTGTTAAGCGCTAAACTTATTGATTCCAGATTGTCCTTATAGCTCCAGTGCTAATGTGTCGCTAGCCTGTCTAGCCATCATCAATAGAAGTGAACGGATCGAGCTAGCTAAGGAGCTGCTAGCTTTATGGCAGCTAGCAGCACAACCTGGGCTGACATTCCGTGACAAGGGGAAAGTAAAGAAAACGGCCAGAGTGACAGAAAACACTCCATCAGGAAATTACATGACACACACTGGCCTTTGTTTGGCATGTACGTGCCTCGTGTCATTTGTTTAGAGGGTCAACTTTAGTAATTTACATAGTTTAAACGTGTTGGTTGGCCTCTTCTTTCCTATGCTCCGCCATTTTGTATAAGACGAATGCTAATCATGGGCGCTCTTACATACACTTTATTTATGGCTCAGAATAAAACTGAGGTCCCGGGGTGGGAAGTCTGACTTGATCGTGATCACATAGCTTTGACTGCAATTTACTTCTCACGTGATTATTAACTACCAGGCGAACGTGAAATGCAACCTAAATTCAATGTTGAACATGCGTCAAGACTAAAACGTTATATCGTGATGTTAATTTGATTAAAACGCTTTCAAGTTGGACCAATCGGCGCGGAAAACAACGTTCGCTTTGAAACTGATGAACAATTAAACGCCACGTTTGTCCATGACCGGGCAAACGGCCGATTTGAGGAGATACTGTTAAAACAAGGAAAAGATGAAGTTGTGTCGTTAACTTAAAGTTGGCACATCTTTCTTCGTGTTTGTCAATGATGTTGATGGAGATTTATCCCCATGAGACCGTGTGTGTGTGCATTTGGCTGTTAGTTGACCTGCAAAACATTATTATTATTGACTGTTTTGTCTGAAATCGAAGTGCATGGTGTATCCTGCAAGCCAGCACACTGGCGCCCTCCAGCGGTGATGCAGTGCAAGACATAATTTAACAAGTGAATATACAGTAGAATCTTCCTAGACCCTAGACCCTAGGCTAGGACTCTAGAGTGATGATTACTTTTCATGTTATTTTAGAAATAGAAAACGGCCTCCTATAATCGCCCACAGTCAGTGGTGGAACAATTACTTAGTTATTTTACTTAAGTAAAAGTAGCAATAGCACAATATAAAATACTCTGTTACAAGTAAAAGGCACGTGTTTAAAATGTTACTTGAGTAAAAGTACAAAAGTGTTGGCATCAAAATATACTATAAGTACCAAAAGTAAAAGTACTAAAATGTTTGAGGTATAAAATAGGGCTAAAGTGGCTAATGTACGTTTTATAATGTAATAATGTATATCTGCAAAGTAACTAGTTACGAAAGTTTTCAAATAATTGTAGTGGACTAAAAGTACAATATTGGCCTCTGAGATGTAGCGGAGTAGAAGGGAAAGTATTGAAAATTTGAAATACTCAAGTAAAGTAAAAAAAATAATACCTTAAAATTGTACTTAAGTACAGCACTTGAGTAAATGTACTTTGTTACTTTACACCATTGCCCAGAGTAAATACAATGGTGCAGTAAATCACACATGTAGTCTGGATGGTGTATTTTAGATGACCCTAAAGGTTCTAGAACATTTGTAACTGGGTCTTTTATCCCCCTGTCTTTTCAGGAGGTCAGTAGAGCAGGGAGCAGAGGAGTAGTGATGACTGACACTCCCCCAAGTGAAGGCCCTTCTCAGGGTCCAGAGTTTGACATGATGGGGGCTCTGGATTGGAAGGATGGCATAGCCACACTGCCAGGCAGTGACATAAGGGTATGCTGAAGATTGCTCTTGTGAGAGGAAAATCCCTCTCCCTTCATGTGCATCTGTGTGTTTCTGTGTTTGTACACACAAATAAGCATCCCCCCCCCCTCCTTGTATCTCACAGTTCCGCATGACAGAGTTTGGAACTCTAGAGATTGTCACAGACCCAGAGGTCAAAGGGCAGGAGGCAGAGCCTACTTCTGAGACCTTGGACCCAGCACCGTCTCACAGTCCCACCCCTCCACCAGAGGGCCAATCAGAGACTGGCAAAGCTTCGGCTCCAGCCAGTCAGAGCAAGCCAGGGTCTTCGCAGGGTAAAGTGCCGACAGTACTAACTAAATACTTACACCATTGTTATGAGGCCAATCCTGCATACCATATTTATGAATGTGCTTATGTTAAATGCCGTGCACAGTTTCACTACTTCCAACCTGGCGTCCATATTTTGGGCATGTCATTATAGGCAAAAACATTCAAAAATTGCGAGAATAGCAGATCTACAAGCCACAACACGCCGCATCACGGCGCATTGTGAGTTTGTAGATTGGCTATTTTGGGCATTTGTCGTATGACGAAGTACATAGGGCTTAAGTGGTTACTGGTTACGTTTCATGCCTTGTGTTTACTCTGTTCTGCAGCGCCCCCTGGTCCTGTGCTATTATCTCTTGAGGAGGGTCCCAGTATGGAGGGTCCTAGTGTGGAGGTTGGACCCAGCATTGAGGTGGGCTCCAGTTCAAACATGAGTGCCAGTGCAGAGATGCCACGCTGTGGGGCCTGTGGTGGCCACGTTCCTCGAGATACTCCCCTACTGCAGGGCAAATTCTGCAGCTCCCTCTGTGCCCAGCCTTCCAGTGGCAGGTGAACTCACATCCTCTGTCTCTGTATTATTCATGCTGTTGTTGTGGTGCAATGCCGTGCTCTCTTGAGGTTGGACATGTTTAAAACCAATAACCGACTTAATCTTGCTCATTTAGTTTTTTTTATAATTGACTGAATCGATTAACCGTTTAACCACGTATTATATACAGTTGTACATTGGTGGCGTACAGAATAGTGAAAATATCAGCTCTACATGCTCACAATGTGTCGCGATGCGACACATTGTGAGCATGTAGAGCTGATATTTTCACTATTTGTAAAAAATATATATAATTAATTAATCATAATAAAGGCAAAAGTTAGAATTAATCGTGATATTGATTTGAAGTCATATCGCCCAGCCCTAGCTGAACACCAGTCTTGCATGACTTCTGCAGGTCTTCTCCAGGGGAGCCCAGGGAGAGTCAGGCAGTGGAGGGTGAAAAGCTTGGTAAACGAGTGCGTAAAAAGAGGAAGATCTACATGGATTCTGGTGAAGAGGAAGAAGAAAACCGAGGAGAGGAAGAAGAAGAAGTGAGGACGAATAATACGATCTTTGTCAAAATGTACCATCACTGTTCAGTTCACCACAGTACACAAGCTTGCTGAGTCTTGCCCTGTATTTGACGGGTTTACAGGTTCAGTATAGCTACGTTGTAATTACTCGGGTGTACGTATGAAAATATTCAGGTTTCATACAAATTGAAGGAGTTGTTTATATTCTCTAAGCCTCTCTGCTTTCTCGCTCTATGAATCAAAACCAAGCATGTAAACAGTAAAATCCTCTGCTCACTTATCCATTTGGAACTCTTAAGAATATACAAACGTAACCAAATAGACCTTTACGAGTCTATTTGGTTACAGTTGTATACTCTCGGAGTTAAATGAACAGTCAGGATTCTACAGTGTAAGGGCAGTGAACGCTGCTTCTTGTTTTTCCTTTAAAAAAAAAGTTGTAATTTGGTTTGTTCTTTTGGTTCACAGGAAAAGACCAAGGCTTCCAAAGGCAGGAGAGCTGCCAAAATGGCCAAACTTGGTATGTCACAATGCTGTCACTGTAAGAAAAGGGAAGGCACTGAGGATTTGAGTGTTTAGGATGAAGGAATGGGGGAGTGACGGTGGTAGAGCCAGGGTCCTCTGCAGCACTGATTGATTATGTCATCCAGAAGCATTCCACTGCTTGACTACTCTGTAAAATCCTCAATTTAACCACATGAACCCCAGCGTCCCTATTCTGGGGTGAACATGAGGTAAAAATAGCCGGCTATTTTCTACGAAGCTATTTGGTGTACAGGGAAAAAAGGAGGTGGCCTAGTATAGACCCTTGGTGGACTCCAGTCAGCTAAGTATATAGAGTTTAAGTGGTCAATTTAACTCTTGAGAGAGTACAAATGTAACCAAATGAATTTGTACACTCAGTTGCAAAAGGAAAAACCTGCCACAATGTGATATGTTAACACACGTTGTGTAGATAATTGGTCAAATCATAGATAAAGTTTTATTCTGGATAAGCTATTTTTGTGCATCTCATTATTTTGCACGCCAATGTAGCTGTATACGTAAAATGAGTGAGCAGTGTTTTCAGAATCTTACTCCGTGGAGACTGAGCTAACGCAAACTGAACCAATCAACCTGAGCATATAAGGCGTAGGCTTCAGTATCTGTCCCAGATATAGTTTGTGGTGGGTGTTCACCTGTACTTTCTAAAAACAGAATAATTGGCGTGGAATACTTAAAAATGAGAAACACCCTCACTCATAGCAGATCTTGTTTTGACTTATCTCCAGTACCTGCCCCGCCCAATAAGAAGCGAGCGTGGAGCTGGCCCGCCTACCTAGAAGAGGAGAGAGCCATAGCTGCCCCTGTGAAGCTTTTCAAAGAGGTATTTCTGCCCAAAAACTACACACACATTCAGGGTTATACAGTTGGAAATCAATGTCCTTCTTTAGCTCCTCCATGTAATACAACAATTGTGTGTGTGCGTGACTGCGTGTGCGTGTGCGTGTGCGTGTGCGTGTGTGTGTGTGTGTGTGTGTGTGTGCGTGCATGCGTGTGTAGCACAGTCCTTTCCTCAGAGCAGGAATAGCTTCAAAGTGGGGATGAAGCTTGAAGGATTAGACCCCTGTCACCCATCTCTGTTCTGTGTACTCACTGTGGCAGAGGTAAGAAGAACATGTATGTTACATACATACAGTATGTATATAACCCCACACAGTCAAATTGTCTGTGGTCGTTTATCCATTTGTAACACTAGAGTGTACAATTGGACCACATTTGTACACTCAAACACTGGGGATTTTACCGTGACTTACTCCTGCCTTGGCATCCCGCCGTGCAGATTCAAGGCTATAGGATAAGGCTCCACTTCGATGGCTACCCAGAGTGCTATGACTTCTGGACCAACGCCGACTCGTGGGATGTGAAGCCAGCTGGTTGGTGTGAGAAGATGGGACACAAACTACTGCTACCTAAAGGTACAATTGCATCTATAGAAATACCCACACACTCAGACATTAACACACCAGCTACCCGTCATCACAAATGACAGCAAGAGAACCTGAGATGACAGGCACAAAACTGTGTGTGTGTGTGTGTGTGTGTGTGTGTGTGTGTGTGTGTGTGTGTGTGTGTGTGTGTGTGCGCGTGTGCGTGTGCGTGTGCGTGTGTGCGTGTGTGTGTGAAGGTTGTAAGGATGGGGAGTTTAACTGGAGCATGTATGTGAAGAACTGCAGAGGACACCTGGCTCCCAAACATCTCTTCAAGAGCCTCAACACAGTGAGTCCTTATTGTGCTATTCATTTTCACAATGTTTTGGTTTTTCTCATCCATTTGGAGATTTAATGTGAAATGAGTAGTCATAGAATGTGTGTTTTCTTTTCTAGTCTGTGACTCCATCTGGTTTCCGTGCGGGGATGAAGCTGGAGGCTGTAGACAGAAAGAACCCGTCCTTGATCTGCGTAGCAACCATTGCTGGTGTCGTTGACAACCGACTCCTCATTCATTTTGACAACTGGGAAGACACATACGATTATTGGTAGGAGCCGTGAAGGTGTGGGTGTTGGTTGGACAATAGCCATACACACTGTAGCGCTGTATACTGAGGCTGAATGTCCATACAGCATCTGAAAGGCATACACAGTAAAATCCTGAGTGTTATTTTAAAGCTGCAATCCATAACTAACTGTGTGTGTGAATAAATGGTTATCTGTATAATAGTGTATGTTAACACAATAGTTACACAGTTGTCTCCCCGCTCTTGAATGAATGAATGAATGAATGGTTTATTTTCGTTTCTTTCACCAAAAATAGCCGATCTACAAGCCCACAACGCAGCACAACTTTGTGAGCTTGTAGATCTGCTAATTTTTGGCGAAGAGATTTGGTGTAGACAGAAAAAGTGGTCCAAGTACAGTTGTAACTCAGGTCAGTTTTACTGAAAATAGAGGGTTTAAGTGGTTAAGGTAGGACCACTACTGGTTGACAAGAGGTTTTTGATTGATTGATTGATTGAAAACTTTATTAACAGTTTGAAAAAAAGCACAGAAGTACTAAAAGGATACACCCAAGAAAGCACTATAGCTTGTTTCCATTGGGGTAGTGTGTATTCAATTCATCGAATCATTTAAAGACAAACAATGACATACAATAATGTGCAAAAACATCATATAAACGAGTAGTGGTCTAAAAGAAAAATATGTACAGTAAACAGTTGGGAGGGGTGGGGGGGGGGCATTTCTGGTATTGCATGAAATTGAAATATCTTGCCTTCCCAAATGAGCTCTCTGTTATAGCTCAACAGTAAAAAGTTTGGTGCTCGCACGGTGGACCCGGGTTGGAGAACCGGATTGCAGATATTACTCTGAGAGGGACAAATGGATAAATAAACACTGAGGATTTTACTGTTAAGTTTCATAACCCTGGTGTTCACGTGTGTTCAGGTGTGATGCCAGCAGTCCATACATTCATCCTGTAGGATTCTGTGAGGAGGCAGAACTAACCCTCACCACCCCAGCTGGTAGGACACGTACGCAAACATTTGAGTTTTTTCTTCACTTTTATGAACAGTGTGTAGTTGAATCCCTAATATGTATGAGAGAGCAATACTGAACTGTAGTCGACTATAAAGAAAATTGGCTACATGAATAAATTATAGATAGATAGAGGGTATTCATCTTTTATCTTTGTGTGTATATACAGTATATATACATATATATAGTGAACATTTAAAGTCATTTCTTCTTGGGTTAAATAACAGTTAAAACTACCAATATACTACCAGTTTACTCCAGAATGTGAAAGGCTAATATTGGCTGTAGAAAGTGCTGTTCAAGTCTTAGGTTGAAGTGTTTGTTATGTTAAGCCCTTTGACCCATTAACTGATCCTGTTCTATAGACACAGGGAATCGTACAAATGAATATCCCCTTACATCCAACCAGCACTTTATTTTTTCTACATTCTTTGCAAATATCTACAAGCTCACCACGCGTTGCAACTTGATGCATTATGAGCTTGCCGATTGGCTTATTTTATACTTAGTCAACGATGATGTCTACAAGCTCTAAACCCATCGCATCACGGTGCCTCATTTTTCTTTTAAAGAAATGCACCTATAATGCCATACCCCATATAGGGACAGCATGTTGAAAGTGGTTAAATGACTGACAGGCTTGTCGTGTGTTTCCGCACCTCAGAATATAAGCATCCCAAGAGCTTCTCCTGGGAGAAATACCTTGAAGAGACGGGGACACAAGCTGCCCCCGCGCGGGCTTTCAAACCGGTGAGACACTCGTACTCCTACGTACAGATGGCATGCATATTCTATTACAGCACCTCGTAGGGGCCAGAAGGGTTTGTCCACTGGGTTGGCTGATATCCTCCAAAACTCAACTGCCACCTTCAGCCTTTTGCAGATAAAATGGACTGACACATAGGTTTACAACAGTTAATCAAGCTAATTGATTTAATTGATTATAGGAAATAATCACTTAGCGATTATTTAATAAAAAACGATAAATAATTTATCCCTGTATTGGGCATGTCATTAAAGGCAAAAAGTTTAAAAATAAATAAATAATGAAAATAGCAGATCTACAAGCTCACAACGCTTCGCGATGCAAACAGTTAATCGATTCATTGATATAAAAGGCTTACTGACGTATGAGTTGCAGCTCGCACTAACCTCTCACCCTGATCGCCATTATGTGTTGTTTTGTTCCAGCGGCCTCCTCATGGCTTCCAGTATGGGATGAAGCTGGAAGCCGTTGATAAGAGGAATCCCATGCTTATCCGCGTGACAACTATAGTCGACACAGAGGAACACCGGCTGAAGGTACAAACGACGTCTTTCTAGAGAAGCACGTCGACCGTCTCGTATGATGACTTTGTGGTCGTGGTTTTATGGATAATTGGCTCTCGCTCTCCCTTTGTGTCATGTAGATCCACTTTGATGGATGGGTTTCAGAGTATGACTACTGGGTGGACACCGACTGTCCGGAGCTGCACCCTATGGGCTGGTGTCAGAAGACTGGACATCCCCTGCAGTACCCCAACGGTGTGATATGCACGCACACATACTTGCACGCCTCATTCACATACACACTTATTAATTGAATTTAATTGAATTTAACACACATCGTCTCGCCTTCTGCCTTCATTGTGACAGCCAGCAATGTAAAGTATGATTTATACCCCGTCATGCGGCTGTGTCGCTTACGACGAGCAGATCTACAAGCTCACGACGCATTGTGAGCTTGTAGATTGGCTCATGTCGGCTAGCGACAGAGTGACACCATTGTATAACGGTGTATAAATTAGGCTTTAGTTACTGAAGTCAGTTGAGGATCTTCAACATGGACATCTTAAATCTGAATGAATTGACGAGTCAGCGCTGTTGCTGCCTCTGCTTAGCTCCTCGATGATTTAGGAGGACAAGAAAGGATTGTATAATTCAGTCAAAATGGCAGTGGTCTTCATCTCATCAGGTTTCAGTGTTATTAACTCTACCTGATGAATGTGCATCTTAGGCTCCACGGACACGCCGGTACCTCCAGGACAAGGCTGTCCTACCCCAGGATGCAATGGGGTCGGCCATGTCAGAGGACCACGCTATGGAACCCACTATACGTTAGTAACACACTTTTCCTTTCCTCACGTATAAACACAACATTAAAGCACCTTTCTCTAAATATTTGATAGACTTCATTTGTTTATAACAGTCAGAAATGTGTGTGTGCGTGCATGTGTGTTTGTGTGTGTAGTCAGGTGAGCTGTCCATACTCTGAGTTGAACTTGAACAAGGAAGGCTTGGTGCCGGACCGTCTCAGTGGAGAAAGACCCTCAGTCCTCAGCGGACATCCCCGTGGCCGACGTCCCGACACCCACACTAACCCAGCCACGCCCACGACGCACACCCCCACCCCACCAGAGCAGCCTGAAACAACTGATGACGGCTCCCAAAACAACAGGTGGAGCCAGCTCGTAACTTGCACCAACACTCTCCACTTCACATCGTGCAACTGTCTTTTAAAGCCAGCAATAATCCCCAAGAGATGTTCTATTGGTGTTTAACACCTTTACCGCCGGGCCCGTAGTTCTACGGGCCGTTAAATCCAACGGTTAAGCGCCGAGCCCGTAGTCCTACGGGCTGCGGTCTTTTCGCGCATGCGCGGTCCGGGTGCACTTTCGGAATTTTTTTGATCCACTTCCGTTTCCGGTTTGATGACAGGAAATA
>NC_137605.1:33327998-33335368 GCF_963280865.1 Gymnoscopelus braueri | reverse complement strand
CTGCAGTCAGTGGTGTAAGTACATACTCAAGTACAGTATTCTCAAGTATTGTTTACTTTACTGGAGTATTTCCAAATTTCAATACTTTTACTTCTACTCCCACTACATCTCAAAGGCAAATATTGTACTTTTACTCCACAACAATTATTTGAAAACTTTAGTGACTAGTTACTTTGCAGATATAAATGATTATATTATAAAACATACATTAACCACTTTAGACCCATTTTATACATCGGCTATTTGAAAATAGCCGATCTACAAGCTCACAATGCCTTGCATTGGGAGTTGTGAGCTTGTAGATCTGCTATTTTCAAACATTTTTGTACGTTTACTTTTGTTAAGTAGCCTATATTTTGATGCCAATACTTTTGTACTTTTACTCAAGTAAATTTTGGTTATCGGACTTTTACTTGTAATAGAGTGTTTCTACATTGCTGTATTTATACTTTTACTTAAGTAAAAAAAATGAGTACTTTTTCCACCACTGCAGGCTGCAGTAGCTACGATGATACGTGTCAAGATAAGATAATGAAGGTGATGTTACTTCCAGCATTAAGCAGGATGAAAACCTGATCAAGATGTTGGCTACTCAGTTTAGCAACTTTCTTCATCAACTTTTCATCAGTGATCAGCTTGATTTATTTATTTATTATCTCTAGCCCAACTGGGCTACTATATCCAAGAGTCCTGAAACATGCAAAAAACACTTTCATAGATACAAACACAAACAAACATTTGTACAAGTTAATCACTTAAAATCCACATTAATCCATCATTATGCAGCATACAAAATAGCAATAGCAAAATAATATTAACATTAAAACAGTAATTATGCACTGTAGGGAAGCCATGCAATGCACTTTATCATCATTAACTATATATCTATTGTTGCACATAAATTAACTTAAATATATATTTTTCAAATCCATTAGTAGCCAGTGGTGTCAGGTAGTTTATTCCACCTTTGACAAGCCTGATTCGAGAATACTCTTCTCTTCTACCAAGCTCTAATTTGGGTTTTGATAGGACATAATCTGTGCTCTGCCTGTATTCCTTTTCTCATTGACAGAATGTATCTTTCCCCAAAGGGTGTCAGTCATAAATAGCTCTTGGTTTCTCTGTATTAACCATTATGTCTATGGGGAATACAATTTTAATTAGCTTAATTATCTTAATTGTAGTCAAATCAGAAGTGATTTCATATGGTCTGGGCTTATTTATTACTTATTTTTATTAAATACAACTGATATAATAACTTTATATTAACCAACATCCATGGCCACAGTAGGGAGTTTTGTGAGTGGAGACACTTGAATTCCCCTAGAGGGACTTGCTAAAGTAGTTATTTCCTGTTGTGTACAATGCAAAGGAAAGCTCATATTAAACAAATTACATCTGTCATCCTGCCGGAACCACATTCTTATGCTCTGTCGTAAGATGTTTCATGCGCTGAAAATCTCCAAGCTCACAACGTGTTGCGTCGCGCAACGCTGTCGCACGGCAAAGTATCAATCAGGCTTTAACCCTTCATGTTTTGCTCTCCAATCCCCTCTACTGTCATTTCCAGTGTGAAGCTGAAGGATGACAGCAGCGGGGTCCAGTGGAACGGTCAGTCCTGTCTGTAGCCCCACCCACTCCCACTCATCCCAGTCACCAACACGGTCAGCCTGTCCCCCAACATGCTGGCGCCGCAAGAGGAAAGAGAGGATTCTTCAGACCAGGCTGCCGCTGCACCTCCGCTCTGCTCCAGGGGTGTGGCTCCTGCTGGGTGTCAGCGTGGTGCTCGTAGGGATGTCTGTGGCGGTGGCCGGCTACGTGGTTTCCGCGCCCCGACCTGTGGGCGGCCGCGGCAGCTCTCACGCCGACCGAATGAAGCTGGCCGGGCCCGTCGTCATGGGCGTCGGCCTGTTCGTCTTCATCTGTGCCGCCACTCTCCTCTATGAGAACCGAGACCGCGAGCTCCTGAAGCTGGTGGCGTCCGATGACCTCGAGGACCTGAAGCCGGACAGCGGCTGGGAGGATTCTGAACAGCACGACGATAGCTGTCAGGACCGCCGTGAGTCAGTGGACGTGGAGCAGGGATCCTGCAGCATTTCCTCCCACGCACGCTCGCCCTCCAACCAGATCCGGGGTCCTCCTCTGTCTCCCCGGAATAGACGCAACATCAGTAGCAGCTCCCCAGATGGCCAGCGTGGCCCATGGGAAACGCCGCCTCCGCCTGAGAATGGAGAGGCTCTGGGAGGGAGGGAAGGACCGGGGTCAGAGGGGAAGGTGGAGGAGGGGGAGGGGGGATCAACACGACTGACTCGAGTTCTGCACCATCAGGAGCCAACCTCTTGCTATCCCTCCTCCCACTGTCCGTCCCCCTCTACGTCCTCGGTACACTCTGACTCCTGCAACTCCAGCGAGATCAATTTTAACATAAGGACAGGCTTGCCCCCCAATGATGGACAATAACACATCAACCACATGCCTTTAAACTCTTACTTTCTAATCAAATGAAATACACACATGGAGATACATGGATGCTCAAGATGTTCCTCCTATTATTATTGGTGACCTTTCATCAAAACCCCAGCATCCGTATTGTGGGGAAATCCTTAGCAGGAAATAGCAGATCTACATAGAGCCCCTGAGGGACTCCGGTCAACCAAGTGTAGGGTTTTAAGTGGTTAAAACGGGCTGAATGTCTTGTATGCTTCAGAGTGGTGCAGTGGTGAGTGGTGAGTGGTGCTCCCTTTTCGCCCACCCAGGTTTGGTGGAGTTGAAACTATGCTGTTTGATGTCAGCTTGCCAGCTTGTTGTCTTTACTCTCCCCAAATCCCCAAAGTCAGAGTTTGACCGTATTTGGTCCTTGAGGAGGATTGCAAAAAGTTGGTTTGGTGCCATATTGGGAGATGGACACACACACAGTCAGTCACTCATTCACTCCCACTCCCACAGTCATGTTCACACACACACACACACACACACACACACACACACACACACACACACACACACACACACACACACACACACACACACACACACACACACACACACACACACACACACACACACACACACACACACACACACACACACACACACACACACACACACACACACACAGCTTTTGTGTCCCATGGGTTTTTGTAGGGAACAGAGCTTGATTAGAGGACAACCCAGATTAAAGTCTCCAATGAGCGTTTATATAATCTCACATTTTATTAATCTGAGAAAATGGCTTTTCGGTATAAGATGAGCACATAAGGACACGATCCACTCACACAGTCAACACCCACAAACATGCACCATGTTCAGTCTAAATATCGTTTGGTATTCCGTGCACATGCGAATGCAGACTCAAGCTGTTTTTAATTGTGACTCAACCTTTTTATGGTACACAGTGTCAGCCGCACAGCTTTGTCATTCTCAGGAGTCTGTTTAGGCTAGATGTTGAAGAATTGCAAACTTTGTGGTGTAGAGGCCGGGTAGAAAACAACAAGAACAACGGCGGTTGTTAGGAGTTATTCCTGACACGGCTGAGCGCACACATACGGTCCTCTGAGTCCTGTTACTGGAGGCTCACTCACCCACTGTTCTGACCTTTCATCTCTTCATCATCTGATTCCTACGCTTTATTCAAATGTGAAGCGCTTCGGAGCAGCTCGAATTTTCATCCTCTCAGGGCTCAGCAGAACTGCACAAAACAACAACAAAAAAGCAACAGGGAAGGTTCACAGCTATAATGATCCACTTTCTCATTTAGATTCAGGAATATATAACGTTGAGTAAAAACATAGTTTCCACAGGGCCAGCACGCAGACAAATTAAAGAGAGGCAGGGTGAGGCAGGGTGGGATTTTTAATTATCCCGAGCATTCTCCTCCAGCCGCTAATTACGCTGAGGATCAGACTGAGGGGTTTTTATAGGTATTTTAGAACTGCAGAGCATTTCCTCTGTTTGGGCCCATGCTGGGTTTCTGCCATCCAGATGAGGACTGAGACTGAAGATTGCAACAATCTGCAAGCCACAATCACACATATCACTCCGACAGCACTTCTCTCTCAGACACACAATGAAGCACTTTTATACGCAAAGATATGATGACATCGATGGATTGCTGATATGTCAGTAGTAGGATGAGGGAGAGAGATCTGTCGTGAGGGTTATGCCATTGTAAATCTGCATACAGTTTTTGTTTGGTTGTCAAATTGTAATCCGATGTTAACATCAGATTAAATTCAGATGTGTTATCTGTCCCTGACTCTGACCCTAAACTCTCATATGAACCTCTGAATCTTTATACACATACAAATGCAAGATGATCCAAGAATTCCTGAAGAGCTTATTCAGATTTGTGTGTGTGTGTGTGTGTGTGTGTGTGTGTGTGTGTGTGTGTGTGTGTGTGTGTGTGTGTGTGTGTGTGTGTGTGTGTGTGTGTGTGTGTGTGTGTGTGTGTGTGTGTGTGTGTGTGTGTGTGTGATTACATCTATTTGGTCAATATGTTTAGAAGCATGTTGTGTGCTATGCTACTCATCAGCACAGGTTTTATAGTGGACTAAGTATTGAGCAGAATTGAATCCTCTGGCCCCCTTTATGAGCGTTGTGAGGCTGATCATTTAGATATATCAATTTGAGTACAGGGAGGGGAATAAGCTGCTTAACCCATTGCTGACTCAAGACACATGTTGTCACACAGTTCCTCATAAGGAGAGGGGAGCTTGGAAGATAGACAAGATAGACGCTTGTGTTTCAAAAGACACAAATAACTGAGAATCACCCAAGCTGATCCCAGCTGTAATGTTAATTGATCCATCCATCCAACAGAGTCATCTTGTCAGTCGGTTTGACTGATGATGCCTTCATGAATATGGAAAAGTATATATCAGTAGATGGACAAATGTTTCTACTCTTCTCTGAGGATGTCATAAAACCAGTGTTCTCAACTGGAACACACACTTCTGAAAAAGAAAAAAAGTGAAAAAACCTTATTGGACTAAAAGCAAAAATCTGCTATTAATATCTAGGAAGTGGAACAATGCTCCAAGACACCCTCCATCCCCCATAATTAACTCAAATATACTTATATCACTCTAGTCTCCCATCTTTTTTAATAGTTGTTATTGGTCTAGATTCTAGAACTAAACCTTTTAATACTGTGACCCACCTGTGGAGGTACTTTTGGCTCAGGATCCACCAAATATTGTGTGCAGTAATTAAGCACTAAATTCTCATTACCATGGCTCAAATGTGAGATAATTAACATTTATGTTTGTATATTGTTCATAAGTACAGTATTCGCCTTTTTAGTCTTCAAACATAGGCTACAAAGGAAGCACAAGGAGTGTCAAGATCACACAATATTTTTAGCGGGATTCTTTTAACAATAATTTACACATATCAGTTTTACATGGTCTGATTTTACATTCAGTTTACAAAGTGCCGTACATATCTGTCACAAATAGTGGATGGAATTGTGTTTTTAAAACAAATTACACACAGCATGTCCTAAAATTGTGTCAAGCATAAACAATAATTATTCAAAAACTATGCATGCATTTATTTCCCTCTACATAAAAAAGACCCACCTGGCCCTATGCTGTGACCCACTCATGGGTCATGACCCACAGTTTGAAAACCACTGGTCTATAAAATATTACGGGTGAATTACTGACTAATCCAATTGTAGTCAGACCTAGACCTCCTAAGCCCTTTTCTCTTTCTAAAGGCCTTGCATGTCGCAAGGAGTATTGTTCTGAAATGAATGGCTTCATCTTGTGTGTGTTTGCCATCTTGATGCTCACACCAACTAAAGGTAAGACAATCTGTTCCTTTCAAATTCCATTGATCACATCTGTTCATTTGAACTATAAACCTAACAATTCTGTTTCCTGTCTGTAACCCCTCTCCTGAAGGCAAATAGCGTAATAAATAAGTTTTATAGCGTAATATTTCATTCTTCAAATTTCAGTCTAGTTTAGGTTTTGTAGTATGCAGATTACATACATTTAAATGTTTCATGTAATCAAACGTAATACAATTAGTAGAGGTCACTGACCAACAACACACTGCAAAACATTTCCTTATTCCAACATACAGTAGTTGTGCTGTGGCAGTGTAGCTACCTCAGCGTCCTACTCTGGTCCTAGCTATTACAGTAGTTTACCTGAGCTAGCATCAGCTAACAGGATGAGAGGGGATAAGCACCCTGAGCTCCTCTCAAACTAGTCTCCAGGAACCAGGAAACAAGATTACTTGTTTTTTCCACCGGTGGCCCAGCAGCAACAAAGCTAACTGTTTAACAACAGAATGTGCTCAGACAGTAAACTCCAAACCTGAATTCTCTCACACAAACAATGGGTTTCAAAAGCACAACGTTCTTTACTGTTTTGAGTTCATACTGTTACATTGTGAATGTGAAATCACATAATGACCGTGGGGGTTATGGTACTCATCATCAAGTTCAAATTGAACAAATTGAAAAACTCCAGCCAATTTTGCTCCTGACCACTCATTTCAACATGCCCAAAATATTTCAACAGAACAAGATTATATATTACATTTTTAAATAAAGTTGTTGTCTTATGCAGCCTAAAATTAGTGCTGTGCAGTGCCTTCTAGATGTCTGTAGCACATTGAAATCAGCTTTTCAGACATGTTTATGCTTTTCTTTTCTCTTTTTGCATTTCATAGTGCCCCTAGGGAATTAACCGAGACTCCACTTGGCTCTAAGCACTTGTAAGTGGCTGGGGTTGATAAATGAGTAACCAAGCTTCCAAGCTATCATTATGTCCCTAGGACAGAGCTTTAAGATGTGACTGGAATGTACAACTGTAGCAGATTTTTCTCCCTAATATGTTGCTGTCCAAACATTTGGCCATCATTTTATAACACACTCATCCAAAGCCACAGCTTGTACACAGTTCATGAATAATAATAACCAAGATACATTTAGTGCTATTCCTCATTAGTTTAGCTCTATTTCCATCAACAGGCCCCCACTTTCTTTTGTCACACTCAAAACACAATAGAGTAAATGGTGTTGTGTTGTGTTTTTCTGGGGGTGTCAGGTGAGGAAGACGAGCAGCTGGAACAGTTAGATCAGCTGGAGAATGAGGAGGAGGCAACGTTACTAGAGTGTTTCCGCTGTGACCTGGGCTTTTGGGATGCTTGCTATACCACCACCACTAACTGCAGCACTGGGGAGAAGTGTTACACTGGCCGAGGAAAAGCAGGTGTGTTATGAACATTTGGTTGTCTGTGTGTTACATTGTTGGGTGCAGGTCAAGGCATTTGTAAATGAGTATGTGTGTTTTTGTGTATTGTTTACAAATTAATAAAGTTAAATGTCCCAAGAGTATAAAACATGAAAATAAATT
>NC_137605.1:33242998-33322998 GCF_963280865.1 Gymnoscopelus braueri | reverse complement strand
GGAAGTCTGGCAACCCCATCATCTTCCTCTTCTCTATGGAGCATGTGCAGATAAAATGTTTTATTCTATGTCTACATGTGTGCTGTCATAAAACAACCTGCATTTTGAACAGAAAACATGTTTACTATTTTCAGAAAGCTCTAGTTTTAAATCTGGAAAGGAAGGGCACACTCACTCTCATCGATTGCAGGGTCCACATTTGGTTTAATTGTGAAGCGGTTCTCTGTTGCACTGCTCTCAAAATCCACCTACACAAAAACACATTCAAACAAATTGACACTCGAAAATTGCAGGAAAGAACTAATGAATGTGAAGATGAGAGATAATTCAATTTCATAGGAGTGCATACAGTACGTGTAATCAAATCACATACATATACGTATGTGTGGTCATACCACAAATGTTTGGGTGAGACAAAGAGAACAGAGATAGAGGGAAAGAACTCACCACCCTGCTGATGACAGAGGTGATGTATTGTAGGTCATCAGAGAACCCCTCACTGATTTCACGGAAGAGCTGAATGGACTGAGGCAAGATGCGCACTGTGTCTCTGATGCACATTGCACTATACACCGTCTAACACACAAAAACGTTGTAATATATTATGCATTGCCATGCACATTATTAACTGTCTGGTGACATCATTAACCAAATAGCTGTTACCTTGTAGAGACTCTGCCAGTCAGTGACTTTGGTGTGAGAGAGAGACATCCTGCGCAGCAAGGTCTACCACACAAACACAAACAAAATGGACATGCAGGGACACAAACTTCAGGAAAATAAAATGTTATCTGTGGTTAGTGATTTAGGTGATGGGGTACAGAGATGCACAGGAACCAGAGGTCATGGGTCAGAGTTTACTGGGATGTTCCTGATGTTGCGTAGTGTAGACTGCAGAGTGTTGAGGGTGTCAGAGTTGCGTGGCGTTGTGAAGAAACGGATCACTTCCTGCCTCCTGTTTAAAACTGCCAGGTCACGTGTTGGCCGCAGGAACCACTGACTGTGAGAGAAAAGGCCATCACTCACACTCACAACAAGGCCACAAGTACTGCTACATCAACAAATGCATCATAGAAAACTAATGGCATATGTTTCATTTTACGTCATTTACAGTACTTCCAAGCTGTGGTCATTTCTGTGTCTCAAGCAATTCTCACCGTAGCATTCTGGAGCCAAACTTGGACCTGCAGCGGTTTAGTATCCCTGCAATACACAAGTAAGGGTAAGAGGGAAGGGAAACACATACCACTACAAAGGTCTGGGGAGGTGCTGAAACATTGATGTCACATACCAAAGAGACTGAGTCCCTCCTTCTCGCCAGACTGCAGCTTGTACACTGATGGGTGAAGTTCTGCCTTAAAGATCTGCAGTACACTGGACACATACAGTACATGGTGATCTCTCTCTCCCCTCCTTTCTCTATTACGTGTGTGTAGCTGTGTACAGTATGTGTGTTGTGCACATCTTAGAATACTCTCACCTGTATGTGTCCCGGTCCACATACACCACATCTTTTCTATGAGAAAATTGAATACAACACAACATCACCATTTCAGAGAATAAATACTGGTTAAAATACAGGTCTCCCTGGTATTCTGTGAGTCATGACCCGCCATGAGTTTCTTACAGTGTGAAGGTCTGGACCTGTAAAATAGGAACTCCTACACTGCTGTCTTCCAGCTCCACTCCCACTCTCCTTCTGTCCAGGCATTTCAACAGGGCACCCACAGCCCGCAACTAACATGCACACACGCACGCACACACGCACGCACACGCGCACGCACGCACAAACAAACACACACACACACACACACACACACACACACACACACACACACACACACACACACACACACACACACACACACACACACACACACACACACACACACACACACACACACACACACACACACACACAGAGAGTGTTGAAGTGATGTGTGTAGCAAAGCAAGAAATCCGACCAGCAGCCACAGAGGCTGGTTGAAGTAGCCACTTAGATTACTTTACCTTTTTTACCTTTGAGTGTACAGCTGGTTACCTGCCATAGTGGCTTGCAGTATAAACTAACTTCCCAGCCACTGACAGTAAGGGTTCATTTTAATTTGCTCACCATAAGGGGAGAGTCGAATGAGATGCAGGAAGAAAGGTAGGACAGCTTCTCTCTTTCGGTGATGGAGGGAGGAAGGAAAGGCAGGTGGGCAGACAGTAGCCTCTGCTTACTGACCTCCAGACCTACACCGTGAGAAACATCACGTGGGAGCCATAGGGACAAGTGCAATATGAGACACAATCATACAATTATTTTTGTCATGCAAAACTAAAACCAAAACATTATGTTGCTTTTATTTTTCTTTTACCAAAGTCAACATATGGATAAGTCACCACCTCTGGTTTGTAGTCCGGATTGGAAGCTGTGATAACGAGGGAACAGAGAAAATTGCTGCTTGTGGATGGAGATCAAATAAGTGAAAGAATGGTTCATTTCATGAGTGAATAACTTTGAAGTTCATATGGGTAGACTAGAGAAACATTGTTCACTGTTATTGCTAGTTTGAACCACCTATAAGTCACACAGTATCAGAGATATCTATCAAAAACAATGCCAGTATATTTTGTGCATAATTGCCCCACCGAGTCTCTGCATGAAGCGAAACATCCTGCGCTCCTGCTTTGCACTGGTAATGATCACGTTGGGACTGACTTCCTGGAGAACTAAGATGACAGAATGAGACCATAGAGAAATAAGACGGAAGATTAAAAAAAGGTTAATAACAAGATACATTTTTGACTTGATTCATGAATAGTGCATGTTCTGAACATTAAACTGATCAATGCCATCGTAGTTCACCTCTAGACAGCAGGTGGAGCTCGTTGTTGTCAGGAGTATCTGTCATGTAATGCAAGGAAGAGTCTCTGCTGTCATAAAAGCACAGGCCCACCTGGTCATTCTGTGCCAGAACACTCAATAACACCTATGGAGAAGAGACACACACATCATTCATGTAATAGTGTATCATTAGACATGAAAGAGCAACACATTTTGACATGAACTGTGCTGTACTGTTCAGGCCGTGACCCCCCAAAATAATCATATTTGAACTGGGGACCCCTCCACCCTGATAAGCAATGTAGGAGTTGAGGTATTACTTCTTTTTTTTACTCGGTTCCACAGATACAATATTTTGCCTCTTTCTTATAATATTCGAGAATTTGGCCAATGTTTGACCAGTTAGTTTGTTGATTACTTTTTACGCAGTAATGGTCTGTTTCTTTGCTTTTTATTTTTCATTTCTTTAAGGTATTAAAAAGTGTAGACTGTCAGTTATCCATAATATATCGCCTACAATTTAGATACGAATGACGGTAGTGTCCACATACACCAAAAACAGCAGATCTACAAGCACGTAGATCAGCTATTTACGGAACAGGACACTGTCGGTCATGCAACTATAATATCAGGCTGTTAAGCCCACAGGGGGCCTCACATCTGGTGACTCTTCCTCCTCTTCATCTTGTCCATGTGGGTCGGTGGTGAGGCCAAAGCTTGTCCCTTGTCTTGGAGGATTCTCCTGAACATCCATTGTGTCCTGCTTCTGGTTCTGAATCTGCCTGCAGCGTCCTATGAGAAGAATAAGATAAGATGGCTACTGTAAGAAGCACTGTGGTGCTTCAAAATTGACTACTAGTAGGTACAAAAGTATTGGCATCAAAATATACTTTAAGTACCAACAGTAAAAGTACTTGTTATGCAGAATGCCCCTTTTCAAGTTTTAAAAATCTTTTGAAAATAGCCAATCTACAAGCTCACAACGTGTTGTGAGCTTGTAGATCTGCTATTTTCAAATAGCCAAAATAGGGCTGAAGTGGGTAATGTATGTTTTGTAATAATAATCTAAATCTACAATGTAACTAGTAACTAAGTTTTCAAATAATTGCAGTATAAAAGTACAATATTTGCCTCTGAGTCGAGATGTAGTGGAGTAGAAGTAAAAGTATTGGAAATTGGAAATACTCAAGTAAAGTACAAATACCTCAAAATTGTACTTTAAGTACAGTACTTAAGTAAATGCACTTACTTTCCACCACTGCCTAAACGCTGCCCCCACAGTTTATTGGTTGTCTTTATTATTCGTTAATACACTGGGAGTGGGTGTGTGTAGCCTATAAAGCCAAAAGCCTACAGACTGTAGGCTATAGTCTACTATACTTACCTCGAAAGGTTTTCTCTTTCAGTAGTTCTTGTAATTACAGTTCAAATGATATGGTTGTGAGATAGATATTAAGGTTTATAACAAGGTAAACAGAACTAAACAGCCGCTGCTTCATTCCCGCCCAGAATGTGTCATGTTTTACTTGATGCGCTCGAGCTGTGCAAGGTATCCCATAGCCTGCATGCATTACTGTGTCCCATAGCCCGGATGGACTCGCGGTGTGAATGGCTGGCTGATATATTATAACTGAGAGTGACAGGCATTGAACACTAATGTTGTTGAGCTGTAAATAAATATATTCACGTCATATTATAACACTCTGTAAAAAGGAATGTGTCATATCTCTAATGTGAAAAGTAGTTTTTAAAAAAAAAGTCTAGAGTTAGGCTACTGTTTGCCTATACTTCATACTTCTACTCCACTACATCTCAGAGGCAAATTAGTAGCCTTGTTTTATTTCTTTATTTTTTTTATTTACTTCACTTCAATTATTTGAAAACTTTATCCTTACTCTGGTTGTTGTTTGGAATCCATTCAGTGCACCAGCTATTTCTAGGCACCATAATCTTTTTTAATATGTATTTATTTTGTTTATTTATTTTATAAATGAGGGGCCAAATATCCTACATAATATTTTTTTAATTACATGTAAGGCCCAATACTTCTATAATTGCTACACATTTCTGCAAACCCTGTGATATCCAGTCATTTCGGGGATAAACAAGAAATTGAGGGGTAGGCTACATTTATATATATATATCTGATAATGATGTGCCGTGCATGTTCAGATATCCAACCATTTCCCATAGGCTACATTTATTCTTAATTTATTTTACATTTAGGAAAAACAGCAAATGCCCAGAAATGCCTGGTGCGCTGCACACCTGTACAGTATATGTGTTGATTTTAGGTGCATCATTCACCGTGCATGCATGCTTTTATAAAAAATAAAATCTGCTTGCTTTAATCATTACGTGCTAGTGCTATTATCGCTGTCGGCTGTTCGGTTTCAAAACCAGTCAGGAACAAACACAGTCCATCATCATCATCATCATCATCATCGTGATAAAACACCACATTGCATTGTAGCCTAGCTGTGCTAGATCTGATCTCCTTAACTCCTTCTAACGCTATGGACCAGAGCTAACACTACAGTAGTAGCCTAGGCTACCGTGATCCTGTGTACGCCCGTCCATTGTTCTATCCTCCTCATCCTTTCATTTGGCACATTGCTTCAGCGCGTTCTGTAATGAATATACACATAAACAGCGAAACAAACGAAGAGGATCAAACTTGGACTTTTAATAGCTAAGAACAGAAAAAGAAAATAGAACCAAAAGCGGCTCATAATTCCAGAGTGCGCACCATGCGCACACGCGCTGGTGACCTGACGAGACGCGTGTGGAGAAGGACGCTGACCGCACCTGCATCACCATAGGCAAACAACGCCCCTCCCTGGCAGCCCATCATTACTGCAACATTGACATGTGAAACCACAAGGTAGCCTAGTAGTCTCTAATTTCTCTACCACTGCATGACAAATTGATACAAATTGATTAATTGTCTTTTGTAACCGTGGTTCTCAACCTTTTCAGGCCGTGACCCCTCAAAATAATCATACTTGAACTGGGGACCCCCCACCCTGACAAGCACTTGGAATGTAGGAGTTGAGGCATTACATTTTCGCTTCCACAGATAAACATTGTGAAAATAGCAGATCTACAAGCTTGTAGGTCGGCTAATTTAAATAGTTTTGCCTCTTTCTTATATTATTTGTCAATTTGGCCAATGTTTGACCAGTTTTTATTGTATAGTTTGTTGATCACTTTTGATGCATTCAGTAATGGTATTTTTTCTTCCCACTCCACAAAATACAATGTAACTGGGCTTTGGATCTGAGGGAGTAGGATAGCCTACCGCTCCCATCACAAGCACAGCACAAAATACATTACATCATAATTGAATTACATTGTATTACACAAAGTAAGCTATAAGAGCATTTTTATATAGACTCCATCAGATTTAACAGAATAATCATTCTTCCTGTTCTCCTAATCAATCTCCAAATAAAGCATTTTATTGATCCTGCAGAGGCTAAATAAAATTCAAGTACCGGTAATTACATCAGCCAATAAAGGTATGAGGGTGCACTCTGCACTAACCTGACACCGTCAAATGGAAGAAAGCTTGCGACACACATTTTGTTTCACAGAAATGCAAATGAGATTTCCGGAGGGAGGGGGTTTACCAGGCTAACTCTGCACAGGTTCATAAAAGAGAGAGGGATCAGATTGTAAAGCATCATATGCAGTCAATTATCTAATCAGTAATGTTTGTGCACAATTCCATAAGAACAGGTCTTATGAACAAACAGTACATACAAGTTTGAGTCAGTAAAGAAAAAGTCTGAGTCTGTTAAAGTTTGTTTAATTAGATTCAGAATAATTGGTAATACTACAGCATTATTACAGATTAATATGGAGTTATTGTGGGATGTTCAGAGGGGAATAGATGACACCTGAAATGACAAAAGTGTGAAAGTCATTAATAATCCCGAATGTGAAATATTCTAAATAGGTATTCTCTCATTTCATGATTTGAAACCACACCTACAGTAGTATCCTGTTGTGCCAAAAAAAGATTGTTGCATTACACTGAACTTTAATATGTTATGGATGATATGGGATGATTGCAGGATCAAACCATATTGACTCACATGACTCATCACTGCCTTGTGTTGAGAATGGAAACCCTGTCTGGAGAGCTACAAAAAAAACAGTGAGATGTTTTATAATCTTACAATAAATGCATGTAATCTCTGTACATACGTCTGTCTGTAGTTTATGAATGGGCATAAAAGGGACACAGACAGACAGACAGACAGACAGACAGACAGACAGACAGACGGGTACAACAGGTATACTTGACAACAGGACTGATATACCCATATATTATTGTACTGATGATATCAGGGATCTCTGTATATGAGCATAAAAGGGACACAGGCAGACAGAAAAGGGACACAGGCAGACAGAAAAGGGACACAGGTAGACAGACAGATACAACTGGGTGGTGCATGCATTTCTAACTTGCATTGTTTCCAAGTAGGCTGGTGCCCAACGGGAACTGGTCTAATAATATGAATGCTTGTTCTATCACACTGAAATGTGTTAATGTGTTAATGTGTTTTGGGAAATTGGAATAATAAGACATTTGGGAGCTTGCACTGTTTGCATTGTAAAAGAACAGTGATTTTCTTAATAGGACTCACTAACCTGTGGTGATTTATCATAATATTACAACAAAGACCACATGAGATGCAAAGCTAGTAAGCTACAGAATAAAATCCTCAAAACAAATTTCACCATTTGTAACTTATAGTTTACAAATGAATGTAAATGGACCCATAAGGGTCAGAGTTAACACTGAGAACTTTACTGTGTAGTATCAAATGGTTTATGTTTAAGTATCTGTGAAAACAGTAGGCTATTAAAGCACTGCTCTCACTCATCTCAATATGTTGTTTAGTCACTTCACAAAGAAGAGTGCAGAGCAAATTAGTTGCAGACATTTCAGTGTGCTTTTTGAGTGCTTCCATGTTTAAATATCACAATAGGGGTAATGATAACGCTAGTTTGTCCTAGCCTATAGAGTAAAATGACAATGACTCACATAGAGGAGAGGAGGGCAGGTTGATGGTTGAATAAACCAACTGAAGCTCTGTAGCGTCATCTCTTTGATTGTCAGAGCTGCTCAACTGGTGGCTGTTCGCTGGCATGATTACAGATAACAAAATGTTATTTCTAAATAACATGAACGATAAGAAAAACAGTTTGTCATAGATACATTACACAATAATAACTTTGAATCATATAGGTTCAGTGACTTACCCATTTATGCATTATCATTAAATGGGAGAATTGTTAGATTGGGCTGTCAAAATATGAAATATAAAATGTAATAAAAGCATGCATGGCATTTAAACATGTATAGAAAGTTAAGTGCAAAGTAACAGCCTTAACTTTAGGGCATTTTCAACCACAGCAGTGACCCGTTGGAGAAGTAAACTATTTTCACATGTGGTATCTCCATATCAAGATGTCCTTGTGCCATTGACATAGTCTAAAAATAATATTTTTTGTCCCCCCCCCCCCCCCCCCCGGTGTTTTTATTGTGGCCTTTCTGTCACTGACATTCATCTTTAATGTTACAATGAGAGTGCATGATTTCATTAATGTCAGTACCCCCATGTTTACATTATCATGCCATGCAAAACAGTATAATGTAGCCACCTACCTCTTTTTCTCAGGTAGAAAATCGCCACGCCAAAGAGCAGCAGCAGTATTAAAGAACTCCCACACACAATGAGGCTTACTCTCAGTGTACTACTGCTAGGGAACTGTCTCTCCACACTCCCCAGCTGGTTCTCTGCCTTGCAGGTGTACACATCGCCCACCAGGTAGGGGACGGAGCTACTCAGCCTATAGGGCCCATGTTGTTTAGGCTGGACATTGTGATGTACTGCCCCCTTGGAGGAGGAGAACCACGTGATGTTTGGCGGAGGATTTCCCTCAGCGTCACAGTTAAGGTGGTGCTCTGTGGTGCCATCTGGACTGGGGGGGGTTTCGACCTGGGAGAGACTCAGGATTTGAACCTTTGCTGGGGGGGGGGGGGGGAGATGAAATGCTCAAAATAACACATTATTATCCCCTTCTAATATTACAGAGTCATTCTTCAACAACATCCTTTTTATGTTCCCTTTATGGCTTAAAATTCAATTAATAATGGTGTGGAGGGGATATTTGTGCACAGACAGTGTAGGTTACTGATAGGGATGAATGCCCCAATACAAAACTCACCTGTGACATAGATCTGTGTTTTCTTTTCAAAACTGTCTTTCCTCTGTTCCAGCTCTACACGGCAGATGTATGTTCCATTGTCCCTCAGCTCCAGCTGGTTGATCAGTAAGGAGATCTGTCCTTGTCTAGGGTCTCCATCCAGTGAATAATGCAGGTTGGTCCCAGATACACAGTCTGTAACTCCTCCCTGCGTGTTATTTTGCACTTTACATTGAAAGAACAGATCGCTGTTCTTTAACCATTTAACTGTGATCATCCCAGAGTATTCTACTTGTTTGGGGTGAGTGAAGGAACAGGGTAGGACTGCTTTACTCCCCCTGCTGCCGTTAACCACAGGTGTAACTGCCATGGTCCAGTCTGTGGCCTGTGATCCTGAAAGGATAGAGGTAAGATAGTGTCTTCAATGATTATATTTCGTCATATTGGTCATACTCCAATAATAATAATAATAAAAATAATAATGAACTTACCTCTAGAAATTATAATTGAGATAATAAGAAAATAGGACTGGGTGTGCATTTTCTTCAATTTAGCAGTAGAAACCAAAAGGTCTAATTCTATACCATGTCAAAAACAATAAGACACTCTGAAACAGTTGTGAAACACATGAAACCACCAATGTGGCTATTTCCTCTTAATACAAAACAGAAAGGAAGGAAATGGTGTGTAGCAATAAGACCGTTTGTGGGTGACTCACCCTGATTTGGAATAAACCAATGGTTTATTAAAATCCAATGTCCCCTTAGTGTGGTTGAAATCCTTTTAAAAAATCACCTCTCTTCAATCAATGTAAATGATAAGTATTTTTCTCCCCCCAAAAACACCACTAAAGGAGCTTTATAACATCTTCCTTTGCTATCTTTGTCCTCATTTAGTATTGCAGGATATATGAAGATGTATAAGTTTGAACATTTAGAACTACAAAACAGTACTCCTCTGAGCACTTCCGCCAGGCTGGGTTGCCTATACCCATAACTGCATATACTGTAAGTCGTGGGTTGCAGCGAGGATGCGAGGAAGCTGGGCATTTGTACGACATGTGGGGCAACCCATGCGCAGAAGTAACAGAGCTTTTGGAGGTGCGCTCTGTAGAGACCCACCCCTCACACATTTTGGGGTTTATTAGATGCTGCGTTCATGACACTGTATAGGTGTTTTTTTTTTAAAGAAATAGGCCCAGCCCACTGTATTTTAAGCCAATTACAGACAAACAGTATGGAAAAGCAAAAGCTTGTTTGACTCATTTTGACATGACTCACAAGATCCTTTGTACCTAATCTGGTGAAAACAAATCATGTTTCTGCCACAAAGAGTGTCATTTGTAGCATTTGTGTTACCCCCATATGGGTCTACGGGAAATCGCTTTTGGCTCTGCGTTGTTTAGAGGCCCCTCAATATGTGATTCAAATATGGGGTCAATTTGATGCTGTGTTCATGAATTTTGATGTTCATGACCTCGCATGGCTTCTCTCGGCACGCCTGCCTTGATTTCAAGTGGTGTAAAAAGTCATCAGAATCCGGCCTGGACCGCTGGCGTAGTGGTCCAGCCCCCCAGGCTCAGTGCAGCCTGACAGCGTGTCGTGAGTTCAAGTCCCGATCCCGACGGCCTTTGCTGCATGTCACTCCCCATCTCTCTCTCTCCCCATTTCCTGTCAGCCTATACTGTCCTATCAACTAAAGGCATAAAAAGCTCAAAACAAATCTGGAAAAAAAAGTCAGAATCCAAATGTTATCAGGAACATTTTTGTCATACTATAAAGGAGAACTAGAGATTGATAGGGAACTGGCCGTGTTTGGCTGTTGTCTTCTGGTTTTAACTTTGCGCTGAGCTCTGCCCCTTTGGAGCTTAATGACTATTTTGGTCACTCTGGGTTGTGAAACTCCCTGGTCATGAAACTGCCTGGGCTGTATGCCTGTGCTCCAGGTCTGCAGCCTCCCCATATAGAACTTTACTAGACTCTCCTTTAGCATGTTGATTGGTCTGGCCATGAATATACATGCCGGTATTGTGGCTCATAATGAACAAACACGCCAATAATTTAGCCAAATGATCTACAGTGTGATTGAAATGTATATCAATCATACAATTTTTCTCATTGTAAATGTAATTCTCATAATTCTTCGGCATTACTTACAGTACAACAGGATGCAATTATGTAACACCAATACTGAATATGTCATATAGCTGCATATAGTGCTGAATGCATAACGGGTAATGGTCCTACAGATATGCCATACTTGTTTTTTGCATTATTGCCATGGTAAAAGTCCTACTGGGGAGAGTAAGTTAATACAGTAGCAAAAATCTACACATTATTTGTATCATGCTTTCATTTCCTTTGCATGTACTCTTTCTCTCTTTCTTTCTTTCTTTCTTTCTTGTTTGTTTATTATGTTTTAACTTTATTTAGTATTGTTCCTGTCAGATAAATAAATGAAATAGCTATGGAAAAAAGAGGAGACAGGTCAGTGCAGGAAGACAGCAAGATACAGTATTTAATTTAACACTGCAGCAACAATGTTGTTTAATCTAACACCCAGAACAAGTGTTTAACGTAATACCCCCAAATAATTAGTCTTTGTTAAAAGGTCTTCATTCAGTGTTGAGTAGACTGTATATTTTCATTTTAAATGACATATTTGTATGTTCTAAATAGATTGGAAAGAATTAACCACATGACACTGACTGGGGTGATGGTGAGTCACACTAATGACAAACACACACACACACACACACGCACACGCACACGCACACGCACGCGCACGCACACGCACACGCACACACACACACACACACACACACACACACACACACACACACACACACACACTAAATTCTTCAACCTTGTTCTGTAAAGGTTGTACCAATCTCACAATGGATGTTCAACTGATCTGCTGCGTTCTGAGCCTGCTGTTGTCTTCAATAGAAGGTGAGCTTAGACTATATTGGCTATATTGTGTCTTTATACACAGACTTTATGGACACATTGAGCAGTGTACATACTACATACGCACTGAAATGCTCAACTTGATTGAAACACACATGCTACTGTGAGAAAGTAAAGTAAATACTGTAATGTAATCAAGTATATAATTATTGTACATATACCAGGGGGGTAAAGGGTATGCATTCACAACAGGTTCCTAACGCCAAATCAAATGGGTTCAGATCTGAGCCAAGTCTCCTGAGGAGGCACGTCTGAAGTCTGTCCTGGGCAGGAGTCTCCGGACGTAAAAACAGATGATGATGAAGATACCAGAGGGGAAAGAATGCTTTTATTACAGGAGTCAATTCACATGGTCATGTCAAATGATTGTCTCTCTCTTGATAAGTGCTGGATGAATAGCTACTGGTTAATAACATGCTCACAGTTGTTTGGGGTCATAACAGTCAAAAGTGCACTTTACATGTATTAGTAATTCTTTGTACTGTGGGGGATATGACATTGACATTCAGACCAAAAAGCATGCCAGGCTTAATGATAGACACATTCTCTTCATAGAGCTGTTTGTAGGCTACAGCTAATGAAACATTTTAAATTATTCAACTTTTTTTTTTAAGACTGATTGCTGTTTTGTTTGTGTCAAGCACATCGAGTTTCCCTGTAGGGCCTACTCTTCGCATGAACATGCAGGCCTATCTTTATGCCAAAGTAATGCTCCATCATATGAATACCAAAAATAGCAGATCTATAACTTCTCTACTAGTCACAGATGTGATGCAACGTATTGTGAGCTTGTAGATGTACAGTATAATAGTTTTACGACTTTATCCACCCCCAGGGCAGAGCTACAGTGATGATGGCTGGTCCATGAAGGTGCAGGCCGAAGTGAGAGCCATTGAGGGCTACCCGGTGGTGCTTCCCTGCTCCTTCAGCCACCCACAGCACACCCAACACTCCTCACTGCAGGTGGTCTGGCGTCTGGGTCATGGGCAGGGCTCCACCATTCTCTTTCACTGCACCAGCCACATCGTGTCTCAAACCTGTGATTCGGGACCCCAGCAAGATCAGCGGTACCGCCTGGAGGGGAACCCGCGTCAGCATGACCTCTCGCTGCGTATCAACAGCGTCGGCCTGCAGGACAGCGGCCGCTACTACTGCCGCGTAGAGGTGCCCGGCCACGACCACACCAGCTATGAAGATAAGATGGGCACAAGGCTCAGAGTGGAGGGTAGAGTTTTTTGTAAAATTTTCAGTCAATATCCAGTCTCCTGTTGCCTTTTTAACATCTAATTTTCTTTCATCTAATTTGTTCCCTATATTATGTTAACAAGAATTCTTCTGTTTATGCTTCTGCTTCTTCTGCTGGACTTGCATTAAATCCTGTCTGAACACTTCTCAACTTTTACCATATCAGTCATCTTTCATTGCCCCTCAAAAGGAAAATCTGATAAGGGCAGTTTGCCCTTTTAAAATATGTAGGCTATGTAGCTAAATCTTTTGGATGGAATAATTGAATATTGTCAAACATGGCCAGATGTGTGTGTAGGCACTGGTCTTGCTGTTTACGTCATAGTTTGGATTTCTTTTACATGCAGTGTTTGTGTTTTTCAGCTCCCCCAAAGATCCTTGGCCTGTCAGTAGAGGGCAATGAGGAGTCAGGCTACAGAGCCCTGTGTCAGGTCCAAGGCTCCCCGCTACCAGATGTCCAGTGGGTCGGTCCAGAGGAGTTGCTGGAAGGACTTGCCATTCCCCCCCTGGCACAGGGGTCTGTAGCGCAGCACCGCACCATCAGCCAGTTACAAGACGTTCACCCTGGACAGCAGTACACCTGCAGTGCCTCCAACCCATTGGGCAAGGAGCAGGCCACCTTGTATGTGCTGCCCCCCAGGCTGGAGCCGACCTCTGGGGGGACGTCTACTCCTCTCCTGTTCCTGATGTCTGTCTCTCTGGGGGCCAAGCTACTGCTTCTGCTGGGCGTGGGGGTGTGGATGGTGCAAGGGCGAGCTCAGTTCACATGTTGGTGGAAATGACCTTGTCTTTCAGGCTTCCTGACTAAACTAAACTATTCATCCCTAATGATTTATAACATAGATAACAGCAACAGATAACAGCAAACAAACATATGTCCAAACACGACCTTGTTTATCTATATAAGCCATACTTGTGCTTTTGAAATTTTGTATTACGTGACTTCCATATACCATATTACACCTTGCGGGGAGGATTTTCAGACAGAATTAATAAGCATGGGAAATAAATAATTAAATTCTACATTATTGGATTTGTGGCACTGACTTGTCGTCAGTGTCACCGTTTCCAAGCTGTACAGCATGGCTGGTCTTACTTCCATCTTATACATCTTCCTTCCAGTGGTGTAAAGTAACTAAGTACATTTACTCAAGTACTGTACTTAAGTATAATTTTGAGGTACTTTTACTTTACTGGAGTATTTCCAATTGTCTATACTTTTACCTCTACTCCACTACATCTCAGAGGCAAATATTGTACTTTTACTTCACTACAATTATTTGAAAACTTTAGTTACTTTGCAGATATACATTTTTACTTTATAAAACATACTTTAACCTTATTTTATACCTAGGCTATTTGAAAATCTGCAATCTACAAGCTCACAACGCGTCACATTGCGACGTGATGTGAGCTTGTAAATCTGCTATTTTCAAACATTTTAGTACTTTTACTTTTGGTACTTTAAGTACATTTTGATACCAATACTTTTGTACTTTTACTCAAGTAAATTTTGAATTCCGGACTTTTACTTTTAACAGAGTACCTCTACATTGCGGTATTTATACTTTTACTTAAGTAAAACATTTGAGTACTTTTTCCACCACTGCTTCCCTCTCACTCTTGCTGGTACCCTTCTGTCACGAATCACTCTTGACACTTCATCCATATACGTTCCACCCTGCCTGCACTCTCTTCACCTCTCTTCCACTACTTTGGATAGTTGACCCCAGGTAATTAAACTCCTTCACCATCGCTTCATACTTCTTCTTGCAACCATTGCACTGTCCTCCTGCTTTGATTCTTCGTCTCTCCATCTCTCTATTACAGTATTTGAATAGAATAATTGAATTTGTGAACAGTGTCTTTTGATTTACATTTTAAACATGGTATGCAAATAGATCTCTGGACAGTCGTTTTGGCCATAGTAGGAAAATACTCAGATGATGTTCCAACTCTTTGTTTTTATTTTATTTTATGAAAGGATACATGGCCAAAGTAACATTATCACAAAACAAAAGGCTGATGTTTGTTAAATGATTAAAACAAAAATGATCAGAAACCCATCTGATCAATGCGTGGGAGTACCGATCCATTTAGGTGATAGGCCTACAGTATATGGTTACAGGAAGGTGCAAACTTCCTGTTTCTGCTAAATTGTTTTTATTTCTTATAGTAAAAGTAGTGATTTTGTTTGATTCATGTCATCATTTTTAAACAATTACATAATGACCAGGTTCTTATTGTAAAAGAGGGCAAATGACTAGGCGGGTTTTGCAAACTTTTATTATTAATGATGATGATGTTCTTTATCATTATAAGTCTCCAGTCAGTCATCATATGTTACAAATAAGGTTGAAACAGTAATGTTACAAATATGGTTGATTACTTATACTACTCAAATACAGTAAATGTAGCCTACATCTTGCAGCATGTAGCCTAAATCAGGATCATCAATCATCATCACCATAATAGACTTTTAAGCCAATAAGCTTCACTCAACCAGAGACTGGTGAGAGTGAAAGTGAAATAGCTTGTTAAAACTGGGTGGATTTTTTTTTAAGTTTAAAACAAAACCTACATTTCAGAACCAATCCAAAGTCTTAGGGCAGCCCTTCATATACAGTAGGGACGGTGTTATAAGCAGTATAGGTCTATTATTCTATCAGCTACATTGAATTGAGATGTCACCATCGGTAAGCAGAGATCTCTGCTCGTCTGGCAACGCAAGACTACTGTAATCATCATCAAGTCAAAGGAAACAAATATGGGCTTCTGTAGCAGATAGGATGGGCAGCCTTACAGCAGTCCTCATCACTCCAGCCAAAGCCCTTGGTGGGATCGAGACTCATAATGGCACATTGGCCATCTTGAGGGGTGCCTGGCTCCCCCTCGGCCCAGCTAGTGTTCTCCACTGTTGTCCCATTTACCCAGTACCAGTTCCCTGTCAAGGAGCTTCGACGGAGACCGATCCATGCCTCCTTTTGCTCATCTGTCTTGGCCTCCATCAGCTTTGGGCCGATGTGTTGCTGTAACTCAGAGGTGACTATGTTCATCAGCTCAAGGCCCTTGCTTCTGCAGTATTGGACTGATTCAGGCCAGCCCATCTTCTCAGCTCCGATTTCCAAAGCTTCTTGAGTCACAACACAGCCCTTAAAGTCTGTTCAGGAGTTGAGATAGAGAGTTGAAGGAAAAAAACAGTTTAATTAACAGCAATACATTAATTTAATTGTAATTAATAATCTGATCAATTCACTATGAGTAACATTATTATTATCGTGATTATTAATATTATTTGTGTTATTATTATACCTGGATATTTGCTGATGCTAGAGGCTGCATTCCCAAAATAAAGACTTTCTTTTTTCCCAATAAAATAGACAGCTATTTTAGAGGAAGTGTGCCAGATGACATGTCTTTTTTGTGTCAGACCAATCTCTGCCCAGGAGTACTCTGTACCGTCCATCACCTCCCACCTAACATTTGACAAAGGAAGAGTCTCCAAGTGAACCCCATCTGTTTGGTCTTTGGGGACAACGAGAAGGGCAAAGTTTTCTATGTCTTGGGACTCTTGGAATGTGTTAAGTATAAAGCAAGAGGAAAAGTCTTGTATGGAGATGAGGCTGAGGAGCAAGCCAGGTCGGTAGAAGACAACAGGACTCAAGGTCTGCAGGGACAAGGCTTGAGGGCTGTAGGGTTCTGGACTGGGCTTCAGAAGTAGTAATGACCCACTTTCAGCATTTTCTGCCAGCAGTGGTGGCACCAAGAACTGCAATTTGAGCCCAGCCCTAGTTGGTGCCAGAGGGGTGGAAAGCATACCACAAGTGCAATTGTCTATGGTAGAGCATGGGTGACTGAAGAGGACTGCCACAGGTAGCACTGCCGACAAGCTCTGCATGGACTCACTTACCGCAAACTGAGCCAACTGATATGGACGAAGCAAAGCTTTCTGTGTCTTTGCTCCAACCAGAGTGACTGTGTTATCTTTGTCAGCATTGATGATGATAATTTTGAACGGGCCTCTCTCTGGATCACTTCTGTTCCAAAAGCCTTGTTCAGAGGTTACTTTGGGCCGTGATGGGATGTGGTACTCTGTGCCCAAGTTATCAGTTGGCACAACAAGGGCACTCTGAATACTGCCAGATTTTTTGCTGATCGCATGGACGACAATTGTTTTAGTGCTCTCAATAATGACTGCAGGACTGGTCAATTCCTGCCTTTTGAGCTCCATTGCTTCATTGAGTTGCAAATTAGTTGTCTCCCCAGCACTTAAGTCCTTTGTTTGTGTATTGATATGCTCCTTAAGGACGACATTAGTGTTGTCATACAGAGCTGTGATTATGATGTGATTCTCGGGTTTATTGGGATGATAATGAGCAATGTTCTCAGGAAAAGCAATGATGAAGTTTTTGCCACTGGTGTTTAGAGAGGTGGCTGTGGATTCTAGAAGAGAGACAGCAGTAAGACAGATTTTCATCTTAACCATCTAATACAGTATACTTTTGTTAACATGTATCCTATGTCCTTATCTCATACAGTAGGGACTGTATGAATGCATTTTAAGAAATGCCCAACTAATTTTAAAAGCATTTGTAATTAATATCAACATCATAATGTGGTTTTATGGATTCAAATTTAAAAGCTTATACAATACAGTAAAACGTGAGGTTATATGATAGTACTGATAATGAATTAAGTTTGGATGTGACTTACCTTCATTAAGGGCTAATAGGATAAGGAAAATAACCAGGCCCATTGTGGCAGAGAGGTGCATGGCAGCCAACCTCGTTCAGTTTGTTGCCAGTACCTAGAATTAGTTTAATGTAAAAGTATGAAATGTAATAATTGTTCATTACATTTACAATCACAATTATTAGTCATATTTTTTTAATGATCTCAGTCAAATGACAGGATTTTGTATGACAATATATGAAGCAATGGAAATGTACATGACTGAATATTTGATGCATATATGTTTACCATCAACAGCTACTGTTATCATACATTTTTGATAAAGACAATTATGTTCAGTTGCCTTGTTGTACATTCTATAGTGTTGCCATTTTTTGTGAAGTGAAATTGAAGGAAATAATATATATAAACATAAATTAACAGATTACCAGAAGTGACAGGGTCACAGGGTTTATTTTATTTTTGGTGCTATGGTTACTATAAACGGTAACTTAAATGTGTAAACTAAACGGTCAGAGAAGCTAAAATATTTCTTAAAACATGTATGTGTTTCTAATTATCAATTATATGACAAAAATATTTGTTTTCACCAAGAAAAGAAAAAGACGCCTATTGCAACAGTGATTGCTCTAAGGAAAGTAAAACAACTTAATATTATTTAAATTATTGACTGTCCACAGTTCTGTTTTAGAATCCCTTATATTGAATATGATATTATCAAAACATTGCTTTTCTTATTCTTTTTTATAAAAGAAACAAAAAACAAACAAAAATGTGTTATTTCTTGTTAAGATAGCCATCATTGAATTTTTACCTGTCCAAAAACAAAATGTCTCACCTGTCAGCAAGCCAGCTGTCTTCTACCAGCAAACAGGGAGCTGCTACTAGACTCTAGTGATATGTCCTCTTCAAAACAGGTGAAAATTTGGGAGTCAAATGCTGCGCAATTTGGTAGTCAAGAGTTTGGCACTTTGCATAGGATGGGCAGGATGCTGGCAGGAAGAGAAAACTAAGGCTTAAAGAGTCTAGCATTTACTGCTAACTGCTTAAATTGTGGGTATATTCACCTTTTCTCAGCAAGCCATTTTTATCATTGCTTACAAACATATCATGCAGATGTCAAAGGGTTGTTATGGTGGAGTATCCAAAATGTAAAAGTAATTTGGTCCAGTTATGGTTCTGACATGAGTCAGAACCATAGATATCTAGATATATCTAGATATCAGACTAGATATCTGTCTAAATATATATAAACTAACTAGATTTACCTCTGTGTGTCCATGATTTATTTTAATGTGTATGGTATAGCTACATGCCTAAGACTGCATATTTAGTTTGACAGTACCAGATGTGTCATCTCAAATTAATATTAAAGGCAATAATGTCAAGGTATTATCACAGCAATAACAATAATGATAGATTGGTGAAATTTAAAATGATCAAATATAAACCGACTTTAAGGAGGTCTCCTCTGAAAAGATGTGTAGCTAGTAATTTACTCACGCACAGCACAGGCCACAGACAAAACTGATTTTGAAAGTAAAATAAGCTCTCATTCAAATTAACGCGCTGCTCAAAGCCACTACCAGCCACCATCTGCCATATTGTCAAAACAGTCAATGTAATACAGTATCTGGATTAAATGAATTATATTTTCTTTTTGTGGCAGACAGAGGGCAGAGTGAGGGATTTTTTATCATAATGTTGCAAGAGGCTCACTTTCTAGTTGAATTCAGAATGTTCTTTCTTTTTTCTTAGGCTATTTTGGCGCTGTAAAATCCTGAGTGTTACTGGAACTCTGACAGTGTACAAAATGGAACCAAATGGACCCAACAAGTCCAATTGGAAACAAATGGACCCTCACATGTTCATTTGGTTCCATTTGTACACTCTCTAGTCTGTTCAATTAAAAGGATTTCACTATGTGGTATTTTCATTAAAAGGATCTTCTTAATGCTCAAAATGAGAAGGGTGTGAATGAAATAGCTTCTTTATTAGCATAATCTAGAGTGTAGGTCCCAGTCATATCATGGAGACACATGGAGAACAAAACGTTAACTGTTCAAATGGAATTGTATTGAAACATAGCCTATACACTCGAACCTAATTTTCATTATGTCAATTCGAAATGGCAACTCAAATGGAAAGTAGCTAGTAATAGCTTTAATTTATTCCAATAAATTCTGTATGAATGTATTTTTTCCCTATTTATTTTAATTTAATATATATGTAGATCTGTTGAGTCATTGTTAAGCCCTACAGCCCAACTACACGTAGCCCTGCCATGCTCACGCACGCACGCACGCACGTACATTCTCTGCTCTCTTTCTCTCCAGATTGTGTGCGAGAAACAAGCAACCAGTTCTATTAAAACAAGCCCAAAAGAAGCGACTTAGGCCACGTGACATGAGCACTTTAAATCTATCATCAGCTCACAGAGCTTGTAGATCTTAACATTTTAACACAAATCTGGTATGGGGGTCCCTGGCACAAAACATTTTTCAGATGGGGGTCCGTGTGGAGGCTGTGGACAAATACGGAATACAATTTGAGGGTCCTTGACATGAAATGTTTGAAAGCCACTGGTTTAAACAACATTAGGAAACAAGCCCAAATAACCGCAAGACCGCAACCCGCAACAACCAACTTTACAGAAGCCCAAATTCGCTTATAATAAGCGGACATGGCAACACCGTTTCTCTCTAGTCTATTTCCCCCTCTCTGCCTAATTTTGTTCTTGCCCAATAAGTTATGGTAAACAACTAAGCTGCCAGAGCCAATCAATGGCTTTGAAAGTGCCTATCTCTCTGGTTGGTAAGTGGTAGCGTCACTGGTGACAGACGAGAAGAGCCTTGAAGAAGAGCAGGAGCACCAGCAATCCAGTCCGTCCCTGCACCTGCACCATTGGCACTGACAGACAGTAGGCTACATTGATTTTATTTGAATTCATTGTTCATTCGTATCCTAGGCTACTGACTCCTTGTCCGCTTCAGACCTGACAGCACGGCATGACAACCTTTGTTAACGTAAGTAGCCTACCTTTCCCCCCTTTTTTAAAAACGTAATCTTAACACATATTTCACCTTGCTTATCGCAATGATTAATCTGACAGATATTCAACGGGGTTTCTTTTCTGTTTTTTATATACATACATACATATACATTTATATATTTATTTTCTGCACATGTGATTGTTTCTTTATGTAGGCTACTTGTTTTTCTAATATTTTTCACCTTTATTTTTCAATTTATTTTGTTTTATGATATAATTTTTTTGTGTAAAGCACTTTGAGTTGCATTCTATGTATGAAAGGTGTTATATAAATAAATATCCTTATCATTAGGCTATAGCTCTTGGCAGCAGTAATTTAGCAAGGTTTATCCTTTTTTTTACAGACTGTGGTTATGATTATAGCATATCCGTTATGAAAACTAAAGAGCCACTAAATTGTTTGATAAATAAGAACCTCAAAAGCAGAAGTAGGCTACTGCCTGCGCAGAACCTTTATTGGGTGGTTTAAGGCTTTTGTGTAAACTGCAACTTTTTTTTTTTTACAGTGTTTGTCACTTTAGGTCTATAATTATTATTTGTAGTTTACTGATAAGTCCTCAGTATCCTACAGACATTTTGAGCCAACATATAATGAAAGAGACTAGCCAAGATGTGAATATGCACAAAACTCCAACAGACAGTGGATTTTTTTAAAATTATTTCATGTTGAGGTGGTCCACCACAATAGAACAAGAAAATGACTGCATTAAAAAACAATTTATACAAAGGAAAAGTCACACATGAATTAAAAACAGTGTTAAGATGAATACAAGAGATACATACAAGAGATACATAGAATACATGGAAATGTAGAATAATGCGGCAAACCTGTCTGTTTACAGGCAAGTTAATGAAGAAGTGGGTCTTTGACAAGTTCAGGGCCTTCTGGGAGCTGTCCTGATATTCTGTTATACTTGCATGTGTATATGCCTGGAATTAGAGCAGCTATAAAAACACTGCATGGGCTCTAGGGTTATGTGTTGCATCAAGGCGGTTCATAACATGCCATTTTGACTCTAATGGGAAATTGGATGAAAATCTGTCATATTCTTTAGTTTATAAATTCATTTGTAAAACCTCATAATCATTACAACATAATATAATTCATATTTAAAGGGTTACTCAATCATGACCAAAGATCATGCATATTGGAATGTGTTACTTAAATCTGAAAAGTACTGAGTGGTGCACACGTTGTTGTGATCCAAAAGGTCCCTTTATAACGATATATGTTTGTTTTTTAAATGACATTCTGAATCTGGACATTCATACTGGAACTATCATATTCCTCGGTTCTTTGTCTTTTAGCTGGCGTCGTGTCATCACTGTAACTTGTCCACTACTAGACATGGTCTGGTCTACAGAGACTCCCTTTCAGCTCTGTCCAGGAACCTCATGGGTCCTGGTTACTGTTACAGACCTCCTTCTCTGGTCCCACGTCTGCCTCTGGTGGCCCATCGGTCTTACATTTACACCAAACATGGCTCCAAATTGCAACGGTAAGGAAAATCGTGGTGATTGGGTCCTGCATTCCTCAGCTGCCATCGTTTTTAGAATAGAAAAGATAGGCTGGGATCATTGACAGCCTAAGTGACTCATAGAATTTTAACAGACATTTGACTGGTGGCTGGTATTGACAAGCTCTCTTGAAGAGTAATCGGAAGAAGAATGCAAGCATAGTAATAACATGATGAGCATATCACTAACCTGTTCACATTGCTAATATTAATGAACTGAACACTAAATATTGTTACTGCTGTTTCTCCTTCCTTCCTCAGCAATCTCCGAGCACATCCCCCAAAAGCCATTACTTTGGCTCACTCTAAACCAGCCAACGTGAAGAATTTTGTCTTTTCCCAGCTACGCAAGCTGCTGACACTACGTCACACCAAGAGGTGCAGAGAACAAGGTCATAACCTTCTAGTCTGAACCATAGGTTCCACGACATACAATATACCATACCAGGTGATGTTTTAGATTCTGCTACCCAGTAGGCTACTCACCCATAGGAGGTGTCATCCACCAGAGGGCACTGCAGTGGTTCTGTTGGACAGGTTGAGGAGGTTTGTGAGACTGCAATGCAATAAGCCTTCAACAGTTGTAACATAGATTGGCCATAGAGTCACTCTATGGTGACAAAAACAATACATTTAGTCTCCCAAGTCTCTAGGCTGAGCAGTGCCAGTGTTGGTCATGTTGGGAAGTTTCTGACTGACAAAGGAGCATTTTATAGAGCTTTGGATCATTTCATTATACTTTCACAGTGGCTATAATTCAGTGTGCAAGCAACATTACATTACACGTTGAATCAAACAAACACTAGCACTGATTAAGCCTAATTTGTTTATGTGTTGTTGTTCATATGAAAAGTGTATTTTTTGTTGTGTGACAATTTGACATCAGACTAGCAGTATTTGATAAGTGATTTAATTGAGAATAATTGAGAATAATTTGGCTTTGCATTAGCTTTACTCTGAACTGTTGAATGGATTCAGAATAACTGTACCAACTAGTTAGTGCCTACTGCTACTTTGAATATGATTTGAATATTATGAATGTGATCTAGATTCTACACTGTTAGGGTGTTAAGGGAAATTACTTTGTACAATCATGTTTGCAAAAGCAAAGTGTAATCCATGTGATGCAGAGGAGAAGCAGATGATACTTGATTTGTCACATAGAAATATATTAAGTCTGTACAGTGCTGCTAAAACAGAACTATACCTCAAAAGAATATATATATCTGCATTCGTTTTATGGTGTTTATGGAGCATTTGTGACAATATATTAATAATAATGCTAAATGTTTTTATTTTTCTGCTTAAAAGTATGTAATTGCACTGAAAATAGTCAATATGCTCATCTCAGATGCTTTTGATCTGTGGCAATGCCACCAGAAATAGTAGCAACTATCTTTCTCTAACATGGTAAACAATAGTTAATTCAAAATTAGCAGATAGCTTGTTCCTACCACTCAGGAGGGTGATTCAAAACGCTGCTTTTAGAATGAAAGTTTTCATTTGACTACAGTAAAGATGTGGGTTATAAAGGTCTGGATAACGTTGTATTCCAGGGGTCAAAGGTCATCTACAATATTAATTTTAATCCCAGAAGGGGCCCTTTGATGCTTGCTGAGAGCCTATATTAAATCCCTTAAGTTAATAAAACCTACCTGCAAAACTGGACCACTTCCTGTGCTGCTTCTCTTCTAATGCCATCTAATTCTACAGCATAATTTCCAGTAACTAGCAATGTAATCTAAAATAAACAAGAAATGTGCATGAATGCGTGGACATACTCATGCATGCATGAACACACACGCACGCACGCACGCACGCACGCACGCACGCACGCACGCACGCACGCACGTCGCACGCACGCACACACACACACACGCACACACACACACACACCCTGGCACATTACATGCACGGAGACACACACAACTGCTCTGCTACTAGAGTTCTGCAGATCTGGTATTTTGGCGTTGCTGCATATTTATTATTCACCATCATTTTTTAAGTTCACTGTAGTAGTGGGTGGCATCATGAAAGCATAGGATTGGTTAGTTATATATAAACTGAAGAATTTTGTGACAACATGAGATTTCCACCATTTGAAAGAAGTTACATCTTCTCTTATAATGCTTGACAGTAATGACTAATTGTGACACTTTTAAGGGTCATGTAGGATACAGTAATGGAAGGACAATTCAGAGATAGGAAGGGAATCCTCTGTCGACAAAATGATCCCTTTTAGAAACAGGACTTCAGATAAGATAATGAATGATTAACTCCCTCCAACATGAATAAACCACGAAAACCTTTTATTTACTTGTAAATAATGGAAAAAATAATAATAATAACTCTAGTTGTAATGGATAAGATGTTGTCACATGTTGACTTGTACAAGTCATCAGGACTGCCTAATGAATAAGTATCTAGAAGGGATTGAGAATGACAGAGCTTTCTCAGATTCAGGTGTTAGTTGATTTACTGTGGTCTTTTAAAGAGGCTTATTGGTGATTAGCCAGTTCATATTTGAGTAGCATTCCCCCTTGCTGGCTTAATCCTGATGGATTACTTCATTACTCTACATGCCCTGCTTCTCAACCTGTGAGCCTTGAGATTTTCAAGTGGGCCCTGATCAAGAAAAGGTTGAGAACCACTTCTTTACATTTTTACCATTTACAAAAAAAGAGCTTAAGTTTGAGGTCAATTTGTAGGTTATCACTTTATGGAATAAAAAGGTTAAATGTGGCTGCCTACAGCTGTGTGTGCCACTGTCCCTCCTACACCTTTGTGTTATAAAAGACATAAGTAGGTCTGTTAAACAGAAGCTGTGGTTTAATTACTTCTCCAATCAAATGTTGACAGGTTCTTGCTACAATTCACATCAATGTGAACCAGATGCCATGCCAGCCCATCCACAGCCCATTCATAATGTACAGAGTAAACCCATGATGATGGCCCATGGGAAAGACCCAACGGACTGAAATGAGTGATGAAGGATGTGATGCTTTGTTCAGCAGGCTGGCCTCGGCGAGCACAGCGCCCGCCCCCCTCACTCCCCCGACCAACCGTTGGCAACCGTCAAACAACTGCTTCGATGTGGGGAGACACTACAGCTGTCGCTCAAAAAAAAACGGGGCGGGTTTAATTCGTACTTATATTTGCCAAGCAGTTGTAAAGTAGTGGAGGTGGCTGACACGTCAAAGGAAGGGGGCATTTGGCAGTTGTTTCCAGCTTCTAATTCTCCCAGAGGATAGAAATAAACGGGCAAGACACATGGAGGAAGATACCAGCGAACAGATGCGACCTCTCCTGACATCAGTAGGTTCACTACTTTTCCTCTAGTCTACCTTTTAGCTGACGGCTAGCGCTTCACTTTAGTAGCCTGCTCATCTATCAACGAATAGGAAGAAAGAAGAAGGGATGAGTAGCCTACTAGAGTAGATCTGGTTGTTTTCTGTGGACTTGCCTGGACTTCACTTGGTGGAGTCCCCGTTGAAATCGAAGTGTTGGTGATGCGGTGTAACTTATTAACCGGGGTTGGACGAGCAGATGGAGGTTATAAAGAAGAGTAATGTAGCTTTGCCTTTGTTGCCTGGGGACCATGCTTATGCCAGGAAGTGGTTATCGCCGGTTTCTGTTGAAAGGGTGATTCATACAGACAGGCAAATGATGTTGGGGAGACAATGAGAGAGCATGTGCTCCGCTCCTCTGCCTGGTGCCTGACTAACAGATAATCACACAAAGAATTGTGCTTTTATAGTATTTAGAGTAGACTACTATTTGTACATTACACGAGAGAATCTGCATGGGCAAGTTTATCACTGTCTTCCTTTCTTCCACTTGGGTATGAGAGGCTGAGAGCTAATATGGACCTCTATACAGAAAGACTACTTTTCTCTATAGAAATGTCCACAGCAATTTGAAGTAAGTTTTTCTATGATCTTTAGCATTGTGATTTTAATCTTTCAAAGTATAATACTTGTAAAATATTCAGGCTATTGTAGGCCCTGTGACATTTTCATTGGTCCAGCTAGTATGCAGAGAGATGTCACAAGAAGTGTGACCATTTACCCATGGTGGTCTGAAATGCTCTGCGGACAGGACACAGGAGATGATGGAGATTGATTAATTGTTAGGTTATCAACATAAATGCTCTCAAATACAACTGTCATATGCTCCTATTACACTGGGATTCATTCTGTCTTGTGTGATATTGGCTCATCAAGGAATGGCCATGAGTCAGTGTTTATCATCTTTCTGTCTCTCCAGTCAGTCTCGTACATTCACCTGGGCTAATCCTCCTTTACTTTCTGTTATTTTTAAACTGTGAGGTTTATTACAAATTTAAGGTTGAAGTTGATGCAAATGTAAGGTTAAGTGTTGCATTTGAACATTTAGTATTTCATCTCCCTGAACATAAGGAAGATGTGCATGGCACAAGATTCTATCCCATCTATTCTCTATTAATATCTTGGCTAATCTAATCTGTGTCTTCTGCAAACATTTAGTGTGTGGACAAGCTTTTTCCTTCTAGTCAGGCCCTCTACCCCATCCATTCTACTGTGTTTATGGTCCGCCTGTATCATTAACAGATGTGGCTGTTCTAATGCCAAGCAAACTGGACTGAATTCCTGGATAATGGTGTTGCCAAACTTGCATTGTTCTTAAAGTGAGGCATGACTTTGTCAAAGAATTCATGTTATTCCTGTGGTCTGAGACTGTCCCATGAATGTTTGTGAAGATCAACAACTGTCTCTCAAAGCTTTGAAATGTATACAAACCAAGACTCAAACCTACAGTATGTTGTTGTTGATGTAAATTCTGGAGTTTCTCCATAAACAAAATAGATTGGAGCCTGTTTTGACTCAAGTAAAGTGTGCTTATGTGCTATGCTCAAGCAAAATGTTATTACTACTTAAATACATCACAGGTTTGAATCCTTGTTCCCTGGATTTGGATATGAGTTCTTCTTTTAGACAAAATGTATTCTGTTCATATACCCTTTGTCCTGTACCCCACACACACACACACACACACACACACACACACACACACACACACACACACACACACACACACACACACACACACACACACACACACACACACACACACACACACACACACACACACACACACACACACGTGTAACCAGTGTCTAGAGAGGCCTCCCAAGTGATGCACCCTGATGTCAGCAAAACTACACTCTTGAGGCCAGATGATCTCTGGTGGAATATAAGGCTCTACTTTTTGCTAGAATGTAAACTGGTTCAGGAAAAAAAAGTGCTGTCCAAACATTTCACTGCTTTGTTCAGTGTGTTATTTCCACATTTAAGAATACTTTGAGATTTTTGCCCTGCTAGCGGGCCAGCGGCAGAACTTTATTTGGCTGTACCCGTCGGTCAGTCCATCCACACTTTCATCTCACAAGATATCTTGTAAACTATAGGCTACAGTGTCATGGAATTTGTTTTGCACCTTCATGCTCCTCAGAGAATGGTCTCTACAGATTTAGGTGACGCCATGGCCTTTACTTTAGCGCTCCATTAGGCCAAAATTATAAATTGCACACAAATGTTTCTAGAGCTGGAACATCAATTCCAACATACATTTCTGATTACAATGACACAGCTGAGCTGACTCTGTTTACACATAAATATCCCTGCTCATTGAACAATTTTCAGTTATGCCACAGTTTAATTTGCTCTGCTATAATTTCACATCGACATCCCCCGTGACACTTACGCACGTGCACACGTGAACGCATGCACGAACAGTCATCATAACATTTCCAGCTGTAAGGCCAGAGTCATTAACATCATGCTTTTCAGCTTGGAAAGTTTTCCTGGAACGATACACTCATGTTTCCTTGCTTATAGCTCCTCAGAGATGCCTCTTAATCCTCATTCCTCGCTCCTTGGAGCTGGAAGAAGAGACCTGGCATGACCGTCATAATGCCGGACTGAGTTGAACTTCCGGTTAAAGTGAGGACAGAGGCGGGAGGAAACATGAGGCAAGAGACTTGTGATCCGGCCCATGGGCAAGATGAACCCTACTGATTATGGTGACCCCTTTATGGTGATTTCCTCTAGCACCGCCCTGGTCAACATTTCTATTTGGGTGTAAGGAGCAGATTGGACTCTAGGGGCTGCTAACAGGACTGTTGACTCTTATGATGATGACCACACACTGTACAATATCGTCCGCCTCAGTATCTTCCCATAATACATTTTCACATCGTAGCATAAACGTGACGTTCTGACAGTCTCGCAAAGGTTGGGTCATGTTCGTGGAATGTGGCTGGTGCTTAGGGATGGCCAACCGATAACCGTTAACCGCCGTTAAATCGCCAACCGATTAATACTAACGATTAAAATTAATCGTCATTTTTTTTAATTATCATTATTTTTTATTAAGGGCCAAAAAGGTTTTTAGGCCAAGTCTACACCTGCAACCACACGTAACTTCCACTTTATTCTTCTTCTTCCTCGTCTTTGTATTGGTATTGTTTGTGTTGGAGCACCTCAGTGCGGCTGCAGAGTTCATGTGCAACCTCCTCCAGAGAGAGATAGAGACACTAGAAACTCTGCTGGAGACACAAAACAAACTCTGTAGACTTGGCCCTTAAAAATAAAATGTATTTTGGCCATAAAAACATAATAAAAAAATTATTTACGGTTATCGATTAATTAATCGTTAAGGCCTAACGGTAATCGGTTAATAAAATGTCTCCATTTGGCCATCCCTACTGGTGCTAACAGAAACTTCTACCTTTTTACTGGAAGTTTTTATGCAGCGGTTTTACAGGTTTCATGTGTTAAAGCTAAAGCTGAATCGATTCCTATCTGCTAGTCTATGTGAATGCAGATATGTGGAAAATTTTGGAGATATTGTCAACACACATCTTCTGCCAAGCCCGGTCCAAATCTTCCTTTCAAAAAACATAAATGTTTTTGTATTCTTGTGGTAAAACAAATTCCAGCCAGTAAAGGTCACAAGGTTTGCACATTGTGTCAGGTAGACTCACTCAGTTCAACTTGCCTAGTCTGACAAGGTGGATAATTAGTGTTAAGCACACAGTGTGACATGTAATGATGATACTGTATAAGGCGACCAAAATCGTGCAGTGTGCAAGCACCCATAGTCTTTCTGTTTAATTGAATGCCTATTGCCTAATTGTAACTGGGGACTGACCGCACGTTTGCCTATTTGTCACTGGTGACTGACCACATTAGAAAGTTCAAAGTTGACACTGTATATCAGAGACTACTCCTTGGCATGCAATAAAACATCAGACTTGCCTTTTTGTTAGAATTCCTTTACTTTTTCACATCAGTGCTACTCCAATTTTTAAAGTGGCCGACAGCTCACAGTGGCTGCTTTGTGCTCAGCATTTCATGTAAAGTCTGGACTTGTAGCTACATAGTGGAAAGTGTTGCCTAAATTTAGAAGTTTTCTAAATTGAGAATTCAGTATAGTTAGAGTTTTCCAATTTTGTGCAATCATATATTTTCTGTCTTTTTAATCTCCTTTTGAAATGATCTGTCTATCTCATTTTGGAATTAATCTGTACATTTTTAGTTTGGGTCTTGTTAGCGGGTGCAGGAAGGTGATTGGTTTCTGCTCTAACCCTGACTTTAAAAAGGAGCTTTAGAATCCAGGAAGTATGTCATTGCGTTGGTTGAAACTCAGCAACTCAGCCTGCTGTCTGGCCTGTGCCTGACAAAGCAGGGCTCAAAGCAGCGGAGGTGCTCAATACAGACAATTAAACACACTCACATGGCACACAGACACTGGTACAGCTATTCATTGTAACACACTCTGTGTAACACATGCCCTCTCATATGCACACGAGCTGGATGGGTGACAGAGGTTTTCATGAGGTGAAGAAGTAATTTGCTCCTCACAAAGTGTTTACAAAGCGTTCCTCGCAAAGCGTCACATTCTCACAATACTACTCAGTTTGATGCTGGACCGTACAAGCAACCACTTGAACAGAACATAGTCCACGCACAGTCTACTGTTGTGCACGTGCTTTAAGAAACTTATCTTTTTTCATCTCTTCAGCTAGCTGGTGGGGTAGGGTTTAGGAGGACCGTGTCACAGGAGAAGTGGTGTATCATGTGTGGTGAAAATGCTCTCTGCCACCCACCATCCAGTCTCCAAGACTGGTTTGTATCATCTATCGGGCGAGCCAGCGGGCGGATCTCTGATGTCACGCTCATGTCACCATGACTCCGCCATAACCATATAAGGAGTTCCCAATGCAGCTACGCCCAAATATGGAGTGTGTTGTCTAACCTCAATGTGTCGTCATGGCATCAGGCGCAAACAAATCAGTCGGCTCCATCTATGGGCACAAAAGGGGCATGCCCTTATTCGGGCATATACTGTTGACATCAGGGGCATAAAATATATGTGCATAAAAGGGACAAGGACTGACAGATATCCATATATGAGCATAAAAGGGACAAGGACTGACAGATACAGAGATCTCCATTTATGGGCATGTCAGTCGGATCGTGGTGTGACGTAGGTGTGAGGGCCGCGTAGAGGCCCGAACCTCTAGTGTTTTAAAGCAGAGTGCTGTAAGAGAATGCCTTGCTTGGCTATTCTAAAAGGAAAAGTTCAGTCAAGTTTGTAGTCATGCTTGTAATTGTATTCCGTTGCTCTCACTGTTGTCTTCAGTTTCCATCTGTAGAGAGTTTGCAAGTACATTCTGGTTTCCTCTTATAGAAGTCATAATAGAAGGAAGGGCTGAGGGAGAACTAAAGAGGCCAGGCTGGCTGGGCTATTATGAAGCTATTATTTATATTATAGGTCTGATTCCTGTCAAAGCTTTTTTATGTTTTTATGTTCTGGACTGAGCTAATCTAACCTGGGTAACCACACCCTATATTATTTCTGCATATGGTTTGATTGCTTCATGGAGTTACAGTTTTCTATACTTTTCAGCTGCACATGGATTGGAACCCCTGAGGACTTCACTGTATCACTTTACTGTTCTAGTGCCCATATCATATCATTGTCTTATACTGTCTCTTTAAAATTCTGTAGGTGAATTCATGTTTTCCATGTACTAGGACAGATCATTGAATGATATGTAGGCTATTAATATGCAATACAAAATATTGGAGTTACATAATTTCCCAAAGATTATTGTGACTTGGAAATAAGGTAGATGTTCAGTACTCTGTGTTTTGGTTAATTTATCAGTAATTCTCTATTGGTCCACAAGGGGGAAATTTCAGTTAGTGGGGGCGCATTTGGGATTGGGCCCCTTGTCTGCCCCCCTTCACATGGTGAGGACAGGATCAGAGTAGCATACTAAACCATCCGCAAGGTTAGTTAATGGAGGATAAGACCCTTGACTTTGTCAAGGGACTGACTGACCAGGTCAGTCTTTGAATTAATGGTTTCATATAGTTTTTTTCCTCTGAGCTCGGCTGGTTTCGTAAATAAGGAGGCTATCCTGGAGATAAAGCAGAATGCTGGATGGTTTCATAGTGTTTCAATCTCTGGTCTATGGAAGAGATGATCTATATATACTGTGTGTGCACGTCTGACGCTGTCCTCACTACATGTCACAGTAGCTCTAGAAGGGAACGTTATGTGACCAGGTGGAGTGAGACCTGTGAGAATGTCTGTTTGAAAATGAGAGGAAACCTGAGAGAGGTAGAGTGAGAGGGTGTGTACTGTGTAAGTGTGAGAGACGTTCTCTCTCTGTATGTTGTAATCCTAATAAAAGCTCTGTCTGTATTATAGGCCTGGTTATTTAGAACATGATGCAAAATGTCTTGAAAATTGATCCATTTAAAAGAACTACAACAATTGCAGTTTCTGGCTGGAATAGAAAGTTGTTGTATTATGTAGCAGTCAGTATTGTTATTATGATAGTCTCGCACCCACACACTGTCATCCCCTCATATTATTTTGTGAGTTTTGGCCTGTGGCTCTATGCTGTGATATTATCATTGCCGTATACAAATGCCTGTGTGCAAGGTCACAACTGAAAGAGAAACTTCTTGTGACATTTTGTGGTTCAAGTGTCTTCCGCTGACTATTCTCTTCTTGGTACATTCTGCATGCAAGGATTTACTGTATAATGTCAAACTGACTGCACAGCAAGATCCGGACCGTTAATTAGGGATTAATGCCCAGCTTTTTAAAAGGATTACTTTGAAAGCAAGTCATTTAGTAGTATCAGATATCTGGTTTGATATTGAATAAACTTTCATTTGAAGTAGTTGGACCACATTGTTGTAGTGAAGGGTTGATTTATAACTACAACCTTTTTCTTTATTTTTTGCTCTGTAAGCAATAGCATTGTATTTAAGTTTACAGTCCTACATACAGGGAGACAACCACGCACAGGATTGCACATGCAGCTATACACATATATAAATCATAGTCCTCTCTGGCAACGGATGTAACACCTGAGAACTTACATATTTACTCCAGCATGCACCCACGGGTCCCACGTGTATGCAACTACGCAGCTGCTTTGACTTGGGCGGAGCAGATCTGCTCAGAGCTGTTTGCCTTCTGAACTAAACTTGCTGAGGTTTTAAACAGTTTGCCAGTACTGAGGACTAGGAGGATTTCAACCTTTTGGGGATTTTTTATATCATTTAGTTTTGTTTCTACTTCTGAAGTATCAGTATTAGCAAGGTTGAAATTGCTGCGAAAGCAGTGTTTAGAAGACTGCTGTTTCCTGCTGCTGGGTAGGATCAACCAGACATGGGGGACTTTTGGGGAGATATCGTTAATCACAGGAGGGTCAGAGCAGCTTCTATGGTATGTACCACTGTTTTATATTTTACATACTCATTTTAGACAGCTGACACTGCTGTATTATTGTTCTTCTTCAGAGCAACGTCTAATGAATACAATGGTAGACTGAGCTTAAATTCCTACGCCGACAATGTTCTCACTAGTAAGGAGTGGGACTGCAAGAGATTGGTGCCAAAAAAACACCCTGGCAAAAGATGTGACAAATATTCCTGTATCCCCAGAATGTCAGCGTTGAGTGGTGGGAAAGCCAAAGGGAATATGACATCTTGTGGAAAGAGACGACGCTTTTACTAGTGGTGCAAATTGGAATCCAAATTCAAACGGCAGTTATACTTCCATTTTGTGAGGCAGTGCAGTTTGACTAGTCAATATGTTTATGTACGGTATGTTTATGTAGTTTACACCTGTAAACTTTGATGTGACAATAAACTTGAAGTTAAAGTTAATATGCTGGAATGAAAGCTGAACAGACTGACAGCTCCACAGTAGACGGTACAGACTGCATGGATTTAAGACTGCATTTTATTTAACCTACAGACTTTTATTTAACCTACAGACTTAATGTAGGCTATCTTCAAATCTCGATTGTTGTCATTCCACAGAATAAAGGGTTAAACTTATTTGCACTTCAACACACATGAATGAAATGTGAAGGGTGATGCTCAGCTAAACTAATCATGTCATTCAGAACAAACTACTTTCATGTTATCTTTCTTGCTTGATTGAGAGTCTGGCATTTACTTACCAACATATTTGCAGCCCAACCAGCCAAATGGTTAGTTGGTCAATAACCATATTAGACAGCCAAACAAACTTAACAGTCTTACAAATGGGAACCATCTGTTTTGTTTTTTGCTTTATGCGAACCTCAGCTTGCTTCTAAGCTAGAATGACCCGCCCTCCATTATTGACAAACCCTTAGTGTTGTTGACAATACTTGATATCCATTCATCATCATTCTATGATCCCAGTTTCTGGTTTTGTTTGAAATTGGTTGTAAGAAAAGCCTGGAGGTGTAGTTGAAGTTGGCATTTTTTCAGTTGTGCATTCCCAACATATCCTTGTACATTAGCCAACACCCACATGATATTGTGTCAGTCCATGCTACGATCTACTACTACTACTGATATTATTGTATTCTCTTATCTTAAAAAAAAAGCTGACATGACTAATGAGGTTTTGAGTCATTTAATAATGCAACGGCTCGTGCTGCTATGATTTATACCAGGGATGTTATCAGGAACATAAGATGCAGTAATCTGTTATTAATGCATAGGAGGAAAAAACTGAAAACGATAAAGGGAAAGAAAAAGGTAAATATGTATGTGTGTGAGCTTAAATGCACAAAAGGGTGCATTGGAGCACTTTTTGGCAGACCTGCTGTGAGGCTGTATTTAGCCCCTGCTATATTTCAGGTAGAGCTGTCCTGGGAACCACCCTGAAAAAGTCCAAACAACCAAAATAGCCATGGCACGGGGTCCGTGATCTAGCCTTTCATGACATTATCAGACTGCACCAGTCGCTGCGTCCTCTAAGGGTTATTGAGACGTTGTATGGATTACAGAATCTGGGACTGCTCTTTCCCTGGTTCTTCTAGTATGTGAAATTAAGCTCCAACATTTTCTGGACATTCTTAATGCCTTTCTGGAAGCTTGTGATCTATATAAAAGGTCTACAGCAGCTGCAACCATTCATCTCATAAGGGTGTAGTGATTAGTGAATAATTGATTAATTGAATGATGAAAATAATACTTTTAGTGAATCATTTCTAATTGTTGTATCATCATGACACATTGATTCTAATATATAGTATTACATTTGTGGTATTATTACATAATAGTATAACAAACATTTACACACTTTGTTCCACAATATGACTACAGGGTAAAGAATAGAATGGTGTGCACAAAGAGCAAAGAATTGCTCATTGTTGGAAGACAAAAGCCTGATTTTATACTACTTAGTCGATAGTCGGTGTCCTGTGCAAAAAAACGGCAAAAAACTGCCGATCTACAATCTCACCATGCGTTGTTTTGCAACCGGACGATGGAGTATAAATGAAGATGGTTCAACTTTAAAATCTTAAAGTCAATTTAGATGATTTGAAGACTTAAACGAGATTAAACAAGATTTTGACTATTTTCAACTTTGACTGCTGGACACGTGATGAGCATGATAGCATCTACAGTCATTTTGTGCTTTATTACCTCATTTTACTGTCATTTTATGTCCTGAATTAATTACATAGATTAATCAAATAGTTGACAGATTAGTCGTTTATGAATGTAATAATTAGTTGCACCCTGGGCCTGGGGTGAGGATATGGTTGAAACCAGAATGAGTCTAGAAGTCCCCCAGCAGATCTAGCTTTAGGCTCTGCTGCTCCTTACATCGGAACAAAATGGTTTGAATTGCCCGACATTGCCATCCCCAGAGCCCTGCCACTAGCTGGGCCAAAATGGTCACTTTTCAATATACTGTAGATGTGAGCTAATGCTCCTTCACGGCTGCTCTTGTCCAGCATTTCAAAAATGCTACTACTACAACAACTATGGTAATTCCTGGAAATTGAGTACAGGTCATTTTAGGTCAGGGACTTTGGCTCTCTCCTCTTGTTCCCAGAGTCAACTCCACTATCTGTTGCAAATGTAATCTCTCAAGATAGATTCAGAGCCCAAATTCAAAGGACCCCCCCCCCCCTTTTTGGCGATGGGTTCCCTTACCAGATTGGTTGCAATGACATAACATGGCTCTGTGTCACTTCTGTTATGATCTTAAGTTACTGTATCACAGTTGTTCTGTAGTCTGTTTTATTTTGGGTTGAGCACAAAGGCCAAATTAAGCGAACATGTCTACACTCTGTGTGTGACAATAAATAGTTTATCAACCACTTTGTCACCCTTTTGTTATTGAAGATAAGCACCGTAATCCCTTGATTCCAGGGCATTCACATCATAAAGTACAATAACCACAGGCTTAACAAACAAGTTATGTTGTACGTTTACTGTGTGTTTAAGTTGTGTATTTTAGTTATGTTGTGTGTTAATTCAGCCAAAAAAATCTTTGAAGCAGGCAAGCAGCTGTAGTGTAATTGTTGGCTTTTAGCATGCTGTCCTGCAGGAATGATGGGATCCGATTCCTCAGCAGTATCAGAGGGTTAGTTTCGGTCACTCCAGTAGGTGTGACTGTAGGAATGTAAATCGACAGATGATGATTAGTAGGATCTGAATGTCCGTTATCACTGTTGTGGCTTTTGTGTGGAAAGAGATAATACTCTGTCATAAAGTACGGTACTCATCAATAGCAATGCTGGAGCAGTGGATGCATTCCCTGTGATGGTCTGCTCTGGTCAGGGAGATCACAGTATACTATTTTCTCTACTGTAATACAATATTGTATGTGTGCACATGTGGTGTACAGTATGCTATCTGCTCTATGTACTGTATACAGTATGTGTGTGTGTGTGGTGTTTATTGTGTTTGTGTTAGCCATGTGGCTTTGTAAAGTTGAGGTGTTGTTGGCTTGTGCCCAACACAAATATTGACCTCGTGGCTGCAGGTGTTGGAGCAATGCCTGGCCTTGCCTAGATCCGTTTCTCGCTGGTCTGTCCTGCCTACCACCTCTCCCAGGCTCTGCCACCTGGAGTTGAGTCACATTTATTTATGAACTACATTTAATGAATATGTTAATCACAATGCTCTGCATTGCAGAGCATCAAATCATGAGAAAAACAAAGGACACGTCACACATTGTAGTAGTAAAATACCTGTGTTTATGTTGTAGAGGGTGTGCATGCACACATGATACATATGTACAGAATAGATATGTTTAAATTGTTTACACGGATACATGCATGTTTGCTCCCAGTTCTATTCGTATTTCCAGTTTCAATTCCTTTTACCGCTTAAAAAGAGTCTGTGAAGCAAATTGTTGCTTGTGGTTTTGTAAATATGCCGAGCATGTGCCTTCAGTGTAGATCTTCCCTACAGTGTACTCTAACTGATTGTTTTAACATGTTTTCTATCATTATTATTGTACAGCACTTCATTTCAAGGAAACAACTAATGTAATATAGAGTACAGTATTTTACATTGTTATTATACTAAATCAGTGTGTTTCCTCTCAGGGGAATGACGAGGAAGCTGTGGTGGACCTGGGGAAGACCAGCGCCACCCAACACACCAACTTTGAGAAAGAAGAGCTGGAGAGTAAGTGCTGAATGTGTTTACACATAAAACACCATGTAGCGAAAGACACACACACACACACACACACACACACACACACACACACACACACACACACACACACACACACACACACACACACACACACACACACACAGTAGCAGATATGTCTCAGACACTGTTTTATGTACCCCACAGACATTCAGTTATCGTCCTCCCTATCCCGTTACACACAAGCTGGTGCTTGACGCATCACATATTCTGGAAGATTTAACAACGTTTACTTTGTCCTGCTTGGCTGGGGATTCCTAGATAACGTCCAAGTGGCACAGGATGTATATAATACATCACATAATGTTGCCGGCCTTCTTTCAAAGGTGTAAAAGAATGAGCAATGAAGTGTCATCATTGCTGAGGTCTGGAGGAGAATTATGTGATTTTAAATGGAAAATGGGTAGGAATCATCCATTCTGTGTGGAGTCTGTGCTTATTCTCAGTGTTTGTTAATATAAATATGACATGTTACTATATAAGGTTTGGCCAGTGTCATTTTAGCTGAAATTCTAGAAGTCTGATTGGAGAGGCAGATTGCACAACGTTGGTCTGTGTGTTGTAGTTACTGTACTGTACTGCTCTGTTCCACTTTCCACTTCACAACATGGACTTGATTACACCCAAGCTCTGGTCTGGCTCATTAAAAGGAACCAACGCATGTGCGTGCGGAACACACATACAGACACACACACACACACACGCACACACACGCGCACTGTATTCAGGTCTTTACATGAGGTTGGCAGCGTAGAATAATAAAACAAAGATAACCTCCTGCTTAACGGAAGCAGTGGAGGCAGAACCCTAAAATGTTCAATCAATCATTGGGCAGGACAGGAAACATCACTCTCCTTTTATAAATTCAATGTTTATTGTTGCTGTTGTGTCTTTTCTTTGCCAGGTCTCTCAGTCTGGATAGATAAAGATTAATATAGTCCATTGTCATTCAACAGCTGAAAACGGCACAGTGAGGTCAAATTAGAACATGCTTGAATTAATCACATTAAAATGTATTTAAAAATCAGTGCAAAAATGGACATTCAAATAATTTTACACTCAGAGTTGAATCTCTGAGTAGAATTGGACTTGCCAGAGTCAAATTTACACTGGGGATTTTATTTTGTGGTCGGTATTTAGTTATAATTTGACCTTTTCATCAAGATGCATGTGGTAAAAGATTTAGTAGACTGTGTTCTGCTCGTCATTCTAAAACACACTTGGTAATGAAGTAAATTATAAATGCATCTCCAATCCACAAAGGTGACCAGCAATTCAGACTAATTTAAGCTAGCAGAGAAGTCAAAAATATATATATAAATGACTGGCATGATGCAAGGGGTAAACTTCATTTTGAAATGTGTAATTGGAAGAATGCAGCACTTATGTATGTATGTATGGGGAAGAGATATGTGAATTCAATAAATCCAGATGCAAGTTATTGGGGCCTAAATGTGTTTGAGCCTGCATGTTCAACCTGCATGTTTGGGTCGGGGGAGAGCAGGTGTTGACATGTTGCATGTCTCAGTGGAACTGCTGGTGGGAGAATGGAAACAGGCGTGTTTATGCTACTGTAGGAGCTAGGAGGAAACTGGAAGATCTTGACTTAATAAACAAATGTAAAGCAATAAAATGTCAAGCAGTCAACAAAGAACAACATACTGACAATACATGTTGGGCTGCTAGTAATAATAGTAATAGTTGAAGGTAAGAAATGGCTCCATTATTGGTAAAACTGAATCTATTAAGGCTAAAAAAGTTACAATGAAAACAAAAGCTACAAAAAAGCTACAATGAATGAACAGGTATTTACTACTGCACTGTCTGCCATTTATCTCTACCGTCTCCATTGACGTCAGTAGGAACACCACACAGTAAGGGATACCATCGCCAGCAATATAGTGTTTATAGAGGAGAGGAGCCTGCATGTCCCCTCGTCTCCTTTTTAAGTCTTCCGTTGTCTCCGTCCTCTGGATGAAAGATGGCCACTGTCTTTGTTCTCTAAACTCACTTGTTCTAATCTCAAGGGAACAAGGAAACCCCCCCCCCCACACACACACACACACACACACACACACACACACACACACTGTGGGCAGCTGCATATCATTTAACAGTTGTTAACATCCAGCGTTGCTCTCTGCCTCCTCTTGTCCCAGGCCACAGAGCGGTGTATGTCGGTGTCCACGTCCCCCTGGGCAGACCCCCCCAGCGAAGACATCGCCACCGCGGACACAAGCACCACAGGAAGAGAAGGGAGCGCGAATCGGACAAGGACGATGGACGAGAGTCCACGACCTACGGTACGTTCAGCGCCACCTGCTCCCGCATTACTTTCACCTTCAGTCACATTTGACTCAAACGCTGAGCCACCCACCTCCTCCTTTGTGGAGTACATCTGCACATGCACAATAAAAAGTAGGATGACTGAAGCAATTGTTGCAGGTTGCTTTATGGCAGTGATTTTCAACCTTAAAAAAAAAACATTTCAAGAATTTTCAGTTTGATACGCATTAGGCCACAGATCTACATTTGATACGATTTTTATCTCGAGATCCCAGTCTACTCTGTAAAATCCTGTTTTAATTTAACTCTGGAAGTAAACAAAGGGAACCAAAATAGGGATACTAGGGTTCATGTGCATTTGCAAGTGGTGTTTATTTCCCCTCACCTTCTCTCTTCAAACAATTCCTGCTTGTAAGGGTGTGAAATAATTATTGCCGGATCCCTGTTCTTTTAAATCCAAGCCCTTTTTCCTTTATATTTTTCTTGCTCGTCAGAAGCATGCTTGATTGATGTCAACAAGCAGCGTGTTGCACAACACCTCAACAGCGACTCAGCCACAGATATGCTGCAGAGCTTTGTAGTTTTGTATCTTTTGTAGCTGATAGTTTGAATGCGGCACAAAAACAGTTGCTCAAGGACATTTTGATAAGACAGAATAAACAAAAAACATCTGAAGCAGTAAAAGGAGTAGTTCACCCTAAAAAATACTTTCTATCAATTATTACACACCCCATAAAGCCTTGAATTCATGGAGATTTTTTTGTTTTTGTCACATTCCTAATAATAATTTGATGACCGGGTCTTTGGTCAATAGGAGATTCCTAAGCCAATTATTGGCTTAGGAATGCGACAAAAACTAAAAAATCCCCATGAATTCAAGGCTTCATGGGGTGTGTAATTGATTGAAAATATGAGTTTTGGGTGAACTACTACTACTACTACTACTTTTAACATAAAAAATAAAATGCTTACCCACAAGATAAAACCTTTAAATATAATTCAGCAAAAATCATCTACATATACTGAGACTTATTGAAATTTGTCTATTTGTCCAAATTATGGACACGCTTTTAAATCATATTGTCCAGCTACAGTATTCCTATCCTTCTCTCTTCAGACACACCTTCCCAGAGAGTACAGTTCATCCTTGGGACAGAGGATGATGATGAGGAGCACATCCCCCATGACCTGTTCACGGAGCTGGACGAGCTGTCCTTCAGAGACGGACGCATGCAGGAGTGGAAGGAGACGGCCCGGTATGGAGAAACACTTGACTCTTGATTCAGGCTTTATCCTGACCTGGTTCTTAGCTTTAGTAGGGGGCTATTTCAATCCAGCTAAAATAAAATATTCTTTTATGTTTGGCAAAAGCAGAATAATACCTAGTAATTTTGATATTCTGGTACCAGGCCAGAATCTGTTTGTATTAGTATGTAGATATTGATTAAAGCCCGACCAATATATCTGCCATTATTTGACTTTTTTAACAACATATCATCATGTAGGCGATGTGTCACAACTTTTAACCACTTTCAACCTGGTGTACCTATTTTGGGTATGTCATTCTGGGTGGAAAATTTCAAAACATTAAAAAATGAAAAGCTTGTGGTGAGCTTGTAGATTGGCTATGTAAAGTTCTTACCTCTCTCTTATCTCTTAAGTAATTAAATAAAATAAAGTTCAGTTTATATATTTTATATTTACTTGCTTGTTCATTGTATAATTAAAGTTCAATGTTCTTTACATATGAGAAGTTTTATATATGTACTAATAAATATATTTATTGTTTTTATTTTTGTTTGCTTATCAGTTAAATGTTCTCAAATGGGAACTTTAATCAAATCAGTTTTTTTAATTGATTACAAAATGTTACACTTTCTGACACTATCGGTCAAAACATCGTTAATTGCTGAGCTGGGACTCTCCAATATCGAGATTGGTATCAGACCCAAAGATCTGGCATTGATCAAATTCTAATATTGATGCATGTGTAGCTTGTTTTTAAACGGCTTACTTTTGTGCATGCATTTCAGGTGGCTAAAGTTTGAGGAGGACGTGGAAGACTGTGGTGAGCGCTGGAGTAAACCCTATGTGGCTACGCTGTCCTTGCACAGCCTGTTTGAACTTCGCAGCTGTATTCTCAATGGTACTGTCATGCTGGACATGAGAGCCAACACCATTGAAGAGATAGCAGGTCAGTACTGCAACCAGGCACTGCAGGGGTCAGTGCATGAGAGCTACTGTAACACCACTCTTGAGTCAGTGCATGAGAGCTAACACCACTCTGAGTCAGTACATGAGAGCTAACACCACTCTGAGTCAGTACATGAGAGCTAACACCACTCTGAGTCAGTACATGAGAGCTAACACCACTCTGAGTCAGTACATGAGAGCTAACACCACTCTGAGTCAGTACATGAGAGCTAACACCACTCTGGGTCAGTGCATGGGAGATAACACCAGTGGTGTTAACTCCCATGCACTGATGATGACTCAATCAGGCAATCCGGTATAGACTCCCCCTTCTTGAGATTCTAACTCCCTCTTCTGTGGAAGTTCTTGATGTCTGACTTCCCAGTAACTGACAACATTGACACGTCATCATAGGTCACCAGTTCATTAATGCACTGTTCCGAAAAATTAAAATATCCATTCCTTCATTACTAAATGCATGGTCAGGGACCACATCACACACCATCATACACCAGGGTCCACAGACTTTTGGGAAAAAAGCAGGGGGCAGTATATATATTGTGTACAGTACAGAAAGACCCCAGGTTGATTCTTAGTCAGGGTGGTGGTCCCTGGTTCACAATCAGTTGAAAATCCCTGCTCTACACCAAACGGCTCACAATCACAAAGCGTTGCATTGCGCCACATTGTGTGAGCGTGATTTGTTGTTTTCCCCGAGAATCATGTGATTAAATATAATTCAGTCTAACAAAATTATTACCATGAAAAAAGTAAAACAAAATTAATAAATCTGTCCTTTTCAGTGAGTAATGTATACAGTAAATGAGGCTTTACACACTCACTCAGGTGTCTCTCACCCCTGTGCCCTCAGACATGCTGATTGACAACATGCTTGCGTCTGGCCAGCTAGAGGAGGGGATGAGGGAGAAGGTCAAGGAGGTCATGTTGAAGCGCCACCACCACCAGAATGAGAAGAAGTTGAGTAACCGGATCCCATTGGTGCGCTCCTTCGCCGACATAGGCAAGAAACACTCTGACCCCCATTTACTGGAACGCAACGGTGAGGCCACACAGCTCTTCTCATTCTCTTTACTGTAATGTCACTATGAAGAGTCGTTACTATTACTGATATAAATACATTCTCATCAGTACTTGGTAGGAGGGATATTGGTGTGAAATACTGCACTGCAGAAATAGTAACTGATAAATTCACACAATTGATGTTTTGGTGTACTATTATATTTTAATGATGCCATGGGGTTTCCTTCAACTGCGGTCATTCCTCTGCCATATTATCTTAACCAATCAAAGTTAGTGTCCAAAGTGTGTGGGGTCTGTAAAAAACATGTAACATGCCTATTGTTTGAGGTAACAGTGATAAGACAACAGGACAGGACAAACAGGACTCTGATTGATGCATGGCATTCAGTTGGCATGTGTCGCTACCAACATCCTGTTGTTTTGGCATGTGTTTTTGGATTGAAGACGGACGTTTCTTGAAAGTTCTTGGCTTAATTATTAACTTTGAATCCCTAATGCCTAACCCCTTTGCCGACCTCTCAGTAAGAGGTGTAAGGTGGGATTATGGGATGATGTTGATGAACACCATATGGCTCGGTGAGTTCAGACCCCAGAGTGGGCTGGGTCTATCCGAACCCCCCCAAGGAACCCTGAGGGTCGCTGGACCCTACTTTGAGAACCATTGACATTCTTTTAATGATTAAGTGCTTTTGGTCAGCACCTATTCTAATAGGCTAAACTAATCCATGGCTGTTGTCTGCTAATATGTTGAGTCAGCTTGGTAAATAACTGTCTAATGTCTTGTGACTAGTGAGTGTGTCATCTGAGATCATCTGTGATTTATAAAAAACAAGTCTATTGACAACGAATTAATATTTTCTTTCTTTATACGGTAATGCAACCTAAAAGGCATAGGTCTGTCTCTGCTGCTGCTAACGTTGTGCAACCTTGTAACCGATCGTAACCGGTTTGTTAATTTGCTGCCTAACTTGTTGAAGTTGCAGCTTGGAACCTGTCATTTAGCTGTGGAATTATGGCATTCAGCACTGTTATGGCTCTTTTCAAGTACCACAAAGGGAAACCCAGAACCTTTCATATCCTGGACATTACCAGAATCCGTGAAGTTCTGTGATTTAGTTTAGTTTAGTTTGTTTCCGTTATAACCTGGACCACCCCTGAAGGGCGAGGTACGTTTTTCCAGTTTGATTTAGTTTTTTTTGATTGTTTTTACAGATGTACTTTAACTCACCAGCTGCCAGAGTTATTTCAGATTTTTAGCTGTTGGCTGCCAGAGATTTTTAATTGAAAAACAAAAAGTACTCAGGAGCCGAGATACAGAATTTTTAAGTTTTAAGTTAACAAGGAAGTGGATAGGAGTCTAGATCTTCTAGATCTAGATTTTTTTTTTCAATAGAACGCATTTATTCTAGACCCCCCCCACATCATCAAGCTTAGATAGCTATTTTTGAACATTTGTGAAAGTATAAAATTGGGCTTAAGTGGTTCAATTGCATCTGGTTCCAGTGTCACCACCTCAGCTTGACTAATCCAGAGCAACAGAACCGCTTGCTCCTCCAATGGCTTTTCCACAACTCGGGGTTAGTAAAGCACAGTTACATGCTCCGGAAAATCCCCCGGTTCAGAAAGGCTTCCGAACTATAGTTTGGTGAGTCAGGACATCTGGAGGTCCACGGGTTCCAAGGAAAAGTTCTGGGACCGCCCTTTCGAAGCTCGGAATGACGTCAATTTGTAGTTATATCGCCTCCCTTTCCGATGAAAAGTTTGGTCTTCGGAAGGAGTATGTAATTGCACTTAATGCCTCCTGAGCAGGGCCCAGATTAGGCTCTGAGAACCTTATCTGAAACCCAGCCGTAGCGTATGGAAATCCAGAACCCGTGAAACATGGCATGACATGATTCGCTTGATTCTTGTAGTCAAACTCAGAATTGTCTGTGCACAGTGCACACGCATGCGTGAGCTAGGACAAAATCTTTTTTGTTAATATGCTCTATATTCCTAAATCCTAAATGTTCTTACTGACCTGGTTGCATTGTGAGACTTGGTGTTAATTTGTCTTCTAACTAACCCACCATCTGCACTCCTTATTTCTACTTTTCATGTGACCGTGTCACTCGCTGAAAATAACAGCAATACTAATATACCAACTATGCCCTTTCCTCTTATACTTGACACCTCCGCTAACATTTCAACTCAAGTCTTTGTTGTCCTGTCAGGGAAATGTGTTTTGAGAAAACAGCATGATCATCATTCCACCAATCAATAGTTTTCTTTGTGATCAACCACATTTCTTTTTTCTCCTGATGCTCTTTTCTGTCCTCCATGCTATACCCTCTTCCCTCCCTTTCTCTCTCTCTCTCTCTCTCCTCAGTCTCCCCTTCAGTGGAAGGCCTCTTGTCCTCCCGTCCCTCTCTCTTCCGACGAATGTCCTGTCCTCTCACTTCCTACCACACCGCCACCCCCCCTCTGTTTCCTCGAGCCACCCCCCCTCTGTTTCCACGAGCCACCACGGTGTACGGGGGCGCTGGCCTCCTTGCTCACCTCCTTACCAGCCCTACCTCCTCTCCCGGTGCCTCCCCGTTCAGCACGCCCCAGAATACACCTCCGTTAGCTCGACGCCTCCATGATTCCCCTCCACTACGCACTGTTGACACGCCTTTTTTGAGCGTCTGTCACTCCTCCACCCTTGAGAATCTGTCTGAGGAGGGTGAGGAGTGGCTGGAGCAAGGTGAAGGTGCTAGGATTCCCCATGTGGTGGTTTTCTCCCCTGAGGGAGAGGAGGAAGAGCTTGACTCGTCTGAAGACCGTCTGGACAGATCTCGACTAGATCTCCGCTTTCCCTCTTCTCAGCAAGGCAAATATCCTGCCTACATCGCATAGCACAGCATGGTATCCTTGCTTTTATTGCAGCGCTCTAAATACAAGTTTATCAACTCATTTTGTGTGTGTGTGTCTGTGTGTGTGTGTGGGTAAAGAAATAAACAAGATACTCCATCTGTGGTCAATAATGTAAGGTATTTTGCCCTCCACAACTTTAGCTCCAGTTGAATCTGACATGGCTAGTGGTTGTGTCGCTGTCATTAACGCCAGAGAGTGTGTGTGTGTGTGTGGAGTTTGGTAAAGGTAAACCACTGCCAAAGGGACATGATCTGATCAAGTCACCATCGCCTGCTCCAATTGCAATCTTTCACATTTCCCATCTACTAACATCTAGTCGCAGTTGACATAGTTTTAAAAAGGCTTTATAAGCTCCTGTGAAGTTGAGCACCACTACTATAATAACACGGATCCAGTTTCAAGTATGTGCAGACGCGTTTCTCATTCATGCACTTAGACACTTTCACATGTGGGAGCTTTCTGGCATAGCCACATTACAACCACTGATGGCCACTGAGCAAGCTCCACCTGATCAATTAGGGTTATGTGCCTTGCTCAAGGGCAACCTTGAACGTTAAATCATCACCCGCCCTCAACTCCATGTGCCGATTGTTCCACTCAGTCCCTCAACTCCCTCTCCTGTGGATTGTGGTCACAAGCCCCTTTCTCTAATCTAATCTTTTGCTGACGCTTCTATTCTATTCTGTTCTGTTCTATTCTGAGTTAGGCCCACGTTTTCGTAGCATCAGCAGACGTTTCATTTGACCCACACTGATCTCTGCACAGTAAAGTCCGGAGAGTTAATTTAACTCTCCAGAATTTCCTGCATGGTCATTCCCTTCTATTTATTATTGATTTTTAGAGGTGCCTAACCAAAGGTGCCACACTATCACTTGACTCGTCTCATGACTCACACGTACTGAGTTACTTTGGTTTACATATCAGGGTTTTGGCTGGGATAGCGATATCTTCTGAGGAAATATTAACTATCCAGTTATGGTCATTATTAAACTAGAGCCATGATCATGTGCTGATGAAGGATATCATGTTCACAGAGAACACTCCTCAGACATCGGTTAGCGTGAGTGACTTTTAAAAGTCCTCCCCTTTGCTCTTGAAGGCCTGGCTCTTATAGACAGTAACATGAGAGCAACGTAATCAGCGTTAGTGATGTAGGTGGTGTAGGGTTCCGTCTGTCTGTGTGGTCACGTGAACACTGGGGCAACATGTGAGTGAGAGTACTCCATTGGGTCTGACTGGGTCCATGGTTTCTCAAGTTTAACCGCTGGGACCATTCGGCCTGAATAGCAGGTTTAAATTAACACCCTTCAGCTCCTCCAGACCACCAATCTTATTACAACCTCACACTTCATGATCTAACCAATGCTCCAATCAGTCCAAGCCAGAAAACCATTTCAGTGGTGAAACTTAAAAACAACCAATCACATCTTTTATAGATTTTAGACATGACAAGACATTGGCAGTGCCTACAATATAACAGTAAATAGTGTTAAATGCTAACGAGCTTGCAATGCTATGAAGAACTAACACACAGGCTTATTTTTTTTATTTTTTGTAGTGCAAGGAAAGTTGCACTCATATCATGTGTTTTTGTACATGTACACATGTGTGTTAAAGTCATACTGTGTAACTTTTTCACCAAAAGTTATTGCGAATTGTTTTTCCACAATAACACACCCAAATGATGCAGGCCCGTCAGTTTTACATGTATTTTAAATGTTTTACTCTTTCAAAACTGTTGTGCATTGTGTACATGAAAGTGTGTAGTATCAAAGCCTTTAACTAACAACGCTCAACACAGTAAATTCCTCAGTGTTAATACGAATGGACCCGTACGGGTCCATATTGTTCTATTTGTACACTTTCAGAGTTGAAATAAGTCTCAGGATTTTACAGAGAACCCAGCCCAGGTGGCGTTGATGACTTGCCTCTGTTTTTTTCTGTGATATGAATCTGTAAAACCATGTTATCGGTTGTCAATAAGTCATACTGTACTTGATGATCACGAAACAGGTGTTTGATGCTACCATTAACACAATGACCCGTATTCCCAGGTCTGTTGGCATCTCCTCAGTCAGCCCCTGGGAACCTGGAGAACAGCAAACCCAGCGAAAGCCGCATCAATGGAGGCAATGGTCATGGTGGCAGCAGGGAAAACAGCACTGTAGACTTCAGCAAGGTAAAAGCACTTTCAGCTTCTTCTAAGCCTCCGTTGTACTTCTTTGCATGTGTTGTTAGATTGCCAGTTATTTTTGCCAGTATATTATAATATTTCGAATTTGGATTGAAAATAAATTCTTAAGATGCTTACTATTGTTTACTGTACATAAGATCCTAAATGACATAGTTAGAAAGCTATTTAGGATTGTGTTGCTTGCCGTAGTTATTCACTTTTATATTCAGCAAGGGTTGTACGACAAAGTATATATTAGCCATTTTTCAGAAAATGACAAGGCCGGCCTAGCTCCAGCCCCTGAAACGCTAGACTCGCATTCAGGGTCTGGTGACGCTGTAGAAAGGCAGGGTTTTCACGGTTGAAAATCTAACCGGCCCAATCGGGATCGAGATAACCCAGTATGAACTAATCGCCAAAGAGTCCCACTTTGGCCACGCCCCCATCTCAGAAAAACTGCTACACTCAGAGGGCTTTCAGACTGAATAATGGAGTGAAACTAAATGAAAATTCAGGCTGAGTGTCAGGCTACGAGGCCGGCATACCTGCTGGCTAATGAAAATGTGATGACAATAGGTAGGATGTAGCTGTGCTAAATTATACACAATCCAATGTAAAGGGCCTACTCGAGTGTCATGAATATTACAGGAAGACATATTTGTGTGTATCATATGTCACTGACTAGAGCGATGAACAAAATCTACTGACACGCCGATTCACCCAGGAGTCACTGATCTCCTCCTGCCTTAGGCGGTGAAACAGACAGAGACTTGATGCCAAAAGAATTTACTGTGGAATTTCACATAAACACAAGTTGTACACATCCTGTGTACAGCCTGTGTAGGTGGAGGGAGGGTTACACAATCTCATTCTCATATGTTCACACCTGGGGACTTCCCAGTGTAACCAAAGTCCTGCGCTGAACAGACACAGCGGAAGGGGCTGGCCGGGCGTTCACTGTTCAAGAGCAGTATTACTAGTAATCGTAGACGTTGTTGGGAGAGAAAATACCAGTTCTCATTCACTTTCTCTGCCCATATTTACCTGAACAGCTTTAAAATGAGCCCTTTGGCTGTGCTGGTTGAGAGGAGATGAAGTCTAGTTCTGTTTCTCGGCAGGACTGCCACTGTAATTGTGGTTCCTTGGGAGTGGCCACCAAAAGGCCTGCTGTAAGTCTGTTCCCCTGTCAATCACTGACTGGATCAATCAATGTGTTGTGATTCGTTGTGGTGAAGTGCCTGAATTTAATGTGTCCGTTAATGTCTTGATCCAGTTGTGGTCTGTGATGTTAATATTGTGAGTGTGTCTTTCCTTTTGAGTGAACATGTGACCTTGATGAGGATATTATTTAGTGATGACAGTGATTTTGTTTTGTTGCTTATGTCATTCTTGAAAATGGTTGGTAGTGTGAGTGGGAGGGAAGGATGGTGCACTCCTGCTTTTTAAAGGGTCGGGTAGCCAGGTCAGGTAATTAAAGTCCCCCTACAGAAGGGCAAATAGACTGAACATGTGTGGGAAATCTTTTCTCAAACATCACAAGTTCACGGCTCAGATAAATGTGATCAAATGAGCGAGAGGAATGTGCACCTTCCTCACACCATACATACTGTACCAACTTTGACTCAAGGAAATTACATATTACAAATACGAAAGTAGGCTCCATGACAGCTTGGCAGGTGGTGCCAGATGATAGAGTATTAAGCTGCTGATCCCATCATGTCCCATAATAGGAAGCTGTATTGTGCTGTGTTGTAATTGCTGTTTTGCTACTGTACAAAGCTGTGGTTTTATGCAATGTGAAACCATGATCCCATGGGTGTTTTCAAGGTATTATAGTTCTTACATTTTATGCTATTGCTTCTCCGGTTAATCTCAGTTCAAAAAGTAAAATGTGTACTCCCAGGTACAGTAGCATGTGTGTGGTTTTAAAATACAGTCTGTAGTAACAGCAGCCTGGCCGTAAGACCTGATTTATACTGAAGCAAGCTACTTAAAGAGATTAGTGTTATTGATATATATGGACTGTATGCTATGTAGTTGTACACTAATGACTGCTCACAAAGTCCTATCTACTGTCATCAAGCCAGTGTCAAATCCACTCGGCACTCGGCACGGAGCCATTTTGATCTTTCCACACTTGCTTTTCCCATGGACCTCTCAATGGGCAGTGATGATCAGAGGTCGCAACACACTACAGACACCAGGGCAACAACACATGCTTTACTTATTTAGAATAGGCTGACATGCCCAAACGATTGCTTATCTGCCAACTGCCAAAATGGCTGTGCGGGTATACAATCTTACCAGCCTCCCCAAGAAATTGGCATCCTGTACATATGTCATTGTTTTAGTCATTTCTAAGAGCTTGTTTTCCTTATAAGCAGCTCTTGTTGTCAGGCTGATGTTTTAGAATTGCTGTGTTATTTGATATTGATGGTGTCTGACTAGTCTTTGGGTGCCCTGAAACTGAGCAGGGTATATGACATCATGACATCATAACCCCTGACATAATATAGCGCATTAAGCATTAATTCCCATATCCTTGTCCCTTAATCATGTGAACTGACAACTTAACAAGGATTATATCTTTTAGTTGGTCCCCTGTGAAATTATTTGGTCAGTTGATACCGTGGGAAACTAGATATTCCATGAGACATTCTGTACTTCTCTTCATCTTATAAGCTTTTTCTAGACATTTTAAGGTTATGACTGCACAGCAAAAAGGACCAGTTTTATATTATATTATATTATAGGTATGCTGTATCTATTAACGACATTTGGAGATAGTGGAATGTCAACAGTTTCCCCCCATGTAGTTTGTGCATTTTTGTGTAGAAATACTCTGATTTGTATAATTTACTTCTGGCCAATGAAGAGTAATTATCTGATCCATTAATAAACAAGACTTTATAAGCTACGTCTTTGCATTAAAATCACATTTGTGTATAGAGGAACGTTTGCACTACAATTAAATAATACCCTATTATGTGTATTGTTCATTGTATATTTGATTTGACTGTGCCTTCCTGTTATTGACATGTTCTTTGCCCCGTTCTCTATTCTGACTCTTTCTGGTTGTAACTGCAAATATTGAGATCTTGCAGACAAAAGCATGCCACCCACTCTTTTACACCTGTAATCCAGTGATGTGACAATAACGTTGATTCTGATTCTGATAGTAGCCCAGTATCGGCCTCATATCCAATACATTTACTTTAGTGCAGTGGTTCTCAACGTGGGGTGAAAGGACCATCAGGGTGGTTCATCAGGGTTCCAAATGGTCTGTTACAAGTCTGTAACTCTTAGAGTGTACGAATGGAACCAAATAGACCCATTTGTACACTCTCAGAGATATTGGGGTCTTTGAAATGTAAAAGTTTGAGAACCACTGCTTTTGTGACTTTCGAAACAAATAGTTTGTCTTGCGGTCTTGGTAATTTAAAGATGAGTTGGTATCATCTGTAACGGTTTGTCTGCTGCAGGTGGACATGAACTTCATGAAGAAGATCCCACCAGGAGCTGAGGCCTCCAACGTCCTGGTAGGGGAGGTGGACTTCCTGGATCGACCAATCATAGCCTTCGTTAGGCTGGCTCCCGCTGTGCTCCTCACCGGCCTCACTGAGGTCCCTGTTCCCACCAGGTGTGTGTGTGTGTGTGTGTGTGTGTGTGTGTGTGCGCATTTGTAAACTCTCACTTTTTTATTTTACTGTGTACATGGTATACTGTTTATATGGTATGTTCATGGTACATTTGGACCTTCTGTGTGACCCCAGGTTTCTGTTCCTGTTGCTGGGACCCTTTGGGAAGGGGCCCCAGTACCACGAGATTGGCCGCTCCATCTCTACTCTCATGACAGATGAGGTTAGACCACAGAGGATGTCACAGCTGCCTCAAGGGACAGCCTGTGCTATTGTGCTGTCCACAATGTAAAACCACAAGGAGAGTGTACAAATGTAACCACAAGGGTCCATTTGGTTGTACGCTCTCAGTGGTTGTACACTATCGGTTACAAATGGATAAACTATCACTGATATGTACAGTCATTTGATTACATGATTTGATTACAATGATATTCTTGACCATTTGAAAACTCACCTCTGAACATGACTGAGGTTGTTGGCTAGCTACTCCTTTTCTTATAAATCATATCATAACCTAGCTACTCCTTTTCTTATATATCATCACCTAGCTACTCCTTTTCGTATAAATCACATCATAACCTAGCTACTCCTTTTCTTATAAATCATATCATAACCTAGCTACTCCTTTTCTTATATATCATCACCTAGCTACTCCTTTTCGTATAAATCACATCATAACCTAGCTACTCCTTTTCTTATGAATCACATCATAACCTAGCTACTCCTTTTCTTATAATTCATAACATAGCATTTTAGAGGACAGTCAGTACACAGTCACCTATTTTTTAGAATTTAAAGTTTAATCAATCAGAGATTGGAACATTTTCCAAAATGAATATACAGTACCTAAACTGTTTATGTTTTCACTTGTTGGTCCAGTATGAATGAATGTTTGTCCCTGGTGATAGTATATTTTTTGTGCATCTGTCCGTTTGGTAGATCTTCCACGACGTGGCCTACAAGGCCAAGGACCGGATTGACCTTCTGTCTGGCATCGATGAGTTCCTGGACCAGGTGACTGTGCTGCCCCCGGGGGAGTGGGACCCCACCATCCGCATCGAGCCCCCCAAGAGTGTCCCCTCGCAGGTGTGAAGTCTGTAGGCTTGCTCAAAGAAAGAATACAAAAAAAGAAACGGGTGTCTCCTCATTTTGATTGTGTTCTGCTTCCTGCAGGAGAAAAGGAAGATACCGGCCCTCCCCAACGGCTCCGCCTGCCCATCTGACAGCATCAAGGAGTTTGAGGACCATGCAGGACCAGAGCTCCAGAGAACTGGGAGGTGTGACATTACACACGCACACAAAAACATGCACACAGTATATATACTGTAAATCGTCGTTGTCGGGGCAGAAACCTTGCATTTCCGAAACGCGTTGGCGTTCTCTATAAAAGAATGTGCATCTGAGCCTGACTTGCACTTATTGTTTTTGGAGTGCCGCTTTTACCACTTTGGTCTTTTGAACTAGTTGTTGTTGTCTGAGCACCCACTGCCTAACAAAAAGGCATCCAGAGGAAGTGCACCTGCTTTGTTTCTCACTTGTATTTCCATATTTCAGCGTTGTATGTTTTTCTCGTAAATGAATGCCGTACTTCGTCGCACAAGCTTGTAGACCGGCTATTTTTGCTACTTCTGAAACATGAAAGTGAAAGTGGTGTCTGAGTTTCATGAATATTGAACCAATGAAAAGTATTAACGAGCACCTGTGACTAGATAATAACCAACGCTATTGGATGTTGCTAATGTCTATCTCTTTGTTTAACTCAATCTCTCTCAGGATATTTGGTGGTTTGGTGAATGACGTAAAGAGGAAGGTCCCTTTCCTGCTGAGTGACATAAAAGATGCACTCAGTCTTCAGTGTCTGGCGTCTGTCCTATTCCTTTACTGCGCCTGCATGTCTCCTGTCATCACCTTTGGAGGGCTGTTAGGGGAGGCCACCAAAGGAAATATAGTAAGACCTCATCTGCTGTCAGTTTTATGGACATACAGTTAACAGTACTTATCTCCATTTATGTACTGTGAAAGAATGTCAACAAAACAGATTCCTACTACATGTTTCCATACACAAATCCATACACTTTAAGGCAGTGATTCTCAAACCATTTCATGTCAAGGAACCCCAAATTAATATGTATTTGGCGGCAGATCGCGGCGCGTTGTGAGCATGTCTATTTTTAAATTGCCGATGTATATAGGGTTAAACTGGTTCAAATGATTTTGATGCTATATTAACAAATTTTTCTGGGGACCCCCTGGATCCCCTACAAGGACCCCACTTTGAGAACCACTGCTCTAAGGTTTTAAGTTGGCGTGTTTTGACATTTTAAGCTTTTTCACCATAACAATTCCACTCCTCCTCTCACTCAGAGTGCTATAGAGTCACTGTTTGGGGCGTCTATGACGGGTGTAGCGTACTCATTGTTTGCTGGCCAGCCACTCACCATCCTCGGAAGCACCGGTCCAGTGTTGGTGTTTGAGAAGATCCTCTTCAAGTTCTGCTGGTGAGTCCAGTCCACAATCTAGGCTGCCTCCTATCACAGTGCAGTTTAGCTGTTGCTCCTCTAGTGGAGCTCTTTAGTGGCTAATGGTAGCAGGCTGGTGGCTGTACCTGTACATGGTAGCCATGAACGTGGATTATTGTATGATGATCAATATGTTGTAGGGCTGCTGGAAATGTGCTTTGCCAATAGTGGATGAAAATCGCAACTATCTCTTTGTCCAGTAATGTTGTAATGCAGAAGGATATAAATGATTCAAGTAAAAAGGGCTTGTGTCCAGCCCAGAGAATTTTAATTCAAAATGGTTTTGAAGAACTGAATACTCTTGCTGCACTAGTGGTGTTATACTGCCCCCTGCTGGTTAAAATTAACATATCTTATCTCCAAGTCAATTTGACACCCAGTTCCTTGTTTGCATGTGGTGTGTGTACAGTATACAGCATACAGTATGTATTGGCTATAACCGATTGCCAGAATTGTTTTAATTCATTTTATGTATGTAATACATAGATTTTTAATAGCCTATGATGTCATCGTCTCATGATGTGCAGTGCAATGGCACATTTTTCCAAAACATCTTATAGGTCTGTATAGCCTATACCAACTATGCAATTCGAGATAGATAAGTTATTTTGTCAATATTTATTGGCATGTGTAAATCAATGACAAATTTTTTCTTGACTTGCTCCCAAAACTGTGTCATTGGTAGGAAGGAACCGACGTGAAGTCCTTTAGGTGTTCAATTAGTCGAAAATCTTAGTTGAAATCTTGCTGCTGAAGACAGCTCGTTTACAAAACACTAATAATATACCAGAGACGAGTGAACAAATGAGACTCTTCACATTTGTACTGTAGTTTGTGCTGAGCTTTTTTGTGTTGAGATCACAGGTAATGTTTTGATAAAATATCAGCAACACAGAAGACTCAGAACGCTGTGTTTATGTATTTTTTTTAATGGTGCATCCTTACATGACACACAGCTGGTTGTAAGTGGTGGAAATGGTGTCACTGAGTCTACACAGTAAAACCCTCAGTGTTAATTTATCCATTGCAACTCTGAGAGTGAACCCTTATGGGTTCATTTGGCTACATTTTTACACTCAGAATTAAATGAACACTCATGCTGCATCCAGGGCAAGCTTGAGCAAGCATCAGTCTTTGGGCATGTACTGCATGAGGTATCCTTTCTACACAGTATGTCTGTGCATAGCTTAATATTCCCTCTACAGCCTTTTACCGCTCCGCCAAATCTCCCCTTGTCTCCTCGCCCCTCGTTATGGGGAAGAGCAGGAAGGCGCTGAAGGTGCTGTGGTGGCTGCTGTTGTCCCAGATCTGTGTGTTGTGCCAGAGCTTCATGCTCAGCCTGTCTCCCTCCTCCAGCAGCAGGGCGGCGCCATTGGAGCCCGTGTCGCTGCCCTCGCCAGACGGCTGCTCGTGGACGATCAGCTGTTCAATGTTGTTTTTGTAGAGCACGCCGCTTATGGTGAAGTCTGTAGGGCCGTTTACTGTGAAACGGACGTAGTAGACCCCACGAACCGGAGCTGTGAACTCACCTGAGAGGAGGGGAGGAGAGGAGACGACAGAAGGCGTGTGGTTTTTAACAAGAGGCAGACTGATCTATGTGTGTAAATAGTTGTTAACGGGCAATTGTAAAAGTGATAGAATGAAATACCATAAGTGTTTAAACGTGCATCGCTCTTCTGTGTTAAACATGGGATCTGAATTGTTGACTAAATAGACTTTCCAATCCGTCACCAACATCTAATTACCTGAGTTTATTTAATGGATCATTATTTGTGTAGAAAGTTAGCGTATTCACCCCACCTGTCTTAGAATTGTATGCATTGCCCACATTGGTCAGGACATCTCTGTAGATGAGATCTTTGTTGCCCGATGTCGTCTTTTGGAGTCCATCACCTCCAAGTGATGCTGAAAATGCCACCTTCAGCTTTGGCACGTCTGTCAAATATGTGAAATAAAATGTCATCCCAATATAAGAACAAACTGATGCTCTGCAAAATCCGGAGTGTTACTTTAACTCTGAGAGTGGGGCATTTTCTGTCACTGTATATTTGCACATGCGTGATATTTGTCCTCTTCATTTACCCATCCTACTTGGAGCAGTGAGTTTAAAGATGGACCTGTGATATCAAATTAATAATTACAAAGGAAAGATAGAAATGACTTTACTTAAAATCACACATACAGTATATATATCTAATGTTATCCCTCATAAATTCCTACATATTGAGCAATACACATGAATACATTCCCTTTCTATATGACATTAAAAAAAATTGTGTAGAGGGAATGTGTGTATTTGTGTGTGTCGTGTAGCGGAGGTAACTGACCTTTGTAAGCCTTCAGCGTGTTCTCTGTAGCCTCCAGTCTCTCTTGCATATCTGCACACAATTGATAAACCATAGTCCTTTAGTACGATGTGTCGCTTAGGCCCTGGAAATGATTACTGAACATTTAACTGTGGTCATCTTACCCAGATTGTCGGTCTTTAGCTGGGCCATGGTGGTCTGAAGCTGCTTCAGCTCTGCCATGGTGCCTGTCATCTCCTCACCTGGGTTAGACTCATTCACTGGCCTTCATCAGAATGAGAAAAATTGATTTGATTTGGATTTGATCAAGTACTTGCTTGTTTGGTTGTACCGGTATGCAGGCTACTGATTTAGAATCGGCTCATTCTTCCATGTTCTGTGCCTAGTGGATGGGCTAACATGATACTGACTCCATGTAACCCATCTACTAAGTACTTGGTGGCATTACATTGCAGTACCCTATCCTACAAGTACCCTACCATGTAGGGTACAGCTACTAACCTAGCCACAATGAATCAGTAGCTTTGGAACTGACTTATTTGAATGTCTAATGTCTTCAATCTCATGCGATTTTGGGCAAACCTGTCCAGGTCATGCCATTTATGTCCAACTTTGCAACTAGTCTTCCTTTATGCTTTTTTAGTAAATCCTATATTTTACAGTCGAAATGGCTAAATTAAACATGTAAAAGAAGGAAGGCAAGGTCCTTACATGGAGAAGAGCAGGAAGCCGCTGAAGGTGCTGTGGTGGTTGCTGTTGTCCCAGATCTGGGTGTTGTGCCAGAGAACCATCTTCAGGCGGTCTCCCTTCTCCAGCAGAAGGGTAGCACCGTTGGAGGCCGTGTCGCTGCCCTCGCCAGACGGCTGCTCGTGGGCGATCAGCTGGATCTCCATGTCGTTTTTGTAGAGCACGCCGCTGATGGGCATGTCAGTAGGGCCGTTAATGGTGAAACGGACGTAGTAGACCCCACGAACCGGAGCTGTGAACTCACCTGAGAGGAGATGGATGGTAGTGTTTTTAAGGAAGTGGAAGGAATCATTTCTCGTGTGTGTGTGTGTGTGTTAAGCCTGTCCCCGACTAAGGATTTGTATAGTTGAATCTGATTGGCGACTAATTGCCAATAGTCGACTGGCAGTCGACTAATGCAACAAAAAAAAAGAAAAAAGAACAATATAAATATATATATATATATTTTTTTTTTGCATGATTCGACTGAGATTGGCAGTTGAATCAGTCTGATTCGACTGCCATTCTCTCAGTCAAATCATACAAAAAATATGTTGTGCAATAGAGGAACATTCCATTTGGGCTGTAGGGGTGCTTAGTGTCTGATATAACATATACTATTGGTTTCTCCCAAAAAAATCATGATGTATATCCTATTTTTGGCAAACTATTAGTTAATTAATACAACAAACTAGGCCAATCTCTCAGTCGAAAAGAATTATTAAAAAAAAGTATGATTCTACTAAGAGATTGGCAGTCGACTCAGACACCCCTCGACTAATTAGTCGACTATTCGACTACTAGAGGTCAGGCCTAGTGTGTGTGTGTGAGAATTTCAGGCTTCATTGGACTAAGTTGATGAATATTGCTTTTTAATAGCTAATGAGTTGTTTTTTAGGGTACGTTCTCAGCCACTATGAATGATTTACTGAAACATAAGTACAGTACATATCTGGCATTACAGCAGTGTTTAAACATGCATTGCTCTTCTGTGTTAAACATAGGATGGGAATTGTTGACTAAATAGACTTTCCAATCTGTCACCAACATCTAATTACTTGAATTTATTTAATGGATCATTACTGTGTAGAAAGTTAGTGTATTAGCCCCACCTGTCTCAGAATTGTATGCATTGCCCACATTGGTCAGGATATCTCTGTAGATGAGATCTTTGTTTCCAGTTGTGGTCTTCTGTAGTCCATTTCCTCCCAGTGACACTGCAAATGCCACCTTAATTTCTGTGTGAGCAGAACAGTGCCTTATTGAATCTGGAGTTCTAAATGATGATTTGTGCATTTTGCTCTGAGAATGAGCTAAATGGATGACATGTGAATCAATAATCTCCTAAAGTAACAACAAACCAGTACAAAACTTCAATTAGTGGCCTTAGATAGGTACTTTCATGTTTAATAAGTACACCTCCATTTGTCCCTATGAGTCTGGTGGTTAATTAAAGCTCTCACCTTTGATTGCAGTCAATTCCTTCTCAGCAAACTCCAAGCGCTCTTTCATGGCTGTAAACATGGAAAGACAATTTATGTTTTTCTGAGGGAAATTGCAAATACATCATTATGTCTGTACTATAGTATTAGAGCTCCCACCAGAGTAGAAAGACTACGGTACTCTTATCCAGTGAAACCAATGAGACTATAGTTTAGTACAACAATAAGACATTTGTATTTTCAGCTGACAATATTTTCCAGACTGGACTTTACAGTGAGTAAAGCAACAGCAGCAGTAGAATGACAAAAGCAATAGAATGTTGAATTCCTAGAACACCAGCTTTGAAGGCATCCAATAGCAATCAGTGCAAGGTTCAAAGCCACAGTGTCCAGATAATGAATGCAGCAACAAAAAAGCAACACGGTACTGCAGAGGTACGTAGGTAAGTGCTTTTTAAAAACATGACAGGGCTGTAGTTTCTTTGAAATGGATATCCTGTATGCCTGAGAGAAAATGTATCATTCTGTAAGGCAACATTGATTTTGATGACTAGAGATGCTTCTGCAGTCTAGTTACAGCAGAGCCAAAGCATGTATTATCAGCTACCAACCAAATGTTTGTTTCACTTTATCATTCTGGTAATTAACAAACCCTTGTTCAGACCAAAGTCTCTATTCTTTACCCGCTATAAATTGGAGATAGTACATAGTCCACATTTACTGAAAAACGGATGCTTTCCCTTAGACAAGGAACCTGTCCTTAAGGGGACACCCACAACTGAATGGGTAAAGACCACCTGGGAAAGGGAAGGTCCCAAGTTCGATTCCTGGCCCTTGCAATGTGTTGAGGTGCCCCTGAGCAAGACACTTAACTCCTAACTGCTCCTCCCTGCGCTCAAGTCTGACCAATTGGGCAGCAATCTGCTGGGTGGAGCTGAAAACAGAATTTCCGCCGCAGGATGGGTCTTATTTTAGCTCACCCAGCCTCTCCATTCTCAGTTCCTTCATGGCGGTCTGAATCTTCATTAACTCTTTCTCCATTTCTCCTTCGGTGGGCTTGGCTGAGGTGTACAGCACAAGGCTGGCCAGGGCCAACAACGACAGTAGGGGGAGACGCACTGCCATGGTCTCAGTCAGTACTCTGGTGGGGTAGACAGGGAGAGATGCAGCAAGCTTTTTATAGTGGTCTATGCACAGACATTGGCCTGATATTCATCTGGTTGTTAACCTCTGTTCATGTTCCAAAATCAACATTACCCTTAATCCAGGTCCACTCTTGACCTTTACTCGTTTACTGTGTGCTGAGGTCTGTATGTTTTTTTATCCATTAACATAGTTATCTGATAGTGCTATGTGTACATGATAACTTAATTTCAATGCAGAATGTGCGGTCTCTTTGCCTTTGTGAGAAGGGTTTCACAACACAGTAGAGACATCTATTGCCTCATCTGTTATGGGTGCTTTGGCTTTGTTTCTTCCACTCTTTAATTGTAATCTTATATTGTATATAATTGTAGTGTGTATGGGGGTAATTTAGTGATTAATTATCATTAAATGTCATGAATATCAATGAAATTATATATCACCAGTTTACCTGTTTTTAATACAGATCAGTCTCATAAACTCTGAAGGATTTTGAATTCTTGGCTGAGGCAGGGTCATAGATCATCCAACAATATACAAAAGACAAACAAGTTTTATTTCTAATCAAGGAAGTTTATTAACTCAAAGGCATAAGCCATAGGAAATATTAATGTTCCAATACAGCCGTACAAGATGTAATTTCTGCTGTGGTCCCTGATTAGAACTTTATGTGCTAAAAATGGTATACTAATTGTTGTGAGCTCCTAGACAGAAAGAGATAGAAAGAGGGGAAGGTAGGTGAGGGCTGAAAAGAAATAAAGACAGTAGTTAAAGAGCCCTGTCAATAAGTTGATGAAAACAAGCCTAATACACATACAATCCTATTGCCGTTGCACATCAGATGATGGGAACAGACCTGTGATTGACCGGGGTCACTTCTCAAGTAGCGTTCTGGGGCTGTTGGTATTTGTCGCCTGCCTCACTGCCTGCGTGCCTGGCTTTCTTCGACACTCCTTAAGTGTCAGCAAGTCTTCACTGTTAACAACAGCCGTCTTTTATTCTTCTTTAGAGTCTATATTCTTCACGAAAGAGAGATTGTAGGTGATACTTTCTCTCTCGACTTTCCACTTTCAAACTTTCGACTTTCCACTGTCCACTTTCTTCTGTCCACTTTCGCTTTCTTCTGTCCACTTTCGACTTTCCACTGTTGTGTTGAAAGGCACAACTTTGATTCCTTTGCAGTAGATGAACGCAATATTTAATGACTTGAAAATGTCAATGAATCTTGTAGTTCCCATTCAAATTAAACAAAACAAGAATACACCTAACTGACACTAAGACAAGAGAAGGGGAGGATAACGTAGATAAGACCAGACAAGACGAGACCTAGACTGGACTGAATATTGGTCATGAAGAGATGGTCTTTTATTCTCCATCCTAAATACCATGTGAAACTCAATCCTCTCCCTGTCATTGGCTGAAACACAGGAAGGTATGTTTAGAAAGAAAGGGGGGGAGAAGAGAAATCTGAGCCCACAACATCAACTAATTAACTCAACCTAAAGTTGATTCTCTTACAAGGATTTATTCATTATATTATCGATATTCTCCCATTGTAACTTAGTGTCACGCATCTGGTTCCTATTTAAAAAGAATATTGGAAATATATTGGAAATATATTGGAAATATAATGAATAATGAATAATAATAATCAAATGACAATATAAATGTACCTTCATGCATAAGTGAAAGTATGATAAACAGTTGTACTTAATCATACTTGAATGTTACAAATATAACAGCAAGCTTACACAGTAGGACACGTAATAACCTCTTGTTTAATATGGATAATTAACTATGAACGTATGAAACGAACTCTGCCTCAATTCTTTGAGGAGTGCTTGAGGATCGATGATCTCAAGGTCATAGGTCGCAGGCCATTTGGTTGGAAGCAGAGCTCTCCCTGTGACAGCTAACTGTCACAGACTGCAAATTATGGCATTATTTCCAGTTAAATTTGTCCCAAGTTTGTGTCCTGATATCATGGTTCCATGTCAGCAACATTGTCAATCCTAGCCAGTGGGTCTAGGAAACTCTGTGTTTATGTCCGTGCACATCAGTATATCTGTGCGTGCACGTGTGTGTGCGTGCGGGGCACGTAGACTGCAGGGTGTGTGTAAACAGAGCTGTTTGGGGCATTTGACCTCTGGGGTCAACGGCTCCTTCTTCATATGCTTGTAGAGTTGTGTTCATATGCATCAGCAACAATGGAGGTCCAGTTTGGATCGGTGAATGGTTTGATCATAGTGGAATATTCAATTGATAAACCCTCCCCCAAAGCTACTACATAATTATGTAATGATCTCTAATATTTGAGAATATTGTGACTGAACCTTTTATTCTGGGACTTTTTCTAAAGCATGTCTACATTTTACACTATTAGACTATAACATTTTTATTAGAAAGCTGTTCTAGACCATCTCCTTAACTACGGTTTCTGTCCTGAAGTGTACCTGAAGTGTACGACAGGTACACTTTAGGGGAGGAACCTGTAGGACATTCACACAAGCAGCCAACCTGTGCGGCTTCACCACTGAACACCACATTGAGATATGTGTGGCTTTGTTAACAAACTGCACCCATAGTGTTTAGAACTATCGATAGTTCACGATTGGACAGAGAGGCCATGCCATAATTAGACACTGTCTTATTTAATCAATATCATGCAGGCCAAGTAGTCATTCTTTCTGAAATTAATTCTACGTACATGTAGTTCTACTGCTGCGTCTGATCCATCCTTCTGTGCTTTTCAACAGTGACTACGGCTTGTGCTACCTGTCTCTGAGGACCAGTATTGGTCTGTGGACTGCCTTCCTCTGCCTCATACTGGTTGCTACAGATGCCAGCTCCCTGGTCTGCTATATCACCCGCTTCACTGAAGAGGCTTTTGCTTGCCTCATCTGCATCATCTTCATCTACGAAGCTCTGGAGAAACTTGTCCACTTGGGACATGACTTCCCCATTAACATGAACAACCAACTGGACAACCTCACTTCCTACACGTAAGGAGAGCCCAGGGATGTGTGTTTGTTTTATTTATTATTTTTGAATGGCATTTGAAATGCATGTATTTAAAGCATGTGTCACTAGAACAATCCAAACAAATTATAGATGAATTTGTCAATGAGGTGTCAATAAAACTCACTTAGCATGTACACAGAGCTTACTTTGGCATACAATACAAAACCAGAGGCACTTAACAAAGGGAAAATAAATGGACATGCAGTAATTTACATTAGTAGAGTACAACAGTGCATAACCCTATAAGTTAAGACTAGACTAAACCAGATAGCAGATGTTAAACCCACAATCTTATTGTTTCAGTTAACAAGTGTGTATAATTGAACAAGACAAAAATTCAGTGGTGCTGGGTGGCTACTGACTACTCCAGTGAAGGTGTCCCATGTTGTACTATTCACTGGTAGGGGAAACATGGGTGGTGGTGGTAGTAGTATCAGGGCCGGATACAGAAATTATTAACTGGGGGGGGCGGCGGCGAAATCTTTTTTGGGGGGGCCAAAACCATTTTGGGGGTTTTGGGGGCCCCAAACTAGCAGCAGGGAGGTGCTGCTTCATTTTTCTGTGTGTGGGTTTTGCGAGCAGTCGGCCCGTCACAGTCCCCCCACCCCCCCGCTTCGGAGAGACAATAAGCGGTGCGTGTTCAGGTGGGTCTAACATGCTGCCCACGGTGCCCACTTACAGTCTATGGTGCCCACCCAATCAAAATAAATAAATGTTTATAAAATAAAATAATATTTTATGATAAAAAAATAAATTGGCCAAAAAATAAAAATAATATTTTATTTTTATTTTTATTTTTTTACCCCAATTTTGATTGGGTCGGCAGGATGCACGTTTGGGTGGGCACTGCCCACCCCTGCCCCCCCCTAGAACCGGCCCTGAGTAGTATGACACTATTGTACTCGTCCCGACACTGTAATTAATCTCGTCTGTACTTGGTCCCAGGTGCGTGTGTTCTCCGCCAGCCAATACTACGGCTGAGGCCCACCAGATCTGGAACAACACTGATCTCAGCCCTGATGACATAACCTGGAATCAGTTAGGTGTTGAGGTATAACATGAACTTGCTGCAGAGTGCATACAAGGATATTATTTAATTGCATGTGACTACATTATGTTTTGCCCTGTGCCTTATACATACATAGGCACCCTCCTATGGATAGAAGCCATGGGGAAAATAAAATGGAGCCATAAATTATATTTTGTAGTTTTGATATATAGTTTTCAGTCATCTTTGTATGTGTGTATCTGTCCTTGTGCTGCACTTTGAGCTATATTCTATGTATGAAATGTGCTATGTAAATTATTATTATTTTATTTCCTATCATATTAAACACCACCAGTTGAATGATTGCTCTCTCTCGGTCTTAAACCTCCCTGCTTTTCTCCCTGTGTATTCTAGGAGTGTAAATTGCGAGGTGGAGAGTTTTTGGGGCCGGCTTGTGGCCCTGAAGGTCCTTACATCCCTGATGTTCTCTTTTGGTCTGTTATCCTCTTCTTCACCACCTTCTTCCTCTCCGCCTTCTTCAAGCAGTTTAAGACCAAACGCTACTTCCCCACCAAGGTCTGTATTCTACGGTTAATGTTTGAAGATTCATTGAGTTTTTGTTAAATGTTTGAACGTTTCAGCTGTATTAGAAGTGGAAGTGATATATATATATATATATATATATATATATATATATATATATATATATATATATATATATATATATATATATATATATGTGTGTGTGTGTGTGTGTGTGTGTGTGTGTTGTGATATGGAGGTCAAAGCCATGCCCTGGCTTTTTTCTTTTTTTTTAATGCTCAGAGCACAGGTCTCTGCGAGGTCAGGTAGGTTATTGTGGGCCAGCAATGTTCGGAATTCAGTCATTATAGACCGGCAGACTATGTTGACCTCAACCAACAGGAAGCTTTTTGTCCTGTGTCTCCAGAAGAAACTTTGGGTCTGAGACCCTGAACTGGTTTCGATCTATGCAGGCTCTGGTGCCGCCTGGCACAGTTCCTTGACCGACAACCAGACTAAAAGGCTGCAAAGAGTTCAGAATCGGGCTTTGCAAAATCATACTTGGCTGGAGGTACTCAGGGTACACGGAGGCTCTCCGCATTCTCAGATTGTGCACTCTAGTAGAGAGGCACACTCAACTGTGTCTTGACTTTGCCAGGAAGCTGTTTAAGTCCAACTTCAGAAACTGGTAGCGGGAAGGGTTTTGGGGTTGGTGTTGAAGGTTTGGGGGTGCCATGGTGGAGACACATGCCTCTTTCTGTATGAATAAACACTAAATGGCCAATGTGCTTAGGGGTTTGAAAAATCAGAGATGTAGCTAGCTAGGAGTGTGTTACGTTAAAGTGCATATCCACCTGTGATTCATTCCCAATGTTTGCTTTCTGTGCCTCCAGGTCCGCTCTGCCATCAGTGACTTTGCTGTGTTTCTGACCATCCTCATCATGGTTCTGTTGGACTACCTAGTGGGCGTTCCCTCTCCCAAACTCAACGTACCCACCCGCTTTGAGGTAGTGACAAGTTTCACAAAATGTTTGCGAGAGAGCTTTGTCCCCGTGTGAAAACAGACATGTGTGTGTGTGTGCATGTGTTTGTTTGTGTGTGTGTATCCTTGGACCCGGAGGCTGCCCTCAATAGTAATAGTAATGTAGCTCCACCACTTATGTAACCCACCACACACACACACACACACACACACACACACACACACACACACACACACACACACACACACACACACACACACACACACACACACACACACACACACACACACACACACACACACACACACACACACACACACACAGCAGATAAGCTTCACCCATGGACAAGGTAGCCCTCCTAATATTGGCATAGCAGGTCACTGGCTCGCAGTTCATAAGATGTCCATTCCTGACCCCCTCGTTAAAACATTCATGTGTTTTATGAGGCGATGCCCTCAGTCTAATCTTTATAATAAATTACCTTCCAGCCCACGTCAAAGCACCGTGGCTGGCTGATCTCCCCACTGGGTCCCAACCCCTGGTGGACCCTGCTGGCAGCAGCCATCCCTGCCCTGCTCTGCACCATCCTCATCTTCATGGACCAGCAGATCACTGCTGTTATCATCAACAGGAAGGAGAACAAACTCAAGGTCAGAGCACTGAGCAGTGCTCACTTATACGTACACGAAGCTGCTAATGAATGAGATACAGTACTACACTGTAAAATCCAATTGTACACTCTCAACAACACAGAGAACACTGTGGATTTTACTGTGTATGCTCATAACACTGGGTTCACTATGGCAAATAGTCAAATGAAATGGTAACCTTACAGTGTGCAGTATATTTCACCCATTCACACACTCATTCACACACACACACACACACGCACGCACGCACACGCACACGCACACGCACGCACACAGACAGTGGAGGAAAACATGCAAGGCACCATCCTGCTCATCCGGAGCAGTTAGGGATTAAGTGCCTTGCTCAAGGACACTTCAACAACCGAGGGGAAGCCGGGGATCAAACCAGGAGCGTTCCAATTCCCATGCGGCTGCAGTTACTCTCTATCTGTGTGTGTAGGTCTCTCTGTCCGCAATGACTCGATGCACTGTATCAAATCAAAAGGCTATGAAACTTCATATATATATATTATTATTATTATATTTCTAACTCAATATCTGATGTATAGTGCAATTTTGTCCAAGGTCAAGAAGGTCAATTGCTAACACATGTCGTACATAACCTCTGAACTATTCATTGTAGAAGGAGGAGACGATTGCATTGCAAAACTTGCATTTCACTTCCCATTAAGTTTCCTACTGTAGATGGAAGATAATTATGCAAATTGATGTTTACATTTGCCATTTTGTGTCTCAACTATGCACCCCTCTGTGTGGTCCTTGTTTGAAAGTTTTTTCAGCTAGAACCAGGTGTTAAATTTCAAGTCTGATGGTTAATTTATAATTGAATGACCAGTTACTTAAAAATACATGAGCTTCTCAACATGAAACAATGGTCTACCGTGTTGATGCAGATATTATAACAAAAGACTTAAGGACCACCTGCAGTACAGTTTTTGTGGTTAAATAAAAATGAATGTTGATAGGTGTTGTTCCATCCACTCCCATAGAAAGGCTGTGGGTACCATCTAGACCTCCTGGTGGTGGCCTTGATGCTGGGGGTGTGCTCCATCATGGGTCTGCCATGGTTCGTAGCAGCCACTGTGCTCTCCATCTCTCACGTCAACAGTCTGAAGCTGGAGTCGGAGTGTGCAGCGCCTGGCGAGCAGCCGAAATTCCTGGGCATCAGAGAGCAGAGAGTCACTGGCCTCATGATCTTCATCCTGATGGGCTGCTCTGTCTTCATGACCTCTGTCTTGAAGGTGACTCCTGTCTTATGCTGTATAATAATAATAATAATAATAATAGTAAGGAATAGGATGTTGGTTAATTAATTCCATAATTAACCATTCATTTCTATTCCCAATGTGTACGAACATTTCTTCCTGCACATGTTGAGTGTCGCTACATGTTGTTGTAATGAATGTGGCAGATATCAAACAATCATTGTATTTCCTTCTCTGTCTAGTTTATCCCTATGCCGGTACTCTACGGTGTGTTCCTGTACATGGGAGCCTCCTCACTCAAAGGAATCCAGGTGTGTGTGTTCTATCATGGCAGGATAATACCACTGGCTGAGGTTACATGAGACAGAACTTTTGCATTCGGAGTGAAATCTTCTAGATTGACTGTACAGTAAACTGTATATTTGTGTGTGTTGGTTTGTATGTTTTCCTTTTTGTTATCTGATGCTAATGCGACAATGTTCTCGGCGATAGTACTAATAGTACGATAGAACTAATACAGAACACTGGTGAGAGTTTAATGTCTAATCTTGCTCTCGGTGTCTGCCCTTTTAGCTGTTTGACCGTATCAAGCTGTTTGCTATGCCAGCCAAACACCAGACAGACTTGATCTACCTACGCTACGTCCCTCTATGGAAGGTCCATGTCTTCACAGTTGTTCAGCTGACCTGTCTCATCCTGCTGTGGGTCACCAAGGCCTCTCCTGCAGCTGTCATCTTCCCCATGATGGTAAAACGACTGCACACACACCACCTTCATCCAAGGCCTAAGGCATTGATTCTCATACCTTTTCATTTCAAGACCCCCGTTTTGGCATGCAGTAGTAGGCCACGGACTCTCATAACTCAGAGAGTGTACCAATGGAACCAAACGTACCGTCAATCATTTAGCTGTGATCCCCTGGAAACCTCCTCAAGGAGGTCCCCGGACCCCACTTTGATAACCATTGTGCTAAGGTTACCTGGAATTTATCTAATATTCATTTGAATTTCCTTTGACCTAAATGTGTCTAACAAACGTTGACTTTGATTAAATAAAAAAACTGTGTGTGTGTTCACATAGATCCAAACTATGGCCTATTCAACATTTTGACATTTTGAAGGAGGATTTGACTGGCACGGGCAAGGGTTTACTAGATACTTTAACATTTCAGTGGTTTATTTATTATCTTTATATCTACATATTTGTTAGATTGCACAGAAATGGTCCAATATTGCTCCTTTGGTTTCCTTTATACTTGGTTGACCAGAGTCCTCCAGGGGCCTATACTAGGCCCCTTCGTTTTTTCCCCCTCTACACTAAATATCCTCGACAGAAATAGCACATTTACAAGCTCACAAGGCATTGCAACGTGACACGTTGTGAGCTTGTAGATCTGCTATTTTCGCTGAATGTTTGCCCCAGAATAGGGACACTAGGGTTGAAGTTGTTAAAAATCCATAAGCCAGCTAACTTGATTTCATAACATGATGATTTGTGGCTAAAGTTGGGTCTGTCAGTAGTACTGGCCAGACCCAACTCTGACAATGCTCCTCTCCTTGGCTGTAGGTGCTGGCTCTGGTGTTTATTCGGAAACTTTTAGATTTCTTCTTCACCAAGAGAGAGCTGAGCTGGCTGGACGACCTGATGCCCGAGAGCAGGAAAAAGAAGGCGCTTGACAAGAAGAAGAAAGAGAAGGAGGCATGTTCCATATAACCACCCACACACATTGGATGTGGATATACTGTATTGAATGGTTCCAAGCTCATGAATCTCATTATTATTTCAGGATACACTACATTATTTCCATTCATAATGCTCTTACATAAATGCTCCACTATAATCAGTTGGGTGTTGCTGAAAACACATTGTGATCTGTGCGCACTCCAGGAAAGATTTCTAGAAAGTACTTTTCTTGCACATATTTTAAACTTTATTTGTTTATTTGACTTTTTTTTTTTTAATGCCCAATGCCCAATATTATGGACCCCAGGTTGAAACTTAGCCTTTTAGGTAGAGGCTGTACCCATTGCTGGAAATAACTGTTCATGACTAGCATGTCCTACATTTACAAGCATAGGTGTGCATAGTTGAGTTGCAGCACCCTCTGGTGGACAGAGTGACACACACAGACAGACAGACAGACAGACAGACAGACAGACAGACAGACAGACAGACAATTATATTTCTCATCTGGAAAACATAAAGAAATCCTTCATCCCTAATGCAGTAACCCTTGTAAATAAGAAGTATGAAGTACACCTGAGTGACACTCATACTGTTTACACTGATATGTTTTACTTTCCTTTTTTCAGTTTTTCTGAATCTGAACAGCCATAAATTAAGATTTTGACATACTTTTCTTTGCCAAATGATCTGCGTGGTTTGAAGTCATATTGCATAACCATTGTTAATGTTGACACCTGTGGAGATTGACGTGTGTGTGTTTTTCCCCAGGAGGTGCAGCAAATGCTGGAGGAGGTGGATGCAGTTGACCACCCATACAACAAATCTAAGGCCAGGTCAGTTGGTAGTGAAGTGTGCCCAGTTGGCATCTTGGCATCTTTCTTAAAAGCTAGCTTGGGGTTACACCTCAGATCACAGAGTAACGTCCAATTATTCACACCAGCGCGTGTTAAGTTTCGTTGCAAAGTATATGGAGACGAGCGTCTCAGAGCGTTTTTTTCCACCTCATCGGGATACCACATAAATAAGACTATAGTCCTTTCCGCAGCCGTTCCTGGTTCGAATCCGACCTGAGGTGCTTTATTGCATGTCATCCCTTCTCTCTCCTTCCATTCCTGTCAATAAAGCATAAATGCCTAAAAATGATCTTACAAATACTTGAATCTTACTTGTTTGTAAATGATTGGGGATGACGTGTGTGTGTGTGTGTGTGTGTGTGTGATTAGTACTTGTTTGTGTGAGTGAATTGTAAATAAGTTTGATGTGGTGTATTTCTCCCCTGCAGTGCTGACCCTTCTGTAGTCAACATTTCAGACGAAATGGCTAAAATGGGCATGTTGAATAAAGCTGTCTCCATGAACTCGGAATGTGCCAAAGCTCTGAAGCCTTGTCCAAGGTAGCTATGACAACCCCCCTCCCACGATTCCCCCTGGCTCTCCTCTCATGTCTCTCTCCTCTTCCTCCCCAAATTCAAATCTCTTGTTTCATCTTTTTATTTTTTAGCATTGCTTACATTTAGTGAGATTCTACTGCTAATGGTGCTTCTGACATTTAGCACAGTGAGAGCAATCTTACCTTCTACAACACTGCACTGAGAAATAAATTATGAATTGAAACCATATCGTTGCTGTCGGGCAGAAACCTCTTATCTCCATGTTTTAACTTTTTGTGTTTTTTCGTAAATGGATGCCGTACTTGATCATACTACAGCGTCACACAAAAGTATAAAAAATAGCAGCTCTACAAGCTCGAAATGCAGCTCGAAATGCAGCGTGAAGCGACGCGTTTTGAGCTTGTCGATCTGCTATTTTTTCTGTTTTTGAATTTGAAGCCTGACGAGTAACAGTTTTGGACATATGAGGTTTCCACCCGACCGAGACGATATATTTGATAGTGGGGGGCTTATGCATTGCGATGACAACAAGAACTCCCATTTTGTTTCCCCAGCCAGGAGAAGGTGTCGAGTGTCCAGATTATTGTAGAAGACGAAGAGGCACAGAAAGTGGTGGATGCAGAGACCTCCTTATGAGCCACTGACTCTCCCCCACACCGAGAGGCACTGTCACTGGCACTTTGAAAACTGAGGTGACAGGGGTGGGTGGGTGGGTGGCGGAGGACCCCCACGGCTTTGGCCTCTCCACGGTACCTGTCCTATTGTTGGTCTTGAGAAAGGTGATACTTTTATTTTCTCATCGTTTTATGGTGAAACATGCTGACAACTCTGTGAGAGCATCTTGGGAGTAAAGATGGGGGTCGCTTTTTGAAGAGATCCCCCAGGTCTATTCGTATGGAGGTGTCATTTAGCGCCATGGTCCTGGCAATGACTATTTCAAAGACTGACTCTCATTACCTACCTAGCAATAGAAATCAACAGCTTCATTCACTTCATCAGAAGTGCTGTATTAATGTGCTGATTTTCCACTTAAGTGCTGAACCATTGCTGTGCCTGCCCTCTAGTCAAAGGTACCTAAATAGACTCAAAAGAGGACTCCCACAATCCCCATATCTCTCTTCCACAGGCCTAATCTTATATCTACCTGACAGACTTTTGATGATGTTTTGTAATGTAATGCACCTGAAGTTATTTTAATTGAATTTGTTTTATATTTTATATGTTTTCAAGAAGAAAATTAGGCCTCTCCAAATGGTCCAAACACATGTTAGGCTGTGTTTTTATTTAATCCGTTATGCTGATTTAATGTTTTGTGATGAATTAATGTGTGTGTGTGTGTGTGTGTGTGTGCGCGCGAGTGTGCGTGCGAGTGTGTGTGTGTGTGTGTGTGTGTGTGTGTGTGTGTGTGTGTGTGCGAGAGTGTGTGTGTGTGCGAGAGTGTGTGTGTGTGTGGGTGCATGTTCATTCTTGTGCTGCTGTACCTCACTTTATTGCCTATAGTGGCCAACTGAAATGTCAAAGCCACTGTCACCATAGTTACTTCCTACAGCATCAATAAACGCTGTCTGACAGTTCTCACAATGTGTGGATCATATTTGAAGTAAGGGACACACTGTTGCTTTAAATTATGACAACATCGATTAGGGCTGCCAGTGAAAGCAGATGCTAATTAACATTTCGCACAGTTGAATTACAGTTTATGGTGCAGGTGAAAATTCTCTAAGTGCCTCCAAACTAAGGAATACTCACAGTGGGACATTTGCTATATTGTGCTGGATAAAGAAAATGTCACTGTGTTTGCAATCTAAAATAAAATATGAGGTTAAATTGTAAAACTTGCACAGAACTTTTGAGTATTTGCCTTAGTTTTGATTTTCACCAGTTGGCCTTGCCTTGATTTCCATGTTTGAAGCTAAATTACTATAGGATCTGTTGATGGTGCCTGTATCACGTAATTACATTTTCCCAGCATCTAACATGATACACGATCAATAATGTTAACATACAGTGCTATTGATTCAAAGCCAGGTGATGAAAGAAATAATTATAATTACTAATGGCCTCATTTTATGTTGTGGAGGTCAAACCCATGTTCTATAATTGAAGGCCATCTTTGAAAATGGATAGTTATCTTAGTAAAGGAAAGATTAGTTTTTTAACCTGTTTAGAAAATAAGGAATTAAACGGACACCAAATGTAATACTGTAAAATGGTAAAAAAAAAAAAAAAGATGAAAAATTGTCATGGCTTATGTAATCGATTTAAAGCCATTGTCTAGACTCTAGAGGACCCACTGCTTCGATTTGGTGTAGAGTACTATCACCCATGTCTAGTTGGCTCTGTAAAGGAGCAACCTGTACTTCTATTGATGGTTTACAGTGAAATACTGTATTTGTTCTCCATAATTGATTTTTATGTTACTTGATTCATGATGTTTACAATAGTCTGTGTCTAGTATGTAAAGCATTCTAATTTATTTTGCAAATAGAAGCAGTATAACTGAGCCTGTGAATGGTGAGAATGAAAGTTAAATATGTGTTTTTGCTGGCCTATATACATTTTCAGGACTACTTCTAGGAATACATCACACGCCATAGGCTTAAGTGTACGTATATGTCTGCATTGGTTTGCATATTAAAGCCATTGTTTTTGTTTTTGTGGTTTGTTTTTTCCACTGTGCACATTGAGGTTATAAATGTACAGTAGTGATAAATAAGGTCATCCAAAAAGGGATGTCTACCCCTTACTACAGACTAATAGCAGAACATTATAATTTCTAATTGAAACTGCTGCAAGTAAAGTAATTGAAGAAAACGTAACATAGTTACTGCAAAAATGTGATGGGTGCCTGACAAAAACACATCAAAGTTGAAAATGGTTGCATATTTTAATAAGAGAAAGGCAATATTTAAGTAAATGAGACTTGAATTATAAAACTGCATTGCATAAAACTAACAATATATTCTTCCAATGTGTTTTCAATCCAAAGTGTTTTATAGACATGTTTATAGTAAAGGTGGGTCATATGGAAACAATACATTTGCCCTGTCTATATACTTCACTATACTTTATTATGTCAATTTGCAGAAAACCAAACCATGCATTCCAGTTTAATCTGACTTTGCTTAAACCAGAGCTGTCAGAATGTCATCTATCTTTCTTTTTTTCCCACTGCTAAGATAGACAGCCAACTAGTATGTACCGGTATCTGTTTGTAATTCCGTCTTTATACAGTGTCTTCAGAGTCTTGACCAATTCTCACATTTTACTGAATTACTATTATATTGAAATTGTGTTCTGTGGCATTGTATTTAAAAACGCGGAATCTCTAAATAATTTTTAGATTACATTGTTTTAAGTTAGAAAATATTTGTGGTTTGCATAATAACTATTCAACACATGTACCGTACTCTGGAACCTCCAAGATTGCACAAATGAAATAAAATTCCTTACATACACAATATACAATTGCTACCTGTGTACCCATTTTTCCTTTTTGTTTTAATGAAGCCACTGTTTAATTATTCAATTATTGCTCAGACTGGATATCTCAAGGAAGGGTGTGTAAATGAAGTCTAAACACCATTCTATAGATAGTAATGCAAATGTATAAAGAAATGGGTACAAAATAATGTGTAAAATAAAGCGTTTGGATAACCCAGTGTGTATTGTTGGATCAATAACTAGGAGGAGGAAGCTCAGCTGCATCACACCACCCAGACTGGGACTGACTATTGGGCCGTCCTTCAAAGTCCACTGTCTGTGCAAGAAGGAGACTTGTGAATGAATCCACAGACAGGCCAACAATCACTTTGAAGGAGTTAAAAGTTCAGTGGCTGAGAGTGGAATAAAGGTGTCAATATCAAGAGCTCTGCATAAAACGGTTGGGGCAGCTGTATGGGTGGGTGGCAAGAAAGAAACCATCACTCTAAAACAACCATTAACCACATTATCACTCCCAAAGTACATTCCCCCAAATACTTGAAGCCGTTACTGCAGCAAAAGGTGACTCTGCCAAATATGTGTGGAAATTATGTAAGCAGCATATTTCAGTTTTTCATTATCTCCACCAGGCCGGCCTAGCGGAAATCTGCACTCCAAGGAGCACACTTTTCTAGTTTTCTTTAAAATATCTGCTGACAAATCTAATTTTGGCTTTGAAACTTTACTATCGGAGAATATGAGATAGCAATAAAGTGATTATAGTGATTGTAAAAGACTATGTAGCTATTGTACAAAGACATTATGAAAATGAGCATGTGCTTCTTACACATAAAGGGATCACTGAAACTTATTTTGTTATGGTGAACTCTGTTCTGAGTTTTTGCTCGATGCCACAAGTTATATAAACTGGTTGTACCTATCTTTTACATGGCTGAATTATATGAGTGTTAAAATGTAGAAAACAACTGATGCCAGTAGTCCATGGGAAATCTGGCCTCTTCTGCCATTTCCACCTGGAGTGAGATAAGCAAATAATCATATCAAACATTTCACTGATACTATTTCATCATTAACTACCATCTTTCCAGCTCTAGTCTTTAATAAACAGAAAATACATTTTCATGTGAGTTGGAAGAACGCTATGCTGTATTCGCTGTACATTTTTAGTCTGTTTACCTGATGTAGCTGTTGTAGACACATTAGTTGTTGGAGTCATGGTATCTGTTGGAGACGGTGGTGTAGTTCCTGTAAAATGAAGCATGGAATATCTAATTGTATACCTTTGTGTCTAAACATTTTTGCTACACCACCTATTCTAGGGCAGAGCGCACTGGAGTACATGGTTCAAATTATTTTATTCTTTAGTACTAATGTGAATTAAGTGAATGTCAGGAATTTCATGACTGGAAACCCTGGTTTATGTACCGTTGTTTCCACTTGACTGGCTTGAATAACAAACTGTGCAGAATGCACATTAATCCATGAGAGCTGTGTTTCATGCATTTATATGTAGGTGTAGTAGAAGATTGTGTTGTGAGATGACATATGCTACAGTATGTGTACGGCAAAATGTGAACATGGTGTCAAGTTAGATATATCTGTAGTTACATTAGGTCTTGTGAAAATAATGATGTTTACCGTTAAAACCATCATTAACTACCATCTCTCCAGCTCTAGTTTTTAATAAACAGAAAATACATTTTCATGTGAGTTGGAAGAACGCTATGCTGTATTTGCTGTACATTTTTTAGTCGGTTTACCTGATGTAGCTGTTGTAGACACTGCAGTTGTTGGAGTCACGGTATCTGTTGGAGACGGTGGTGTAGTTCCTGTAGCAAAATGAAGCATAGAATATCTAATTGTATACCTTTGTGTCGAAACATTTTTGCTACACCACCTATCCTAGGGCAGAGCGCACTGGAATACATGGTTCAAATTATTGTATTCTTTAGTACTAATGTGAATTAAGTGAATGTCAGGAATTTCATGACTGGAAACCCTGGTTTATGTACCGTTGTCTCCACTTGACTGGCTTGAATAACAAACTGTGCAGAATGCACATTAATCCATGTGTTTCATGCATTTATATGTAGGTGTAGACGATTGTGTTGTGAGATGACATATGCTATGTGTATGGCAAAATGTGAACATGGTGTCAAGTTAGATATATCTGTAGTTACATTAGGTCTTGTGAAAATAATGATGTTTACCGTTAAAACCATCATTAACTACCATCTCTCCAGCTCTAGTTTTTAATAAACAGAAAATAAATTTTCAAGTGAGTTGGAAGAACGCTATGCTGTATTTTCTGTACATTTTTTAGTCGGTTTACCTGATGTAGCTGTTGTAGACACTGCAGTTGTTGGAGTCACGGTATCTGTTGGAGACGGTGGTGTAGTTCCTGTAGCAAAATGAAGCATAGAATATCTAATTGTATACCTTTGTGTCTAAACATTTTTGCTACACCACCTATCCTAGGGCAGAGCGCACTGGAGTACATGGTTCAAATAATTTTGTTCTTTAGTACTAATGTGACTTCAGTGAATGTCAGGAATTTCATGACTGTGGAAACCCTGGTTTATGTACCGTTGTCTCCACTTCACTTTGGCTTGAATAACAAACTGTGTACATGAATCCAGAGAGTTGTGCTTCATGCATTTAGATGTAGGTGTAGAAGATTGTGTTGTGAGATGACATATGTGTACGCCAAAATGTGAACATGGTGTCAAGTTACAGTAGATATATCTGTAGTTACATTAGGTCTTGTGAAAATAATGATGTTTACCGTTAAAACTAGCCAGCATCGCCTCTGTGAAGAGAAGGGAACCATTGTTAGGAGCTGGGTTTATCTGCAGGAGCTTGCACATCAGAGGGTAGATGTGGACACTGTCAAATGCCTCTGACAGATAGTTCTTCTTGAAATCAGGTCCAAAAGCTCTGAAGATGGTCTTCATGTCCATCTCTGTGTTATGGTAGCCATGATCTCCTTTATTTACATACACAATAAATCTCTGTTGAGATGTATTGTGAAAAACAAAATGATACATATCAGCTTGGGTGAATGAATGTCATGAATACCTTATCATATCCTTTTGAACTGAAGTTAGGCCTTCTTTTTCTGAAAACAGTTCTTTGTTTTAATTTTAAAATATTTACAGTCAACGATTTGAATGGAAATGCAAAGGTTAAAGGACAGCTTTGGCTATACACAGTATATATTCTACATAAACAGACCATTTCCCAATTAATGACTTAAATGGCAACAAACCACAATAAGCTTTGGGAAATGGTCAGCAGTATGGTCCTTCATATCTAACTTGCTGAAAATAACCAATTTTGATTGGACATGTTCAGTTAAATTACACTTAAAAACTTGTCCATACAAATAATACCTACAGAATTTAAGTTGAACCCCAGATCAGCGATGATCATTATAGGCTGTATTCGAACATTTTTGGCAAGATGGAAACTCTCTGGAAGTTCTTCTTTCTTGTAAACAGTCAGGTTGGGTGCTTTGGATAAAGCTTCAAAGACCTCTTGCTCTTTTCCTGGTTTTGGTGTTAGAATTCCATAGCCACCATAGTCAAGGATCTCAAAACTATTGAGCTTGATTAAATTTAAGTATTTATTGAGAATGATCTCATCAACCAGCGGTCTCTTTTTAACAGTGGTCATGCCATGGTCAGAGGAAATGATCACATTCAGACTGCTGGACAAATTATGGCGATCGATGGCCTCCCTCAGATAGCCAATGGTACGATCAATTTGACTGATGATCTCTTTTCTTTTAGGGTGGTCTGGTCCTTCAGCATGGCCCACATTGTCAGGTTCTCCATAGTACAGAGTCACAAAATCAAATTCCTCTTGTGAGAACCAGTTCATGACAGTGTCTATGTTTTCTCTCCACTCTGTCTCGTTGTCATCTGGGCGTCCCTGTTCCTCCACCAGCACTCTGTTGACTGACTGGCCACTGTAATTGGCCCCTCCTCCTGGGAAGAAGAACGATGCGGTCTTCAGACCCTGAGAAGAAAAGTGAACCATCTGAATGGAAATCATTCTTCTTGTAAAGTACAAAAAACTAATTTGTCCAGGTGTCAAGGATTTGGGCTATGACTAAAACCGTCATCATGTTGTGTTATTTCGAGGAATCTGTCTATCATTTCACAAAAAACTAGAGGGCGCCCAAAAAGTAACCATTTAAGCCCCATTTCAAACATAGCGAAAATAGCTGAATAGCTGGATCTGCTTCTTTTTGCAAAAAATAAAAAAATAAATGTTTCACATGAATAACGCAGATCTAAATATCTTATTAATCTGCAAAAATATTGAGATTAAATGCATAAACTAGCTCCCATCCCCTGGGACCCCAAATGACGCCCTGCTCTCTTGACTCTGCAGCACTACCAGTTGGGGTAGTTGGGGGGGTTACAGTACCTTTTGTCCCCTTGCCTCAGAATTCCTAGCAGCACCACTGATAACAAATGTTTCTGTCTTGGAAGCACTGCTCTCCTTATCGTCTCGTTCAATTAATAACCAATAACTTTTATATGACTGCAATTGTTAACTCACTTGGTTTTGGGCTGTGATCCATAGTGGCAGAGGTCCATTGTCCCACCACTCAGACCTTTTTAGAGTGGCCTTGTGGGGGACCTTGAGATTAGTTGTGGCATTATACATCATATTGTGAACAACACCATGGTCCTCAACCCATCTTCCTGTGAATTTAGGGAGATAGAAGACAAAACGGAGTGACTGAGTAAGCGAGCTTGTCTGAGACAGAGGTGGATACAAAACACATGAGGAAATAAAGGATTTGTTCATTACTGATTACAGGGCCCCCTGTCTCCTGTTTCCATCGAGGGAGAGGATGTGGAGGTGGTCCAGAGCTACAAATACCTGGGCGTGCAATTGGACAACAAACTGGACTGGACTGGGAACACAGATGTCTTATACAAGAAGGGCCAGAGCCGGCTTTACTTCCTGAGGAGGCTCAGCTCTTTTGGTGTGTGGTAGGACTATGTTGAACATGTTCTACCAATCATTGGTGGCCAGCACAGTGCTGTATGCGGTGGTATATTGGGGGGGTAATATCAAGGAAGGCGACAGCAGGAGGCTGAATAGGCTTATCAAGAAAGCTGCATCTGTCCTCGGTACCACCTTGAATACTGTGGAGGAGGTGGCCAATAGCAGGATGAAGACTAAACTCTTGGCCATCATGGACAATCCCTCCCACCCCCTACATGACAATGTGAAAGGGCAGAAAATCTCCTTTAGCAACAGACGGTTACACCCAAGTTGCAAGAAGGAGCGCTACAGGAGATCTTTTCTGCCCACAGCAATAAGACTGTACAACTCCACATCTGGTTGGCTCGATCAGGCTGATCAGGCTGTTTAGGATGGGGGATGTGGGATGCAAGCCATCGGACTCTGTAGTAGTGTTTGGTCTGTCATTTGTTTTAATATTGTAGGTTGACAATGCCTAGAGGCCTATTTTAGATGTTTTTTATTATTATAATGTGTTTTTATTGTCTCTATGAGAGTTGCTGTAACACCTTAATTTCCCCTTCGGGATGAACAAAGTACCTACCTACTGTACCTAGGGTTACACATGGAGAGGTTTGTCCTTAACCTTGCCATTTACTCTCTTGGACTACATGTTGTAAAGTCATTAAGGATGGTCTGAAATTATATAACACCTTCTTCCAAAGCACACAATGACCCTCATTTATCAATGGAGTATACAAACCAGCTTAAATTCTATCCCAGGAATTAGCTTACACCCACGTCCAAGTGAGATTTATCAAGCGATCCTATACAGCCAATCCTAGCGTACATTTGGTCTGTCCTTTGATGAATCTCACGGCGGAAACCGACCGTCATTTACCAAAAACAACGTATGGAAAGCTAATAGAGCACAGAAGTCCTGACGTCACTCGTTCATCCCCTGGGTCATAAAGTAATTTCTCTATGGAAAATGCTCTCGCATAAGCGCTCGTATATTTTCAAAATAGCAGATCTACAAGCTCACAATGTGTCGCATTGCAACGCGTTGTGAGCTTGTAGATCTGCTATTTTCAAATAGCCAATGCAGCCAGATCTGCAATCTTATCTGAATGACTGTTAAAGCAGTTTGTTTAAATGAGTGAATGATTAAGCACCTAACTTGTAACATTGCAAATAAGCTATGTTA